>NC_046158.1:137210768-137555694 GCF_011064425.1 Rattus rattus | reverse complement strand
TTGGAAGATAAAGCCAAGGGGCTGCTGGTGGTGATTGATGCCAGGAAAGGGACCCCAGAGACCTGGTCTGGTCACGCCCTGCAGAACATACAGGTGAGTGTCAGGTAGAGCGCCTTAGTCTAGCTTAGTCTTGGGAGTCCCCAGGGGACTCTGACATGCCCCGAGCCTGGTGGGCAAGGTTGGCATCCCAAAACCCAGGCAGAGTCTTTCAGTGGCAACTGAAAAAGCCCCACAGTCAGGCTTCTAGGCGAAGGCTGCTGGCTGGTTCAAAAAAATATCAACAAAGAGGTTAAGTGGCACGCCGTGCATCCTGGGAACAGCTGCTGAAGAATGGCTCCTTCAGAAAGTGCATTGCATTGGGCTGAAAAGGGCTCAGGGCACGGAGAGAGGCAGAAGTTTAGAGAGAGAGAGAGATGGGCAAGATGTAGAGACACACACAACAGGGACCTTAAAGAAAGGGGCTTCTCATAAAAATCCAGAGAGGAGCTTCATTAGGAGTGAGGAAGAGAGAGAGAGAGAGAGAGAGACAGACAGACAGACAGACAGACAGACAGACAGACATAGAGAGAGAGAGACAGACATGCACACACACACGGAGAGAGAGAGATAGAAACGAACACACACACACACACACAGAGAGAGAGAGAGAGAGAGAGAGAGAGAGAGAGAGAGAGAGAGAGAGAGAGAGAGAGAGAGAGAACCACCATGAGAGGGATGGGCAGAGGAGTCTCTTTAGAGAAGTCCCCAGAGCAAATCCCTCTAGTAATCTCAGGAACAAGAGAAACACCAGAGCTTTATAAGTTTGAAGAGCTGGTGGGAAGTTTTACATCATGAGATTTAGCTCAATATACTGTGCACGACAGAGAGCAAGAAGAACCGGGCACCGCAAATGAAAATCAGGTCTCTTAACTCTCTGTCCCACAGAAAGCTGCAGGAAGGTATGGCCTGGTCTCTTCTGGCTATGGGAATCTCGCCTCTCAGGAGTGTCCACTGCCTTAAGGGCAGGCCCATGTTCTAATAGCCAAGAGCCCAATCTAGCTGCGGGTAGGGCCCCATCCAAGGGCTCAGAGAGTTCCCCCACCCCTATTTCTGTGCAGTTCCTCCTAGAAGGGCGCCATTTTCTCCAGGCCCCGTTTCCACTAGGTGGCAGCATGGCTCCCAGTAGCTTGCAAGCCACACACACAGTCAGTCATTTGATCCCAGCAGGACACAGTGAGAGAGAGAAGTCCCAGCAAAAGTTTCTTAGTGTATCATTAGTCCTGATTGGCTCAGATGTTCTGGGAGAATACGGGCTCTGATTGGTTCAGCCTTAGGTCAAATAAATCCCGACTAGCCAGTCTGGACACTCTAAACATGCCAGATAAGTCCCACCTGGGGACCACCCCAAGCCTCTTCGTGTCCCTGGGGAGGAGGAAGCAACAGAGGGAGGGGCAAACAAAGCGGTCCTGAGGAGGCTCTCTCTTCACAGGCTCTGCCTCCGACCTCCATCAGTAAAGTGCTCCTCCTGGGGGAGAAGGCGTCCATTCTCCAGTTACCTGTACGATCTGTCCAGGTGAGGAGAGACCTGCAGGGGCAGGGGCTGGGCTGGAGTAGAGCCGGGCAAAGGGGTGAAGAACTGTATGGTCAATCCCAGCTTTGAAAGCATCTACCCCAGCCTAAGAATCGCCAGGGAAGCCATCCCACCCTCTGCAGGAGACATTGTCACTTGTCCTCTCTGGAATCCCAGCAGTTCTGGTGGTCACTCCCACAGGGCAAAGATCAACTTGAAAGACTCCATCTAAGCAGTCCTCTCCTTTACAGATAGGTTAGGTATAAGATCATCCAACAGTCATCAGAGAACTGGAGTCTGATGCTCCGGGACCCGCTCTCCCTGCATTTCTCCCCCTGATTGATTCAGACACAGCAGACTGTGTGTGGACTGTGAGAGAGCATTCCGTCTGACAAGAGTGGGTGTGAGCACTAACTCTGCCTGCTGCAGGAAGTGATTCTGGAGGCTGCCTTCCTCTAGGTTAGAAAAGAAAACAGGCGTGGGGACCAGCGAGATGACTCAACTGGTAAAGGCACTTGCAGCCAAGCCTGACCACCTGAGTTCAACACAGGTGAACTCTGAACGTTGTCCTCTTACCTTCACATGTGCTCTGTGGCAACTGGATGCGCACACGATAAAAAAAAAAAAAAAAAAACAACAAAAAACAAAAACAAAACAAAACAAAAAAACATTGATTAAAACAGAAAAGAGATGCGGGGAGAGTTGGGAATTGCCTCTCAAGCTTGAACCTGCCTCCAATATCCAGATTGGTTGCCTGGACAATAACTCTTAAATCCAAGGGCCAGCCTGCCCTGGGGTAGTAGGTGGGTGCTGTGGTAGGACTTGAGTGTGCACACCTCTTGGGGGATCCTATCCAGGTGTAGGCTCTGACTTAGGACTTCCTATGGGGGCTGGGATCCTGCAATTCTTTGCTCGGAGGGGATGGCAGGGCTGCTGACTATGAATGACCCCTGGAACATCTGGGATAGCAAATGAGTCCATCCCTGCACAGTTCGCCCCACTGTGGAGCCTACATGTTGGGAGCTGTTCCAGTCCAAACCTTAAACCTTGCTCCCTGGCAAGTACCTTCTCTATGTCTCAAGGGACACTTATGATTTGGTAACCATCAGCCCCTAGGAGGGAACAACACTGTTATGGGTCATTTGAGAGCAGCATGAGAACTACATACATTTCATCTCAGGGGCAGCAGTGCTGAGAAAGAGCTCTGGATGAATGAGTGCTGCAGTCGATTGATAATGTCTGCCTTGAACAGAGACTTGGGAGTAGCAGTATGTGTGACTCGTACATATGTTCCATTCCAGAATCAGGGTCCAGGCCAAGTGATTTATTAAAGCTTCCAGAGAAGACTCACTTCTCAGAGCACCACTCTGGGCCTTCTAAAGGGGAGATGTGGAGCCTGCACAGAGATCTAAGCAGGACCTGCTACGACATCTCTGGGGAGAGTCCTCTGTCCCTCCTGACTCTCTTTTTCTCTGCAGGTGGAGGTACTGACCTCATTGAAGGCCCTCAGAAACCACGTGGACCCTAACCAGCTGCCGGAGGCTCTGGAGGGCCCCTTTCCCTACCACCACAGCGAATGGGTGCAGTTCTTCCAGGTGTCTACCCTCAGAGCCTTCGCTCTCCAACCCTTCTCCTCTCCCCTTCCCTGCCCTGCCCTATGGGTCTCTCAACCCTGTCAAAAACAAGGTTCAAGAACAGACAGTCATTCAACAAACATTTACAAGGAAGGCCCAGAGTAGTCCCAGTAAGGCATTAGGCTCTTGAGGCCAGTTTGCTGGATCCAGTGCAGCTCTGCTCTGTGACATTGAGTGAATTACTCACCTTCTCTGAGCCATGCTTTCCTCGTTAGCGAAGTGGGGAATGGGGAGGGCAATGAAGTCGCCTTTCTATGGGATTTTTATGAGGATTGGATTAATGTGAGGGAAGAGCTTGGAAGGGTCTCCGGCACACTTAGAAGCTTTGGCTGTTGTCAGCGGCAAGCGGATTAATGGGCATCGGCTCCATGGAGCCACAGACAGGCCACACACGGTGGGTTAGTATGCACTGCTGCCTACAGGGCAGGGAGGAAACTGCTCCTGGCTCCTTGACCTCCTCCCACAGGTTTGGTGTCCTGTTTAACTTGGGAGGCCACGAGGAGTGAGGCAGCAGCCTATGGAATACTCTATTTTGAAGGCCCACCCATGGCCCCTCCACCCACTGCCTAGTCTGGACCGCTCAGCTAAGGTCTAGGGTTCCCTTTTGCACTGTGGCATGACCAGCAGCCCCCTGCCTCTCCCCACAAGGTTCCAGCCAGGGTTGGGGGCAAAGTCACCTCTCCACAGAGAACCCCTGTCTCCTTGGACAGTCTGACAGGTGGCTGGTTTTCTGCTGTTTGTGTAGGTGATCTTGTTCCAATTGTTTTGTTTGTCAGTGGCCCTGGGGTGAAGAACCCAGGCGAGCTGGGCAAGTGCTGTGCTCTGAGCTTCCAGGCCCAGCCCTTGTTTGTCTGAGACAGGGTCTAGATACATAGGTCAGGCCATGCAGTCATATATTCTTGACTTACTTACTCTGTGGTCCAATTGGCCTTAAACTCAAGAGCTGCTCCCTCCTCAGTCCCAAGTATTGGGGTAACAGGACTGCACCCTCATTTCCTGCTGCGTGAGGCATAACTGTGGATTCAACCACCATTGGGCCAAAAGTACTTAGCTGGGCACAGTGGCAGAGGCTTGCCATCCACCCCAGCACCTGAGACATGAGGACAAAGAGTTTAAGGTCATCCTTGGCTACATGAGACCCTGTTGCAAGGAACTAGACAAACAAACGCAGAGGAAGTAACCAGTGAGCTGGCTCAGTGGTTAAAGCACTTGTCATGTAAGCCTGGAGACCTGAGTTCATCTGTGGAGGTGGAGGGAGGGAGGCATCGATGATGCCTAGGACCCTCTATAGACTTTCCTGTGTTACTAGTCTGGAAACAAACCAGTATAGTTTTCAGGGAAGCTTCTATCTGGCATCAGGTACCTGAGTCGTCGCCAGCCAGTTTTTAGTCCCCAGGAAGTGCGCATGGTTCCACACGATGCTTAGCACACGGGTCTTAGGCATCCTGGCCTTGGTGTCCTGGGGGGACCTGGAGTCACCCACTTAACATGTAGAGGGGAGGAGAAGCATGTATTCATATTTCAGCGGCATGTCCTGCTCCCGGGCTCCATTAACTGTGACCTTTGAACTTCAACTTTCAGGCTGTCCCTTAAAGGGAAATCTTACTGGGTGATCTAGATGGTGATCATGATTCTGGGTTCTATACTAAATCCTGTACACAAATCAGTCCATCAACCTTTCATCCGGCTGTAAAACATGCACTGTAGAGTCCACCTCTCAGAAGTACAGGGAAGCCCAGAGAGGTTAAGTAACTCACCTGTGGTCTCACAGCTAGCTGATGGCTCACAGGCCAAGGGTGCTTCTCTAGCCCACCCTCCCATTTCCATCCTACCCCTTCAGTAAGGGCCCACAGGATCTGCGAACAGCTCAGGCCTGTCCTCTTTCTCCTCTGGCCCCTGTCCCCCGACTCCAGACAGCACTGGCTTGCAGTGGCAGCACTGTGGCTTGGGGACTTGGTAGATGTTCTCAGACTGCCCCAGAGCATCGACACAGCGGTGGGGCGGGGTGGGGTGGAGGTGGGAGGAAGACTGGGGCATGGGGGAGGGGGTGCATGGTTCAGAGCCGTACTTTCACCAGCTCTCCTGATGGTTCTGATGTAGTGTAAGTTCTAGAAACACTGCCTGGTCCCTTTCTGCATCCCCTGGGGAAAGGCTTCTCTCCTCTCGGTTCCCTCAGGCTGAGCCCTGCTGTGGCCCCTGTCCTTGCAGAAGCTGGACCCGTTCCTCACCGAGCTTCACCAGGCCTCAGCCCTGCTTCAGGCTTCCATCCAAGAGTTTGAGAAGGGTGAACCCCCTGGTGGGGTGGAGGTAAACCTGGAATACCGGGTGGGGAAGCCACAAGCACACCTCAGGCTCTAGGTACCAAGAGCACCGGGAGGGGATGCTTGGGGGTCAGGGTGGGGGCCCCTCTGGTTTTCACTAATTAGTTTTTAGCTAATAGTTCTTGGGCATCCACCATGCACGCTGTACTAGGGACCCCAGCCTGAGGAATTGGCTGGCCTGTGTCCTGGTAAGGGTCATGGGGCAGTGGCAGGGTGTCCATTTAAGAGATAGTTATGCGGGATTGGGGATGCAGATCATTGGCGAGCAATTGCCTAGCATGCATAGACCCTATGCTGAAAAAAAGCAAAATTAATTAATTAATTAATTAACCAAACAAGCTAGTACAAACTGTGCCAGAGCCGTTAACATGAGACTGAGTGAGAAGAAGATGGTGTTTAACAGAGGCCTGAAAGAGTATGTCTTTGAGGGGAAATGAACTCCAGGCAGAGAGCAAGCATATGCCCTGAGGCGGAGTGTAGCTGCTTGTCTGTGGTGCAGAGTAAGGGGGAAAGATAAGAACCTTTTCTCTGAGAGGTGGGCCCAACAGAGCCCAGGGGAGTTTGAAACAGGATTATAAGGTACGCCCTTTGATGTCCCTTTTTTTGTGACTACAGGGAAAACCAGAGGGCATCAGAGAGTTCAACCAAGAGTCCGGGGTTGGTGTTGCAGAGAGAAGAGGGAGCTAGAACCAGTGAGGTTACCATGGTGACAGGAAGGTCATAGCTTCAGGAGACATGCTAGTAGAGACTGAAGACAGACTTGCTGGAGATGCTTGGACGCAGCTGGGAAAGTCAGGCGCTCTCCCTGTGGGGATCCTTGGAAGCTGGGGAGAGGGGATTGGGCCTAAGGACACCTCGCTCTGTTGGCAGGAGGCTACCAGGTGTCTGAGCAAGTCCAAGGAACTGATGGAGGCTGTGCTGAGGGACCCGGGCCTGCTGGCCCTCCAGAGGGAAGGCGGAACTACTCTGGCCAGCTTGCAGCAGGAGGCCAGCGGGCTAAATGCTAACCCTGATGTCAGGTATAGACACCCCTCCTTCACTCCCAGTCAGAGTTCAGAAGTGGGGCCGCCCTGTGAAGGGAATACTTAGGGTGAGTCTAGGGAAGCCAGCTCCCTACCCTCTGAGCCTTGGGGTAACCTCATCAGCCCCTCCTTCATCTTGGCTGACCATCTGTAGCCAGGGGCAGGCATTGAAGAACTTCCTTCAAGGTCTGTCTCATTTGGTCCTGATCTGCTCATGCCACCTTTATTTGGCTGGAAGAAACGGAGGCTGAGCACTGGGAAGTAGTAAGGCCCAAATGAGCCAAGGCTGGGACGGCTGGGAAGCTAACCCCACGGGTTTGCCTTAAGTTTATGCACACAACCAAGAACAACTTACACAGTGAGCTAACATTTGAAACATATGTGTGCACTGTTCTAAATAATTGCAAATATTAACTCATTTACCTCCTACTTGTGAGGTGGATCCTTTAGTTACAGCAGAGGAACCTGAGACTTTAAAAAGGTTGACTGTCTTAGGATGCTACATCTGGAATGTGGTGGGGCCAGAAATCGGATAGAAGCTGGTAGAACAGATCACCCTCAGCTGCGCCCCCAGACGCCAAGTTCATGCAGGTGGAGCGGGAATAACAATGGACTCTGGTACCAACAGTGAGCCATCACCCGCCCCTCACAATGCCCTGTTGTTGTTACCCATCCATCATGCCCCTGCCTCACCTGTTTGGCCCACAGCCCCTCTTGACTACCTGAGGTCCCTCCAGACCTTTGACCTGGAGTTCCACCAGGGGGCGCTGTGGGCTCACGCTCACCGCGGCGCCTCACTGTTCTGTGCCCATCCCTTCAGCCCTCGTGGCTCGCCCTTCCTTCAGGAGTTTTGGACTTTCTTCTGACGTAGGACCATTAACGAGGAACCCTTGAAAAGACAGTCTGTCCTTCCATCATCTTTGTCTGAGAACCGGCTCCCCAGGAAGGGGTGGGAGACTCCAGGTTTCTCCCTTCACCATGCATCGACACGGGAGAAGTCCCCTCCCTAGCTGCTTTAAGTCCTCTGGTTTTGGCCATTTTAAAAATGCCTTGCAGGGCAGATGGGCCCCAGGTTCAACGCCATCCTTGGCTACACAGGAATTCGAAGCCGGCCTTTGATCTTCCCTGAGTCTCTTTGGGAGACAAAAGTCCATCACCGGCTACAGTTGCCACCCTGTCTGCACCTGTCCCCTGCAGAGGCTGGGAAGATAGGATGTTGCAAATGTGTGAGCACTGCCCAGCTTCTTGTGTCTGACACTCCACTGAATGTTTCTCATGAAAGAGGGAAGGTCCCTCGGGCTGACCAGAACCTCCTGAGCAGCACTAGAAAGTTCCATGGCCCGGACCTTCTGCCAGCCTGGGCTGGAATGTTGATATTGAGCTCTTGGAAGGTCCTGCTCAGATCACTTTCTGCTCACAGCCACTCCAAGAAGTGGGTTCTGTTACTATGCCCACCTTTCGGATGGGGAACCAGAGACCCCCCCAAAGTGGTGATGTTGTGCAAGGACCCACGCTAGCAGGTAGCAGCGCTGAGATTCGGATGCAGATCTACCCAGCTGGCTTAATACTCTGCTGAAAAAGAAGGGAATCATTTTAGTTCCTGTAGCACCCTCAGGTTTGCCATTGAGGCCCAGAGAAGGCAAGGGACATGCTCTAGGTCACACAGAAAGTCAGTGACTGGCAACCAGCTGGGACCACAGATTAAGAAGGCAGGGCCTTGCCTGATGAGAACACAGAGAGGAGCATCTTCTCACCCTCTTCCCCCTCCCAGGGACCATCTGACGGAGGCTGCTGCCCTGTACAACCTTGTGGACGATCAGCTTCATGTCTTGGTCACTGCGTCCAATCAGCTCCTCCGAAGGCTGGAGCTCCGTGTCCGCCTGGGCCACCTGGAAACTGCCATCCACCAGGTGAAGGGGAGGCTACAGGGTACACGGCGTTTTACAGGGGTCACTAAGTTCTGGAGTTAACCTATCAAGTTGGTAGGCTGGCTTTGGTGTTTGGGGCAAGGCAGCAAGCAAGCATTGAACCTGTGATTAAGGTATAATCTGCATTTATTATTTTTTTTAAAGATTTACTTAAGACACTGCAGCTGTCCTCAGACACACCAGAAGAGGGCATCAGATCTCATTACAGATGGTTGTGAGCCACCATGTGGTTACTAGGATTTGAACTCAGAACCTCTGGAAGAGCAGTCAGTGCTCTCAACCACTGAGCCATCTCTCCAGCCCCTAAGGCTGTGTTTATTGAACACTGCTGTGTACAAGCCCCAGACTAGAGTATTTGTGAATGTCCTTGTCTTTCAGCAGGGTCCCTTAGGAGGGACAAAGGCACTATGGGGATTCCCCACTACACATGGGGAAACGGGGGAGGGAGGCGACATATGCTGCCCACTGTGGTTGCCCATCTGAAGTCTGAGCCTGGAGCTGTTGTTAACCCTTCACTTGGCTGACTGCAGTACCTAAGTCAGCACAGCCCTCTCTGCCTCAGGCCAGGTCATCCCTGCTGGGCGCTTAGTCTTGACTCTGGTGTCCCCCAGGTCACGTGACTGCTCAAGCTTCTGCACACTCATTTCCAGCCTTGAGGGTTTTTTGTTTGTTTTTTTTTTTTAAGAAATTTATTTTATGTATATGAGTACACTGTAGCTGTTTTCCAACACACACCAGGAGAGGACATCAGATCCCATTACAGATGGTTGTGAGCCACCGTGTGGTTGCTGGGATTTGAACTCAGGACCTCTGGAAGAGCAGGCGGTGCTCTTAACCACCGAGCCATCTCTCCAGCCCCTAGCCTTGAGTTTTCTGAAGACAATGGAGGTTCATAGGAGTTTGTCAGTGTCCCCAGAGCAAGAACGCCTCATTTTCTCTCATGGAATACTCTGACAAGCAACCCGAGGTGGTTTATTCTGCCTCACAGTTCAAGGGTGCATCATGGTGGAGTAGACAAGGCTCTTGAAACAGCAGGTCATATCACATCTATAACCAGGAGTACACAGTCCAGGATCCCAGCCAGGGAATGGTGCCACCCACAGCTGGTGTTTCTCCCACTGCAATCACCAAAATCAAGAGAAGCCCCAGGGCCTAGTCTCCTAGCTGATCCTATGCTCTGTCACTTTTAAAGCTAGCACTCACCATCACAGGGACAGAGGACCTTTTTAACCATCCGACTGCTCATAGCTACCCCATTACCACCCATTAAATGAAGCTGGGGACAGCAGGGACACAGTGAGTTCTTGGGAGACTCTGCCACTGGCAGATGTTTCTCCAGACTCAGTTACATGCCCCTAAGACAGGGAGCTCACCCTCCCCCAAGAGACCAAGCTTTTATGACCAGGTGACTGGAAGTGGTCAGGCTGACACAAGTTCTGTCTTCCCGTGACCTCACGCCATCTTGGTTTCCTCTCATAACCATACAGACAGAGGGTCTCCTAGGGGTATGGTACTCACAGAACCATATTGCCTTCTGGGTTGAATTGAGTGAGGCCATTGCCCTCCTACATTTGCAGAACGCAACCACATGCTTCCCCCCCTGATTCTCCTGCCTGGCCTTTCGAGGGTTTCCATCCAGGTCCGTGACTGACCGAGGACAAGAAGACGTGGCCCCCCTCAAGAAGTCAAGGGGTCAGGGAGATGGTTCAGTCTGAAGTGCTTTACCATGCAAGTCCAGGATCCTGAGTTTGATCTTCATAACCTACGTAAAATGCTGGGTATACCAGTAACCTTGGTAACCTCAGCACAGAGGCAGCAGAGGCCGAGACCCTCGGGGCTCACTGCCTAATTGGTGAACCCCAGAGCCCAGTGAGAGACCCTTATCATAATTAATTAGTTAATTAGTTAATTAATTAGTTAATTAATGAATTAATGGTGGGAGGCTCCTAAGGGAGCAGCACTTAGGTTGACGCCTGACCTCTGTATAGAAGTGCACTCACATATGCATACCCGCACACACACATACACACACATGCATGCACACACCCATGCATCTGTACACACACAAGGAAGTAGGCAGTCAGCCTGGCGTGGCCCCTTAACACCGCATCACACTTAAACCATTGCCTTCTGCCCAGGTCAGTGACTGGATGCGGGGAGAAGGCAGCCGATGTCTGCAGGCGCTTGCTCCTGTTAATGTATGTGCAGGGACAGTGGAGAAAGTCCATGCCGACTTTGAGGATTTCTTCCTGCAGGTTGCGGTATGTTCTCAGACCCAAGCCGCCGAGAGGGCATTGGGGTGGGGGTCAGCTAGGTCCTGGATGCAGGGGTGGGAAAACACGAGGGAGCTTCCAGGGGCAGTGGGAGCAACCTGGACCACACAGAGCCATCATCACCTTAAGTTCTGCCTCCTCCAGGAAGTCCTCCAAGACCAAGTACCAAGAAGTCAGAACCCCTGGAAGTTCTTAAAATGCAGGTTCCAGGACCCAGACCTGCTGGGTCAGCAGAGAAAAGCCAGTCAGGGGTATCACACTTGTGATAACACGGGAGGCCTTGGCCTGTCACCACTCTCAGGAAACTCTGGGCACTGGAGGATGGAACTAGCTTGGACACAGCAGAGAGGGCTGCTGGGGACCAAAGCCTCTGACCCAGGCTTGAATGTCACAGAAACTTCCAGAAGACTGTGAACTTCCAGGCAAAGGCTTGGACTGTGGGACGTATGACAACTCCTGTGCTAACCTTTGGCCATGGGCTGAGCTTTGCAGATGGGGAAACTGGCTCGTGGTTCAGGAAGGCTCCTCACTGCTGGGTGGATGCTCAGGTGGGAGTTGAGCGTTCTTTTCCTTCTCAGGCCCAGTATCGCCAGGGCCTGGAACTATCCAAGCAGGCGGCCCAGCTGGGCACTGCGGAGGAAGGGGCAGGAGAGACAGAGCTCCCAGACCTGGTAGCCTTCGCCTCCACCCAGCAGGCCTTCCAAGCCAGGCTGACACACTTCTACATGGCGGCCGAGAGGCAGCGCACTGACCTGGAGACCCTGCTCCATCTCCACCGCTTCAGAAGGAAGGTGAGTGAGCCTCCTGGGCCATCGGCACCAAGCTCCGTCCTCCCACTGGGGTGGCACAGGGCTGGGGCGGCCTAGACACAACACAGCAGGCCTTGTGAGAGTCATTCCCACAGTGGGGAGAGGGGAAGGGAAGCTGAGTTGGAGGCAGGCGTGAGATGAGCCTGGGTCCTTCTCCAGGAAAGGCAGAATGGCAGTGGCTTCCCTCACCCAAGCAGGCAGGGTGAAGGCAGAAGTGGTTAGGTTAGAAAGGACAGCCACCGGAGTGCACACCCTGTGAGGGAGTACTTCACACTTGTGTGAGTCTGGGCCACCTGCATTGCGCCCAGTTTACAGGAGAGGAAACTGAGGCCCAGAAGAAGTCAGCTACTCAGGATTAAACAGTGGCTGAGTAGGATTTGACTTCCAAGTTTCACCTCCTAGATCCACAGAACCCCCACTCCCACCCCCATTTTTCTCATGGAAAAACTGAGGTCTATAAAAAAGAAAGCAGTCTGGGAGGGCTGGGACCCAGCTGGACAGGAAGCCACATGGCTGCCTTGTGCCCTCAGCTGCCCCTTGAACTTGCCAAGAGGGACAGAGCGTGGGAGGAGCTTGACCCCACCCCCCAGCTGTTGGCTGGCTAGGCATGAAGGGACAGATTGGAACATGGGGATGCTTCAAGGGACAGTAGGAGGGACCCAGACAGCTCACGCATGCCTGGGGACCCGGAGGACAGGGCTTCTCTGTCTCCTCGGGTTAGGGACAAGGCAGGCAGATGTCAACAGTGGCAGTGAAGGGACACCCCTCCCCCTCCCCCTCCATGGAGAGCATGGGACGGCATAGTCCAGGACTTAGAGACGTGGGCCACCTGTGGCCACGTAGGCTGTGGGACCTGCACAGCTGTCCTCACTGCTCTGAGCTTCTGCTTCTGTTGATAATTAAAATAGCTAGTGCTGATGTTGGGTCCCCAGTGCCAGGCTCTGTGCCAATCTTTGTCACACCCACCCTATGCTGAAAACAGAGGTTGGGTTTGAATGTATTCCTGGCCGTGTGGTGGAAGAAGCAAATTTGAGCTGGAGAGAAGGCTCAGTGGTTGTGAGCACTGGCTGCTCTTCCAGAACTCAGGCTTGATTCCCAGCATCCGTATGATGGTGCATAATGGGCCATAACTCCCGTTCCAGGGAACACAACACACTCTTCTGGCTTCCCTGGGCACCAGGTATTCACGTGGTGCATAGACACCCGTCATGCAGGCAAGACACCCACTCGTGAAAAGTGAAATGATTTTTTTTAAGATAGAAAAAACGGACTACATGTGAGGAACCCCTAGGGCAATGCATCTAGAGTCCAGGGCATCTGGAAGCCTCTCTTTGCCCAGTGATTGCTGCCCACTTCCTCCCTGAGATCTTCCCAAATCAACCAAACTCCCTAGCATTGAAGCCTTTGGGCCTGCGGGTCCCACCACCCGGCAAGCTTTCCCTTGGCTAGTGGCGCTGAGGCCTGTCCAGATTGCTACACGTCCCATGCTATAGCTTCACAGTGCTCCCAAGGACCCGAAATAACCCTGTGGCGTGCCACTGCTCCTCTCTGATGTGCCCTGTGGGTTTTGAGCTCCCTGAGGCTGCAGACCATACTTGGTGTTCATAGAGGGGTCAGCCTGGGATGGGTAAAAAAGGAGGGAAAGAAAAGAAGACAGGCTGGACCTGCAAGCAGGTAGCACTCATCCTAGGTTGGAAGAGCATCATAGAAGGGGGCAGGCCTGACCGTCCCCTGTCCACCTCTGGACATTTGATCAAGGCTGGACACTGATGGCTCTGGCTGCTTCCCTGTGTAACTGAGGAGTTAGAGATGGTGTCAGGCTTGGCTGGGAGGATGGAGCCACAGACAGGGCTCTGCCCAGGTGGGGCGCCCAGGCGCTGGTCCTTCTGCCCTAAATAATCCTAACTTGATTCACCGCTAAGGGAGATTTATGGTGCCATGAGTTTTGAGTGCTACCGTGAATATGAAGCCATTTATCTCAAGACAAGCTCCCTTGATCCACAGAAAGATGCCTCCTCGCAGCAAATGGCTCTCCTGTCCCCTGGCCAGTGGCTTCCTGTCGGCCCTAAATTAATGGGGAGAGAGATTATCCTTTGCGTGAGCTACTGTAGCAAGCCGGGGGGGGGGTTGTGGAGGTGGCATGGGGAGGGTGTCAGGAAGAAGCAGAATCACACGATGGGCAGAGGGCCAGCTGGTGCATGGGCTGTGACGCCTGCTGGGCTGACCACCCGCTCACCCTTGCCTGAGCCAGCTTTTCTGTGGTGCAAAGAACAGAACTATAGGGGGCAGACCAGATCTGGGATGGGATTCCAGCTCCTCCTTGCTACACCGTGTGACTTGGGACAAGTGACTTCAGCGCTTTGAGTCTCAGTTTCCCGCTTTGTGAAATGGGTTGCAAACCAGAGGACACTCTTGGAACCAGGCAAACGGCTGACACTCAGGATGTATTAGTGACGCTCCTCCCTCAGTGTCTCAGCTCCCCTCCCCGCCCCCACCCCCAGGCTGGGAATGAAACCTGAGGCCTCAAACCAGGTAGGGAGACGTTCTACCACCAAGGTCACATCCTTAACCTTTTTACTTTTCATTTGTAGACAGGCTGTTCTTAAGTTGCCCAGGCTAGATTTGAACTCTCTATGGCTCAGGAAGGCTTGAATGCACCATCCTCTAGCCTTGACTTTCTGAGTGGCCAGGACAGTCTTATATCACCAGGCCTCTCTATACTCAGTTTGTATGTTGTATGTGCACCACACATGTGCCTCTCTCTGGAGGCCAGAGGACAACCTCAGGTATTTGTTCTTGACTGCCGCATTTTTTGAAACAGCCTCTTGTCATTTTCCACTGAGCATGCTGGGCTAGCTGGCCCTCGAGCTGGCGGGGACTGCCCTGCCTCAGCCTCCCATCCCACATCACGGGCACTGGAATTCCAGTTGTAAGCTCCACCTGGCAGCCTTACATGGGTTCTGGGGATTTGAACTCAGGTCCTCATACTTGTGTCGCAAACACTTTACCCACTGAGCCCTCTCCCCATCCCGGCTCTTACTTCTAAAGAGGGTTTTCCTGGTACTTTCTGTAGCTCTGTATGCTCTGCTGGCCCGTGGATCGGTTAGAAGGTGCCTGAAGAACCCGGGGGTGCTAAAGGCTACTCGCAGGGGCAGTCACGCGGAGCCCAAAAGGAAGGGGATAATGGTCGTCAGCGAGCAGATGATTGTCAGCAGGCTGCGTATGCTAGCCCACTCAGCCACACTATCTCAAAAGTCCCTGCTCAAACATTCATCGTGTTTACCCTTTCTCTTCCTGTCCTTAGATGTCTCGGTTCCACACGGACTGCAAGGACCTGCTAACCCAGCTCAGTCTGGGCAAGGCTGTGAAGGCCAGCCCTGGGGACCAGATCCACCTCCGCCTCCACTGTTACCTGAAGCGCCTGGCTTCCGAGTTCCAGACGGAGAAACTCCTGGCCATGAAGCTGCAGGTGGCTTCCCTGAGCCAGCCGGGCCTGGGCCAGGAGTTGTGGGAAGAGTCCTGGGAGCGACACCAGAAGATCCAGAACTTGCTGAGGAAGGCGCTAGCCTACTGCCCGTGCCCAGAGGTCCCTGCTGCCTACTCGGCGCACATCGATCAAAGCAGGCCAGCGGCTAAGGGTCAGGGTCAGCCTAGAGAAGTGGGTTCCAAATGGGACAGGTCTCCACAGGACATTCTTGCTGTGGATCGAGTGTTAAAATCCCAGCGGTCTCCCCGGGCCCCTCAAGGGGAGCAGAACAGAAACATGTGGGCAGGTCTGCTATCCCCAGAACCTGGCCAGTCTGTGGAGCCTGAGGAAGGCAGAGGTGCCCCCAAGCTCCCGGATCCCACCCTGGAACGGCTCCTTGCCTCCCTCTTCTCCTGGCCACACCTTCCCAAGCAGAGAAAGGCCTCCCGTCCGACTGGGGGCAGCTTTTCCTCGGAAGGAACGGACTCACAGACATCCCTGGAGGACTCGCCCCACACAAGCCCTCCTGCGTCCCTCTAACTGGATCTGAACCACCACGTCAGCTCCCAGGGCTGTGATAGGATCCACAGAGCCCATGCCACTCCATCAAATATGGCCGTGGAACAACGTTAGGACCATCTTCCAGCTCCAGAAAACTCCAAGACGATGGGTGATTAGCCACACAGAATAGGGCTTGTGGGAGTTAGAATCCAGACTCAATAAAAGGACATTTTTATTGAGGGTTGTGACCGCAGAGTCTCATATGGCAAGGGTGGCCGGGGGCTCCTTGTCAAAGAATTGTCCTTAGGAAGCCCAAACTGCCACCCTGGGTTCACATGGGTAACAAAGTAGTGGGGGGGGGGGGCTCTTGTCTCCAGACCCAGATTAACAGACCCCAAGACAAGGGCTTTGCATTTGACAGTGTCCCCCAGGAGCCACTGGGAGGAAGGTAAGCAGGAATTGGGGGTGGGAATAAAAGGCATTTGTCAGGCAAGTTCCATCTAGCTGAGGCCTGTCAGGAGACAGAAAGGACAGCAGCAGGACTTGAGAGGCCATCTGAGGTGGAGGTGGCCCAGCACTCCTACTCCCAGGAGCTGGCTTTGGTGCGCACAGGCCGCAACATGGAGGGGAAGAAGCTGGTTGGTGCGGAGTTCTCCCCAGGGACCAGGGTCCCCAGCTCAGACCCAAAGCACCACACGGAATCTTGTAAGTGCAATCCATAGACACCCCCGGTTCCCAGGGAGTGTTACCTCATCTCCAAGTCCCACATTCAGTACCAGCTGTGCTGAATCATCAGGGGCAACGGTGGTGTCAGGTGTGTGTGTAGGGGGGAAGCTGGGTGCAGTCTTTAAAAGCTGTGAGGGTGGGTGCAACAGACAAAGACCATTCGATCTACAGCACCTGGCTTTTTACAGGGCTGCATGGCGCCCCCTAGTGTCACCTTTAAGCACAGACATGTTGGAAGTATTCACAGGGCTCTGAATCACCAAGATGGCCTCCTGGGAGCCCCTGCTGAGCTTTCCAGGCCCTGGGAGAAGAGCAGGACGGCTATTCTCCCATCAGGGAGAATGAGACAGGGAGAGAGAAAGCCTGAGTCATGTTCGGGAGGACGAGGTGCCTCAGGAGACATCTCAGCCCCAAACAGCTTCAAGACTCTTCTCTAAGACTCTGGATTTCTCTAAGCATAGCCTGAGGTCTGCCTGTTTCAGACCCACCAGTGAAGGTGATTGTAAGGAAGGATGCCCAGGGACCGACATCCCCTCTGTAGACACACTAAAACCAGGCTCTGGGCCTGGGGGATGCCCAGGGACTGACACCCCCTCTGTAGACACACTAAAACCAGGCTCCGGGCCTGGGGGATGCCCAGGGACTGACATCCCCTCTGTAGACACACTAAAACCAGGCTCCGGGCCTGGGGGATGCCCAGGGACTGACATCCCCTCTGTAGACACACTAAAACCAGGCTCCGGGCCTGGGGGATGCCCAGGGACTGACAGCCCCTCTGCCTAAAACCAGGCTCTGGGCCTGGGGAAGGCTGGAGGCTGTACCGAGGCCACCTGCTTGGTGTCTTCCAGGTGGTTGTAGTCTATTCTGCTGCCATCACAGATGACCACAGGCTGTGGGACTTACAAACAATGGAAGTCCTTTGGATTTACAGTTCTAGAGACTGGGGAGTCCAAGGTCAAGGGGCTGCCCCCTGTGAGGACCTTCTTCAGTGCAAGGGTCACCTGCAGATGGAGCTTATGTGAGGGGTGGTGGGGAGGGCCAAACCCATCCTTATGAGAAGGCCACCCCCACATTAATCTTGAAGGAGGGCAGCGAGCACACGTTTGACCTTTCCACCTCCATCTCTCCAGTTTCCAACACGCGAATTTCAGGGGACTCTTGAAACCTAGGGTGGCTCCCTCGGGGAGTTCTTGGGAATCCAGGCCTCAGGCAGCTCAGACTTGGCATTCTTCTCCCAGGCCTTGCATCCAGAAGGCTGAGGATGCTTCTGGAATTTGATCAGCCATCTCCATCCAAGCCTGTCACCCCGGAGGGGGGGTGGGAAGCTAAGGCTCTTAAACTGTTGTTACCATAGCAACAGCATCCAGCCAGTGGCGACCACAGGCTTGGAGCAGGAAACCTGGGGAGTAAGGATGCAAGCTGCCTTTAGTGAGACCCACAACCACTGCTGGGAATGAGGACAGGAGGGGTGGGGTGAGGGATGGGGGTAGGGGGTGTGGGGGAGGGGAAGGATGATGGGTGAGCCAAGGATCACTGGGTAGGAGGGGGCCCTAAGGTCTTGCACATTCTCCTGTTTCCAAAAGGAATCGAACCTCAACGATTGACCTGCTCAGAGCAGCTCCTAGGGAGAAGGGGTGCAGACACAGAATATGGGTGAATGACATTCAAAAATGAGGAGGGGCTGGGTGGGTGGCTCAGTGGGTGAGGTGCTTGTGAGTGCTTACTGTGTAAGCATGGGGACCTGAGCTCAGAGCCCCAGTGTGATGTCCCAGTGTGGTGTGGCAGTACATGCCTATAACCCTGAGCAGTGGGATGGAGGAGACAGACAGATCCCCTGGCTCATGGGCCAGCCAGCCTCGCTGAATCGGTGAGCTCCAAGTTCAGTGAGAGACTGTATCACAAAGCAAGAGAAAGGACACAGTTGTCTGTGCCTGGCCTCCACGTGTACCAGCGATGACTCCCAAGTGCATGAACACATCCACGCACGAATTAAAAAAAAATCAAAAACAGCTGGTGTTTCAGTTGCGCCCAGCTTCGTGCTGAGATCCCCAAAACCTCTGGAAGGCTCAGCGGACTGCATGCCCACAGCCCTGTAGGGTTGGCATTCATTTCCTATCGTTTTCTGGAGGAGGGATCCCAGACTTCTAGTGGCTTGGGGATGTCTTGTCTGATGTGACAGCAAGTGACGGATGTGGACCTTACATATGACACCGATACCTTGGCCACTGCAGGCAAGGTGCAGCTGATTGCTGGGTGCTGATGGCTATAGTTTTGTCTCCTCTGTGTTCCTGTTGTCCTTGGCCATTAGCATGTGCTGGGAGTCATGGTTCTCTGGGTGGTACTTACGCCACAACCTAGAGAGAGGTTAATGATGAGGACCTGGAGTTGACTGCCCAAGCTGCATCAGTCACAGGCTGTGTGTCCTTAGACAAATGGAGTACCTCTCTGATTCTTGGATTCCTTGGTTTCTGTAAACTGAAAACTGCAGGGCCTTGGGAAGCATTGTCTGAGTTGGCCTGTGGGGATTTCTCAGATAGATGCTGGAACATAGTAACTGCTCACTGAATGGTAGTTAGATACATAACTTTGGCACCAGCCCTGCCAGCCCCTGTTGTTGTGGCCTGGAATACCCAGGAAGCTATCTCTCCAGGGCCCCAGTAAAACCCTCTACTGACTCCCCAACTCTGTCACTCCAAGTCATATGGCTTCCTGTGTTTTCTGAATCCCCAGTTGAGTCTTAAAGGCCACAGGGACTTGATTTATTGGCAAGGTGGAGACATGGCAAGGAGTTCCCATGTGTGGGAAATGGCCCCACAGCCATAGCTTTGAATAGCAAAGCCTTGTCCCAGATGCTCTTTTGATGCTGCTGTGTCCCTCCATGGGACTTTAGGCCAAGGTTTGTAACTTGCTGTGGGGGAAGAAAAGGAGAGTTCACAGAGACCCATAGGTAGGCAGTGATGTGACCAATTATCCCACTCTCTCAGGACCCCTTTCTGGTCTGAGAAAATGGGAGGCTAGGGACAGTTGAAGGAACATAGCCTGAGATGTCAGACAACCTACTCTCTGATGGCCAGACTCCCTCGTTTATCAAATGGGTGGATGGAAACCCTTCTACCTTGGGAAACACAAAGCCCTGGCCTTGAGCCCAGGCTTACCAGCCTGGTGTTCTCAGTAGAGGGCTACTCTTCACTTCCCCATCTGTCAAATGGGAACAAACCTTCTGGGTCAAGAAATTGGGTGTCTGAGTGGGTTGGGGATTTAGCTCAGTGGTAGAGCGCTTGCCTGGGAAGCGCAAGGCCCTGGGTTGGTCCCCAGCTCGAAAAAAAAAAAAAGAACCAAAAAAAAAAAAAAAAAAAAAAAAAAAAAAAAAAAAAGAAAAGAAAAAAAAAAAAAAAGAAAGAATTGGGTGTCTGGATCCCCTGAGCTCAGCACTAAGCTTTTCTGTGGTAGCAAAAGTTAATCGGGGGTTTCTACCCCACCTTAGATCATTTAGATCCCAAACAAAAGACACACAAGCCTTATCTAATAAGCCTTAGTCAGCACTAGAGCTGGGCAGATATCAACCCTCTGAGCTATTTTGTCCACTTCCCTGTCAATAACCCCAAGTTATGACTTGCCAGCTCCCACTGGGCCGCTCTTACTCAGACTACCCAGCCCTTGTGGCCAGTTCTCACGACCCCTTACCCCATGGCATCTTCTCTCTCCTCTTCTTCTCTCCTCATGGGTCTCTGCCTCAGACCCTCAGACCCCAAGCCAGGAAACGGAAGCCCCGCCTACCTCTCTTCTGCCCAGCTATAGGCTGTAGACATCTTTATTCAACCAACAAGGAGCAAGGTTACAGAGCATCCTTTGGTGTATGTGAGGATCTCCTGGCCCCTGGGGGGCAACCAGACCTTGCGGGCCAGTGTTTAGCATTGTAAACCTCAGCACCTTTCCTTCCCGAGCCATCAGACTTGTGAAGGGGCAAAGCTTTGAGCGTGATCTTGACAGAGGTGGGGGCAGAGGCAGCACTGAGCCCAAAGGGAAACTGAGGCCCTGCACAGTGCTTCCCATCTGGCCATTTCCTTATCTGATGGTATTGCAGCCATCTTCTGAGACGCTCCCACTTCCCAGACCTGACGACGGATGCCTAAATGGGGCGACTTGTTCAAGGCCAACTATCTGGGAAAGGAATGGAGGGGAGAGAGCTCAGACCCAGACTTGTCTGATCAGTGCGGCATTTGGGACAACATGGAGCCTGACCAGAGAGGCCATCCACTCTGAGGTAGTCAATACACGCTCTGTGCCCTCTAACTACTCACTCCAGATGTAGACAGGGGACAGCTGGTCCGGGTCAAGGCACAGTCTGCCCTCAAGAAATAGGGCTGCGCTGTTCCCAGGGGCTTTAAGCTGGCTCCCTGCCCAGGACAAACTGTCCGGCCCAGAACCCCACCCTCACCCAGCTGACAAACAGCACGATACATGTGAGCCAGCAGGACCCTGAGGAGGAACCCTGAGGACAGCAGCACCCCGGGGGTGTGGGTGGCTCTGAAGGGTGAACACTGACCTCCTCAGGCCTCACTGTCCCCATCCACGAGATGGGGGTGTGATGCCGAGATAGACTCAGAAGTGCCGAGTTGGTCTCCACGCCTGGCTCCTGGCCCACAGCTCTTGAACCCCGACAGTCTCCAGAGGGGTGAGAGGGTCTCTGATTGTGAAGGAGGAATAGGATCACCAACCCTCAAAAATTCTGTCTGTGGACCCAAGGAAGACTGAGGGGCTGAAAGTCACACTGGTCACCCACAGCCTTTGACTCACCAGCGAGAGCTGCCTTATATGTTTTTTGTAAAGAGTCCAAGGCCTGGGTCAGGGAAGCTGCCACAGGCTGGACCCTAGGGAATAGGGGGGGAAGGAGAGCCCAGCTCGGGCAGAAGGCTATTTGCTTCTTCACTCGCCTTGTTCTTTCTGTAGCTCCCATCACATTCCTCTTTACCTTTGTAGGTGGCCCAGATGTACGAGTGTGTTCCTAAGTTCTGTGATCTGTCTCAGCAAAGAGATGATGCCCAAGGAGGGCCGCGGGGCCCCCATCTCATAGCTGTTTGTTCAGAAGCACAAGTCACAGCTCCAGGCATGTGACTGGCATCCAAAGTTGGAACAGTCCTGTGGACCCAAGCTGGTGGCCTATGCCGTCCGACTCTGACCCCAGGGAGGCAGTGCCAACCATTCTGACCTGAGTTGAAGAAGGCCCACCCAGGGTCCATCTGAGAACGGGTGGTTCTTGGAAGAACCTCGTGGCTTTAGCTTTTTAAGAGAGATGTAGTGGCCTGTGGTGAAGACCTTCTGAGGGGGTGGTGGCAGGATGACAGGATGGCCTCTGGGTATTGTCAGTATTGTCACTTGAAACTCCCGTCTGCCCTTCCCACCCTGCCTCCCTCTCCACACACTAACAGCCCATCCTGGCACCGAGGAGAGGAACAGCATGCCCTTGAACTCTCCAGAACCCTAAACACACTGTAAAAATAGAAAGAAAACTTACATGGAAACATCATTAAAGAACCTTTTAAAGATGGCGCCGACCCGTCCAGGAGCAGGACTTAGGCATGAACCCAGCTGCTGCTGAGTGGCTCTGGCTGCTTCTGACTGCTAGCCGCAGGGACAGGACATTGCACCGTGCCCAGAGACTGGAGTGCATAATGGGAGGTGCACATGCTAATTATTATTATTAATAATTATTATTATCATCATCATTATTATACATAGTCTCGTGTAGGCCAGCCTCTAACTCACGTCCGACCCAACTGTGTCCACATCCTGAGTACCATACTATAGGCACTCGCCACCATGCCCAGTTTCATGCAGTTCTGGGGATCAAATCCAGGGCTACGTGAGTGCTAGGTAAGCACTCTACCTGAAAGCCTCGTCCTCAGCCCTGTATTAGCCACATAGGCATTGCCGTATAAAGCACTTGGCAGAACAAATTGCAAAGAAGATGGAGTTGTCTTGGCTAAGGTTTCTGAGGGTTCGGTTCATCATGGCGGGAGGGCACGTCGGAGCAAAGCAGTTGACATCCCGGGACCCAGGAAAAGCAGAAGCATGAGAGTGGGTGTGGCTGGGGAAGATGCACCCCCAAGCATGCAACCCCAGTGACTTACGTCTTCAGCTAGGTCAACTTTCAAATTTTCCAGAACCTTCTAAAACGGTACCGTCAGCAGGAGAAGCAGCCGTCAAACATCTAGCCTGTGGGACCATTTCAGCATCATTGCTGTTGCTGTGATGTTAATGCCCCAGCCAAAGCCACCTGAGAAGGAGGAGGGCTTACTTAAGCTCACGATCTTAGGGTACAATCCCATTGACAACAATGGGAATCAAGGCAGCTGGTCACGTCCACTGAGAGTCGAGAGCAGAGAGAGAATGAATTGATAAGGTTTATTAGTACCCTTTCCTCTTCACCAAGTCCAGGACTCAGCCCAGTAAGGGTGGGTCCTCCACCCTCAATTAATCCTATTAAGACACCCCCACCCCCAACAAACTTGCCCTCCAGCCAACCTAAAAGCCCCCTGAGCAGCCCTCAGTGAGATTCTCTTCTCAGGGGACTCTAGACTGTGCCGGTTAAAACCCGAGCATCACCTGCTGTGACCGGACGTTACCAGCCTTGTGCTGGATGGCTGTGTTCTGCAGTCTTACCTCCTGCCAGTCACAAGTCCCTGAACCTATTCCCAACCCCTACAAAGCTTCCCACAGCCTTGTAATTAATCATACAAAGTGACTTTCTCTGAAATACCGACTGGGAGCCGTCCAAACACACATCTCCCCAATAGCTAAAGCACATGAATTTGTTACTGGAGAGTTTGAGGCTGAAGGAAAAGTCTGGTTACACAAAGACTCGATCTTAGGCCTAACCAAATGTTTATTAAACGAAAGGTTAATTTTGAGTTTACTCGGGAAACAGCAGGTGTCTGATACCTCAAGACAGTGGTTCTCAATGGGTGGGTTCGCAACCCCTTTGGGGGTCCCACATCATATATCCTGCAGATCAGGTATTTACATTACGATTAGCAAAGGTAGCAGAGTTACAGTTATAAAGTAGCAATGGAGTAATTTTACGATCGGGGGTCACCACAACACGAGGGACTCTGTTAAAGGGTCACAGCCTTGGGACGGTTGAGGACCGCTGCTCTAGGTGATAACTTGTGGGATGGTTTGGGTCTATAACTTTCAAATATTAATTTTTAATTAATTAATTGAAACTAAAGCTGGAGGGGGGTCCTTTCTCTTATTATATGGGTTTCCAGAAACATTCTTATTGTGGAATCAATCTATTATTATTGTGTATGTATGTATAAGATGTGTGTGGCCGGTGCACGTGTGGCCTGGTGGAGGTCAGAGGTCACTTCCTTCCACTGAGGGTTCCTGGGATCGAGCTCAGGTGGTCAGACTTCTGGGGCAGACGCTCCCATTCACTGAGCCATCTCACTGGCCAGATGTTCCTAATATGCGATTGATAAACATAAGCTCTCTCCGGGTCCAGTGTCAGTTTTTATTAAGGCTATTACAGATATGGAAATATAGATGTATATCTTTACTGTTAAATGCCCTTCTCATAATGGAATTTCCAGGAGAATTCAGTCCTTAAAAAGGACAGCTTTCAAGACTCGGTAGGCTTGCCCTGAATGCAATAGGAAAGAGGCTTACGATTAAGTCTTATCAAAAGGAGCGAGCTGAAATCTAGCGTTTAAAGGCGGCGCGAGAGTGTTAATGTATGCTTTTGTTAAGCGCTCAGAAGTTTTCTAAGCCGATTTTGCCGGGCAAAGTTAAAAATGTAAATTTAAAAGAAGCGTTTTTCACACCGACCTACATCTAGAGTTTTTCGGGGTTTTGTTCCATACGGAAGGACATATATTTGTGTCAGTGTTGATGTGGGCTAATTTTGCAGTTGGGATAATAAAGTTAGCACTCAGCACTAATTGGCTGCTGAGTAGATCCTGCATTTTGTTATACATGGTGCTGGGAGAGTGGGCATTTTAATACCTAACTTCATATGCATGTACAATTTTAACTAATCAAGATTTCATGTTTTTTTAAGAGTTGCTTATGGTTTCTGGGGATTTTGCCAGGCCTTTCACTACTCGGTAAACTGAGTTTGAACAAAGTCAAGGTTTGTGGAAGTGCTGTGTTGAAGTCTTTTAAATTAACTGCCTTATACACAACTATTTTAAAGTGAGATCAGTGCGTTTACCTCTATATACCCATGGTTAGAAACACATGGGGTGCTGAGTCCGACCGTCCCTGCATTTATTAGGTGTGGGTTTGTGCCTAGGTGCAGTGGTGTGCATGTGAGCAGGGCCGCAACCCATGCGCCAGAGGACAGCTTACAGGAGTCACGTCTCTCCTTTCACCACGTGGCTTCCAGGAACCCAACTCAGGTCACCAGCCTTGGCGGGCGGCAGTCACCTTCGTTTTCTGAGCCACATCAGCAACCCTTGATCTATATGTTATACAACAGCTCACAGAGGTTTAAAAAAAAAAGCATGTAAATTTGATGTGGGCAAAGTGACTAGTAAGTGCTCTCTTTTAGTTGATATGTTTTATAGCTGGATTTTTAACACATTAAAAGGGCCAAGGAAATCCCCCCCCACCCCCGGGAGTTTCTGCCATTATTAAATCAGTGCTGTTTAGACTATGGGCTCACCGTGTAGGCAGGCCTGCTGTTTAAACCCTGGTCCACGTCTATTTCCCTTGTCTAAAGACCTTCTGCCGTGGTGTCTACGGGTGTAATTTGCACACCAGAGAACAGGTCTGTCTGTTGTCACTGGTGCTGGCCCTTGCGTGTGTAAGAGGTCTAAGGCGTGGATGTTTGTCTGTACAGCGACCGTGGCTCTTCTACCCGTTCAGTCGAATGCTCCTCTTCACAACTCAGCTTTCTACAATCCGAAACGTGAGAGAACCCTTTACCAAGCCGGTCTGTTCCAGAATGGAACTGTTTGCCTCTCCCAGGCCCTTCTCGCTGTGTTCCTAATTGTATCTTGACTGTTCTCTTGAAGCAAGGCTAATTAGCCAGGCCCGGGCATTGTGTTCTCCAAGCAGCATTTCCTAATAATTAAGAGGTATTAGACACTAGTCACTTAGGGAATTTGTCTGTAAACATGTGTAAACTGCAGGCTAGTTCTCCTTAAATATTTGCTCCTGTTGGTTGTGTTTTGGTAAAACTGTATAACTGTCGTCTGGTAACAGTCTGCAGAATCGCAGATGCAGTTTTTACTACATAAACAGTATTTGTATGTGTGTGTGGGGGTGGGGTGGGGTTGTTTTCTGACTCTAACACATCATCCATAAAACTGACAGAATTAATTCTCTTGGTTGACCGCCAGAACCTGACAGAGGACCCTGTTGCTGAAGACACTGCCCACTCTGGTTACAGGGCTTGCGGAAATCAGGACAGTACTTTCCTGGCAGCCTCACCCCTGAAGCTAGTTCTCACGGTGGCAGAGGGAGCTATGCACACTGCCAAGAGAGAACATTTATCAACAATTCTGTCTTGCTGCAAAGCCTTTGAACAGCCACAACGACTGGCCCACCAAGACAGCCTCAGCAGCGCAATGGTGGTGGGTATATCCTGGGCGCAACCAACCGCTGTGTGATTGGACTTACGGTCTCCTAAACAGGGCAGAACTCATGTCTGATACTATAAACCAAGCCAGGAACCCGCGGCTGGAGAGCCACAGACCCTAGAATCTACAACTACCATTTAGCTAAATTAATATAGTTCCCAACTGTCTTCTAGATACGTATCCTTGTGCCCATAGATAAATGCCGCGTTCACCCTCTCGTCAGAGAAGCTGCCTGCTACAGCAGATGGAAGCCGAGATTCCGCTTAGCTGGTCACGATGCACGGAGCAAGTGACTTGGGGTGTGCGATCCCACGTGGAACCTGTACAGCGTTATCGCTACACCTAAGGCTCAGGGAAAGCGAAAGAGAGGGCAGAAATGTTAGAGCCAGAGGACGGAGACGGTGGCTTCAAGAGCGTGTCTGCTGGGCGGACAGGGAAGCAGTCTTCATGGACTCTGAATGACATGGCTGTCTGAGGAAGACCACACCAGCTGACACAACAGCATGGACGGGGGAGAACGGGGAGAAAGAGGGATAGACATGATGTCAATATAGCGCACTCAGTTATGAAGTTCTCGAAAATTAGAACAAATTCAAGAACAGACTCCAGTGGGGCCTGATCTAAGAGTTATTCATTCTATACCCCCTCCATTGCTTAAATGGTGCCATAAAGGGTTTATTTGCACCAACTCTTTGACATCTGACATTTACCACTGCCCTCCAATGTGGTAGCGGGAGGATCATGAGCTGAAGGCCAGCCTGGGCTACCTAGGGAGACGCCCATCTCAAAACAACAGCAGAAAGAAGCTGTGTGCGTCTGCCCTGGTTCCTAGGCCAGAGAGGAAAAGTTATCACCATGGTGACCTGACACTAACTGGACATCCAGCAGAAGCAATCTGCAGATTCAGGGCAAGCCTCGCACAATCCCTGCAGGCTCTATTGCACAGATAATAAACCAAATCTTCACATTTATATCGGAACTTCAAAAAGCCCCAAACCGTGACAAAGCTGGAGAACTCAAAGTTCCTGGTTTAAAGGCCTCCTAAGATCGGCACTGATCAAAGCAGTGCCAGGATAAAGACGGCTAAGTGGGGCAGTGTGGGAGGCGGAAAGGAAACCAGGTGTCCATGACCAGTCTATTTGACCAAGATGCCAAGTCTATCAGTGAAGAAAGCGTTGTCTCCTCAGGGCCAGCAAGATGGCTCAGTGAGTAAAGGTGCTTGCCGCACAAGCCCAATGACCCGAGTTCTAGCAGGCTGTAACGGACTCTGGAAACCTTGTCCTCTGACCCCCCACATGCTTGTGGTGCACACAAGCACCTAGCACATCGAATACACACGACAATAGTAAACAAAAGAAACCTTTGAGAGATAAAATTGTCTCTTCAGCAAGTAGCTTGGAGGCTATCGGATTTTCGCATATTAAAAAGAATGAGGTCAGACCCCTATTTGGGGCTCCATATACCAAAGTGTATGAATCACAGACCTAAAAGAAGGAAACTCAAGAAGGCCTAGGAGAAAGTGTGAGCCTGGACTTGACAGCGGATTCTCAGACATGACCCCTAAATCAAAAAGGGGAAATGTTTAAATTACTCTGTACATTGAAGGACCTTATCAAGAAAGCAAAGAGAGGGATGGTTGGACTGTTAAGAACACCTGTTGCTCTTGCACAGGATCCAGGTTCAATTCCCTCCCACATCATGGCTCACTACTATCTGTAACTCTACTTGCTGCCTTCTTCTGACCTCCGTGAATATCAGACATATACATGCAGGCAAAACACACACACACACACACACACACACACATACACACATTTAAAGGTTGGGCTGAAAAGATGGCTCAGTGGTTAAGAACACTGACTGCTCTTCCTAGAGGTCCTGAGTTCAGTTCCCAGCAACCACATGGTGGTTCACAACCATCTGTAATGAGATCTGATGCTCTCTTTTGGTGTATCTGAAGACAGAGACATTGTACTCATATACGTATTTAAAATAAATCTTTAAAAGAAAAAAATTTTAAAAAATGAAGGTGAAAAGACAGTTTGTACAATAGGACACAATATTTGCAGACAGCACATGGAATGAGTCAACTGTCTAGCACCCACGCAGAGAGCAAAGTGCAGACCACACAAGCCTGACTGTAAAGGTGGAACACACACACACACACACACACACACACACACACACACACACACACAAATACAAAAGTCTTTGAAGACTTCTTTTGCCAGGGTACATAAAGAACTGATAAAACTCAACAGAAGACAGTCTTCTGTTTGAGTCCACATCATGAGAGAACATCGTGAGAGAGAACACAGCAGTGACCAAGAAGCACATGGAAAGACCCGCCCTTTGCCAGGAGGGAATCCAGATGACAACCACCGCTACCTGCCTCTCACCTCCTAACAGGATGGTTACAATAACAAATGCAGAAGATACAATGTGTGGGGAGGTCATGAAACTGAACCTTTAGACACATGATGGTGTAATTGCTATGGCTTAGATAACCCAACAATCACAGTCCAGGAACTGAAAATAAACAGGAAAAAATATTTTGTGCAAACTGTGTAGCATTATCCACAATTTCTAAAGGCAGAAACAACACAAATATCCAGAAAATATGAATAGATAATCATACACACACACACACACACACACACACACACACACACACACACACACGCCCCATCAGTATATATAGAGAGGAATGATGTCCTTGTTTGTTTGAGGCTGGGTCTCACGGATCACAAGCGAGCCTTGAATTTAATATGTAGCCAAGGACGACTTTGAATTTCTAATCTCACCTCTCTGGGACAGGCACTCGATAGACAACACTCCCCACCCCCAGAGCTTAAGTACATGTTCAACAAACGCTCTGCCCACTGAGATACACTTCACTTAAATGGGAGCCAAGTTCCGACACATGCTGCAACTCGGGCAAACCTTATGCTAAATGCAGTGAACCAGACACGGAAGGAAGGCTGTCTGTGGTTCCGTCCTGTGAAATGACCAGATGTTCACAGAGGCGTTAAGTGGGGGAGGAGTTATTTGGGGCCGGGATGGGAAGAGGGTGGGAATTGTTAGTGGGTGGGGGGTTTTTTGTTTGGACATATGAAAGATATTTGGAAATAGCCAGTGCTGGTGCCCACACATTTCGGAGATGACCACCAGTGAACTGAGCATCTGAAAGAAATTAAAGTGGCCTAACTTACGCAGTGCGGGTATTTTCCCATAGTGAAAATTCTTGGAGAGAAATAGTGATTCATGCGGCAACATGAATGACCTTACAGACTTCATGCTATGTGGAAGAAGTCCTGGGAGGCTGCAGTTACAGTGACTACATTTACACAGAACTCAAGAAGAGTTGGTGGTGCCTAAGACCGCAGACAGAATTATGGGGTCTAGCGGTGATGCTTATAGAACACAGCACACCATTGGCTCTCTTTCCCCAGGTGGCTCTTTTGTTAAATTTATTCATTTTATTTTACAGGTGAGTGTTTCGCCTGCAAGAATATATAAGCACCGCTCGCATGCTTCTTGCCTTGGAGGTCAGAAAGGGAACTGTAATTAGGGATGGTTGAACCATATAGGTGCTGGGAATGGAACCTGAGTCCTTCGCAAGAGCTCCTAAACTTCGGAGTGATCTCTCTGACCCCAGATATCATCATCATCACCACCACCACCATCGTTGTCATCCTCACCCTCATCTCCTCCTCCTTGTGAGATGAAAGTGTTCTAAAAGTAACTGTGGTGATGGCAGGATACAATTGTGAGATTATATTAGAAATCACTGTGTCGTATGTCTTAAATGAGCGGATTTTGAGGTATGTGAGCTTTATCTCTATATAGCTATTTAAAACATACACACAAAACACAGACAGACAGAAGCCAAAAAAGAGGGAAGCACAGAAAAAAGAAAGAGAGAGAAAATGACCGGGGAATCTAGACAGTAAGGATTGGGCCCCATGCAGGCTTTCTTTTTCTAGGACTTAAAGAAGTCTGCCCGCCTCCTTTAAACTCTCAAGATTTCCATAGCCTTCTGATTGGCAGGGTCAGCCTTTCCTGGCCACCTTAAAGGTGTGAGACTCCGTTTAGGGCTAAGGGTGTAACTCAGCAGCAGAGGGAGGCCCTGGATTCAATCCCTAATGTAACACATACCTGTTCACATGGTTTTACACACACACACACACACACACACACACACACACACACACACCTTACATAAACCTATACTTTACCTTGATATCATGTATTTAAATTGCCATTTTGCAATATTTTATTAATGCTTGTGTCTTGTCCTCAACTCTTTTGTGAGAACGAGAACTGAGCCTGCCTGTTCTGTGTCCTTTGGACTTCAGGGTGGTCAAGTGCGTGAATGTATACGTGAATGGACAGTAACTCGTTTCTATTAATAAGGACTGCCCAGAGCTCAGTAAGAACTCTACGGTTGATTAATGATGTCTGCCGTGGGTGCTGGCAGGAATACAGGTAGTGGATATGCCCTAAATTCACTAACCTTGAGCTCAATGCCTTGGGGTCCCCTGCCAGCGAGAGCTCAGGGCTACCTAGGAACAGTCACATCTCTCCCCCCAGCTCCCAGAAAAAGAGCACAGTTGTCATCCCAGCTGGCCTCCATAATCAATCACACAGCCACGCTGTGTGCCCATTAGGATTTGTCATTGAGCCACATCCAGGTGCACGAGGCAGGCAGAGCAGGTTCATTTGCATCTCGTTTATGTGAAATTTGCATATGCCTCCACAGCCCTGTCTTCTTGCAATTTTCAAGTTAAAATGTCATTACTGCTCCCTTGAAGCCTGTTATTTCCTGATCTCGTCTCCCGCTCCCACGCTCCCACCCCCTCCTCTGACACAGCATAGAGGATGGGCTGGCAAAGGAAATGGGGTTTGTTTGAGCTTGGGCTCAGCTGCAGACCCACTTAGGACTTCCCCCAGGCGAGGACTGTGACATCAGGTACAGGGACAGGGATGTGGCCGGGTAGCTGCCCTTCAAGCAGTCACTGAAGGGTTGATGCAAGCTTACCCACCCAGCGTTCTGCACACTGAGGACAGATTCCCACACCTAAGCTTCTGCCCTGGCTGTGCCCTCAAAAGCGTCCTCTCTCTCCTGGCACGATAGTATCTGTCACTGGGCACAGTTGGCAGCACCCAGCATGCCTGTGGCCCTCAGGGGACCCTGAGGCATGGCCCTATCTAGTTCTATGTTCTCAACTTTGAAGCACACACATTACCTATTCCAGCCGGCGCTTGCGGCAGTCATCATCAGACATTATTAATTGATCACAGACTTCTTTCTTACCAACCTCTATTCGTGGTTAGTCCTTGGCCTAGCCTGTGCCTATACCTCATCACCTCATCATCATAGATGGATGCAGAGAGAGAGAGAGAGACAGAGAGAGAGAGAGAGAGAGAGAGAGAGAGAGAGAGAGAGAGAGAGAGAGAGAGATATCAAGCAGCCAGAGAAACTAGCTCAGGATTTTAATTTGGAGGGCAAAGATGTTAGGCGACTTGCGAACCAAGTCAGAGGGCCATGTGTTCTCAGAAATCAGAACAGGCCTCACCGATAGGCTCCGAGGTAGATTTGGGAGAGCTGGAGGCAACAGACCCTCCTGCCTCCCTAGGCCAGGCTCCACCATGCCCCCACCCTGCTCTGAACAGACACTCCCACTCTTCTCCCACCCGGACTAAACACTGTGCAGGTGACAAGTAAGCCCAAGGGCATCGAGGAAAACCTGTGGAGGGAAAGAGCCCAAAAGGCTCTCAAAAAGTTCTTCTCTTAAGGTTTATTTATTCGTATTTTATTGAGTGTTTTGGTGGTACGTCCTGGTGCATTCACATTCCTGAGAATAGAACTAGGTAGGGAACTGAGGCCTGGGTCACTGGGTTAAGGGCACTATGTGTGTGCAGTACCCACAGAAACCAGAAGAGGGCGTAAGGATTGGCAGTACCGGCATTTGGGAGCCATCACCTGAGTTCTGGGAAACCTAACCCCCAACCCCCTGCAAGATCACCAAGCACTGAGGATTTTTTTTTTTTTTTTAAACAGGAGGTTAAAAAAAAAAAGCAAATCATCAACAGAACATGGCCGTGCTTGTGTGTAATTCAAGCACTCTGGAGGATGTGGCAAGAGGGTCACAAGCTCAAAGCCAGCCTGGTCTACAGAGCAAGCCTGTACAAGAAACAGAATGCAGAAAGCCTTTCTGCGGGTTATGACATGGTGGCCCTACTGACATTCGGCTTAAAATCTCAGAAAGGTTGGGCTGTCCCTGCCCGGTTGTGTCCTGGAACACAGCTCTGATGTCCTCACCCTGTGAGAATGTCCCCTCATGAACAACTCCCTTCACCTGGCCTTCATTCCTACGGGTCTGTGCAGATCGGGGCTGTGGCTGCGATTCTGATGTTTAACCTGGACACCTGCCAAAGCCGATAATCTAAAACTCACACAGTTAACGATGGCCTCTTCTTTACCTAAGTGTGAGCCACTGTTCCCAGTGTATCGATATTATTCCATCTCAGAGCTCTTCCCACTGTCTTGTATTTTTATGAATGGAAAACTGAGGGTCAGAGAGGTGAAACAACATGCTGAGCTCACACAGCCCACAAGTGGCAGAAGCAGGATGTGAACCCAGGCAGACTCATCTCACCCCTCCCTCCGTGGTCTCTTACGCACTCGAATTCCCCTCAGGGTATGGAGTTCTCAAACCCATATCTCCACACACACCCCTTCTCCCCTCCCCCTGCCCTGTGCTTTTTGGCTTTACTCCATGACTGAGGTCTAAGATACGTGAGTTAAGCAATGACTATCCGGTGGGATGCGCCGCTGTTTGCCGTGCACAATCCCTGTGTAATTTCAGCGACTCCCTCAAGTACTCCGATTTGGCGGGTAAATTGCATGGATGCCCATCCAATCTGCTGTATCTCCCAGGGCTCCTGCGAGAAGTAGGGGAACAGTTCCGGTGCCATTCTCACTCCTGAGGAACTTGGATGGGTAGGGAGCTGAGGCCAGGGCCGCTGGGACATGAGATGAGCCCCCCTCCCCTCCCCGACACCCCCCCATTTCTAGGTTCCCAGGCAACCTACCACTATGGCGGAGGAGCTGTAGGCAGGAAGTCAGCCCAGCCCAGCTGCAGCTCCCCCCAACCCTTATGGGGGAACTGATTTCCTGTCCACCTTGGTTTATTCGTCTGTTAAAGGGGCTGTTACTTGGGCCAGGATAGCTGGGGGTGGGGCGTCAGCACAAACCTTTGCTTTGAATGCCCCAGAACCTCCTGCAGAAATCTCCAATGTCCCAAGATCCCCTGCAGAGGAAACTACAAGCAGAGGGTCTCTTGGGATCACTAGTTTCCAATGGCCTGGAAACTCCAGTAAGCTGAACAAAGATTGGGAACATCCCAGCACTCCAGTATCCTGCGGGAGGGTCTCCCATAAACACGCTCCTGAGGGGGACAGCCAAACTTTGCCATTCCCGTCTCTGAACATCACACTTCTTTCTCTAAAAACAGGGACTATAAATCGTGGCCTTGGGCTTGGATGGGGCAACATGGAGGATTTTCGGAGAGGCGGGTAGAACAACCGAGCCATGTCCGAAGCATTTGGAACCCTACGAGTCCTCTACTGAATTAGTGCAGTGGGGTTGTGGGTTGTGTACTGCTCGGCCACCTGCTTCCTGTGAGAACCAAGGCCAGCCCCGCCCACCACGCCAGCCCCGCCCACCACGCCAGCAAACCCCTCACCACCACCACTCTCTACGTCCTCCCTCTTCCCAAAAACCCCCTGAGTTCAGGGTCATTCAGATCGAAGGCCTTCCCAAGCAGCAGCCAGAGCTGTGGAACAAGCTGCATCAGAGAAACCTCCATCCACTTACCACGCTCCAGCCGAGGCGGTGGTTCTCATCTTCCTGGAGGTCCAACAGCTGGGATCTCAGGATTCCGCAGTGACCCTGCGCGGCCCAGCATCTCTCACTTTCCACTAGTTGTACTCCAAGGGTCCCCGTTCCACTCTCTAACCCTCATCGAAGTCACACACTCTGGCCCGTCAGGCTTTTCCCAGTTGTCTGTCTCAGGGTTTCCACATCTCCTTGACCAACGCTGCGCCCACTGCTGGGTCATGGGGAGATGTGTAGGTGGGGGCTTTTACTTCACTGTTTATAAGGAAAGGCTCCACAAGGCCAGCGGCCAAGACCAGGCTACTGTACAGCTCTAAGTTCTCTACGCAAGAAAGCCCAGGATTGTGGGGGGACTGACTTGGCTCAGAAAAAGGTCTCACAGGTCTTCGAGGAGCTGGGGCAATGGCTGACAGATCCTGGAGTCTCGGAAGCAAGACTCTGACCCAGACCCCACTTCAGGGTCCTCACGTTCTAGGTAGGGTGGATGACATTATCCAAAGCTGCCCATAACAGTGGGCATCTCTCATCCAGGAAGCCTTGCTACAGATTGACCTTGGCTCCTTGACTGTGCAGGTGGAGGTCTGTGTCTCCTTCCCTTTGAGAATAGTGTGACAGCAGTGTGACTTCAAAGCAGGGTCATAAAAATGCATTTTTGTTTGGCCATCTTGGAGCCTGGCCAACAAGCTGTAAGGAAGCTCGTTCTAATCCCCACACAGAAAGTTCACCCTGAGGGCCACGAGGAAGTCATGGCCTGTGGTCCGGTGCCAAGCTCCCAGCTGACAGCCAGCATCCATCACCAGCCTTGCCAGTGATGAGACCCCTGCCCCCAGTGACTGAATCACCCTTCAAGTGGCCCCAGCTGACACTGTGGAGACAGACAAACTGAAAGACAGGTGACAATGGCCTTTCACAGGACAAGTGTGCAGCAGAACAGACCTAGGACTCCCAGATCCCTTAAGACCTGTCACCTCACCGCACACCTGACTTAGAGCTGACCCTGCACCTCTTCCACAGGTCATCGTACCCTGCTAAGGGACAAAAAGCAGTTATTTAAAGGAAGGGAGTCCCACCCAGAGCTGAGCACAAGTGGCCAGGCACACCACATGCTTGCCCAGAAAACGCAGCAATGCCCAAGTCTTCTCCATAGAATAAAGTGTACATCTGAGGCACACCTAAACCCTGACCACTCTACACGGTCCCCTCCATCCACAGCAGTTCTGGCACTGGGAGACCAGGAAGTGTAGAGCCGAGCCCCCCCACCCACCCAAGAAGTTAGCTCCTTGGCCCCAGGCTTCACCTCATTTGTGATGTTAATTGCATAGATTTGCATAATGCACTCACTGAGCTGGTATTTTACTTGCACATTAGAATCATCTAATCATCTGTGATTTTTCCTTCTTTATCTTGATGATGCCAGGAAGGGAGGGTGGGGGAGGAAAAGGGAGCTAGAGTCTTTCTGGGTCTCTGTCTCTGTCTCTCTGTCTCTGTATCTCTGTCTCTCTCTGTCTCTGTCTCTCTCTGCCTCTCTCTGTCTCTCTGTCTCTGTCTCTCTCTGTCTCTCTGTCTGTCTCTCTCTCTGTCTCTGTCTCTGTCTCTCTGTCTCTGCCTCTCTCTCTCTGTCTCTCTGTCTCTGTCTGTCTCTGTCTGTCTCTGTCTCTGTCTGTCTGTCTCTCTGTCTCTGTCTCTGTCTCTGTCTCTCTCTCTCTCTCACACACACACACACACACACACACACACACACACACACACACATGCAGAGAGAATGCATGACAAAAATGTTCTTGGTCCCAAAACTTTAAGGCACTGAGATAGCAGGAGCATGACTGTTTGGCTAGGGTAGCCTGGGCTACATAGGAAGGCTTTGTCTCAAAGACTACACTGTGGTTTGCAACCCCGAGGATGTCTAACTCAAGACAGACAGACTGAGCACACTCACAGCGCATGTCCACCTTAGTCTTCCATGTTTAAATTCTTCCATCCCCGCCCTCATGCCTCACCCGTTCCCCCAGATTACTTCTTGTTTCCTTTGTTTCTTTCCTCAGAAGATGTCACCTCTTCAAAATATTTTATGTTTGAATGCTTAGCTATACATGTGCGTGTGTGCCCTATGTGCATGCCCGGTACCTGTGGAGACCAGAAGAGGGTATTGGATCACCAGGAACTGGAGTTACAGATAGCTGAGTGCCATCATGTGGGTGCTGGGAAGTGAACCTGGGTCCTCTCCAAGAGCCACCCTCTGAGCCATCTCTCCAGTCCTGACATCACCTCTTCAGGAAGATGTCTGTGACGTCTCACTTAGCCCTGTGTGTAGGAAGCGGTACTAGACGATGGTGTGGACTCGCCAGTGTGGAAGCCAGGGGTTGACCTAGCCCACCTCAGTTTTGAAACAGGGCCTCTCACTGAATCCCGGGGCTCATGGGATCGATGAGCAGGTGATAGGAATGGTGGGTCAGGTAGGGTGAGGACTCTGAGGTAGCAGTTACCAGAACATCCTTGCCGAAAGCAAGAAGGCCAGCAAGGTTCTGGTTCCTGTCCCCTTGCCAGCTCCTAGATAAGCACTTCTGCCTGAGGTTGCAAAGTGACTTCACAGGGTGACTGAAACAGAACAGACAGCGGATGCTTGGTAGGTCAGCTGGGCTGACAGCTCACCGCTCTCCCTGGTTGACCATTAATTGAGAAAATGCCTTACAGCTGGCTCTCAAGGAGGCATCTCCTCACCTGAGGCTCCTTCCTCGCTGATGACTCTAGCTTGTGTCACGTTGACACACAAACCCAGCCAGCACAGTACAGTACACTATTTGCTAAGACCCCCCCTCCTGCTATCCAGGAACTCCACTTCCTCTCCCCTATGCCCCCACCTATGAATCTATAAGAAACATCCCTCTCAAATTCCTCCTCTATGGCCCATGAATTTTGTTTTCTTTGTTTTTTGTTTTTGTTTTTTAATCCTGAGACAAAACCCTAAAGCCATTTGCTCAAGCCAGTTTAGGCAGTTTTAATGTTTCTGGGACATTTGTTCCTTAAAAAGACCCTGCCGATCTCAGAGACGCCCCCACATTCCTGTATCAAAATCAGCTAGGCTCGCTGGCCAGTGATCTCCAGGCCGCTGCCTGTTTCTATCTTCCCGACTAAGAGCAGAGATGTGACCTTCCATCCTTGGTTTTCGTGGGAGTTCTGGGGACCCGAACTCCCATCCTCCAACTTACACAGCAAGCACTTGGCTGGCCCCCTCACCTAACATCTGCCTTCCATCCTTCTACAGTTTGTGAGCGGTCAGTGATAGGGCCTACCTGCTTAGCTACCCACAGTGCTTGCTGGAATGGAATGCAAGCTCCACCAGGACAGGGCCACCTTGTGATTTGCATCTTCTGCTTGACCTGTGACCGCTATGTCTCTCTGGGGATGTTGACAGGTACTGCGCAAAGATTTGTCAGCTGAACGCGCACTTACAAGCCAGATAAGATTAAGACGTGACAGTGTAATGTTGATGACGGCTGCCCAGGCCTGATGTCACTAAAGTCAGCCTTTCTGTGGAAACCGAATGCTTTCCTCCGAAAGCTTTGACCCCAGGTCAGCATGTCCCATAGCTGACATTTCCCAAGCATAGGGGATGACCATTGGCCTCAGGGGAGCCTGAGTGAGGTGGTGGCATTTCAGGAATTGGGCGGTGGTTTTGCAACCCAGGCAGATAAGTGGGGCCCTTGGGAAAGACTGGGGGGAAAAGGTGACCACAGATGCACGGAGAGAAAGGCTTTGAGGTCAGTGGAGCAGACCTCAAAACAGGAAGCTGGGAAGGTGGCTGTTGTCATTGTTCAATAGACATGTGAACTAAGGTAACCCTTAAGTCTCCCTGCACCCCTGAGCACACAGCAAACTGAGGCGCAGTGAATGGACCCGAACAAGCCTCGTGAAGTGGAGGCGCCAGGGCTGGGAGGCCAGGAGGAAGTAAGTACAGGGTGCTGACCGCTCCTCTCTGCCTGTGTGTAACTTTTCTTCCTGCAACTCTCAGATTGGGGGTGACTTCTAGGAAGCCCTCTTTGAAGCACTCAGGCCAATATTCTCTGTTCTCAGGAAACCACACAGTTGGCCTTCATTGGCCAGAGTTCCTCAGTGACGTTCCGACGTCTGTCACCCAATTGTGTCATACGCTCTACCGTGCAATACGTGCCTGGCTGTGGTGTTCACTTCTGTTCCCAAGCCCAGGGCATACTGGATACAGTGAGGCCCACTGGTCGGACAGATGCAGTGTGGTGTGCACTAAAGGGTTGGGGTGTGTGTGACATATCAGAAGCACTTCTCAGTGAGGTGACATGAAGACTGGCCAGGAACCAAATGTCACCTCAGCATCCTTGGGTACTGCAGAGGCTATAGCAAGAACTGGAGGTATTTGGTCCTGCTTTGTCCACCACGGGTACACTGCCTCACCACCACGATCATTAGATTCTGACTCTACATGCCCTCCATTAAGGCATGCTGAGATGCTTGTATATAACACCAAGTCAGGAAAGATGCCCGGTCCCTGAACCTCCGATATGTCGCGTGTCTGGTCCAAGAAGTACCGTGGAAAATTCCTGGTTTTCACTTCCTCCTCTGTCAAGGGTATTATTCAGCCCAGTGCCCAGCTTCATGTGGCCCGAGTGTCTGGGCTCAGGGGTCATGCCTCCTCTCTCTGCATACCAAGCCACCTTTAGTTCCCTAAGAAAGCCCAGCCATCTTTTGCTTGTCCGGCTGGGTCTTAGCACCTGCCAATCCCAGTTGTCTGCCCAGCTGGTACTTATCTCCCTCCAGAGCACACCAGCACCATCTGGAAGCTCGCTCTCTCTCTCTCTCTCTCTCTCTCTCTCTCTCTCTCTCTCTCTCTCTCCACCTCTTCAGGCTGCAATGCATCCCTTGCCCAGCATAGAAGTGGTCACATCTGTGCATGTTTGCAACATAACCTAAGCTCCAAGTGCCTGAGATCAGACCCAGGCCATTGGTTTGCTAGGCAAACACTCTGATCGTTAGGTGTATCCCCAGCCTCTTGTCATGACTCTCTGGAGCCTTGGCACTGGCTCCTGTTCAACTGGGTCTTGCTGGTCCAATGGCCTAGACTCAGGCTGGGAATACAGTGACAAAAGCCCATGAGGGAAGGAATGATGCTGACATCCAGCCACCTCCTGTTTTTCCATCCAAGCCGTGTGGCGCAGCATTGAGTGGAAGCCGACTGCCCACTGCCAGCCTTTTTAAAGTTTCACTTCCTTTTTCTCTTTTCTAGAAAAGCCGATGTCAACCCTGAAGTGCCCAGTGCTAACCCTCTCATTCTACCAAGTGAAGCGTGGTCCCTGGCATCGTGAAAACGTCTGACAGGATGTTCCTGAACATTCCCTCTGGAGACTGTAGCTCCTCTGTCCTCTCTTCAACCAGTCCCCAATTCTCTGGCAGACCTGTAGGGCTATGGTGAGCTGGAGTCCAGAGTGAGGCAGCTGGGAGTTCAATTCCCACACCTACCACTGTGCTAGCTGGCTGGCCTTGAGTAAACCACTTCTCTGCCTCAGTTTCCCCACTTAGTGAATGAACAGCCCAGAAGCCCTGGCAGGCATTCTGGGGCTCTTTCTCCTGTTCCTTACATCTGGAAACAGTAAAGGGCCAAATTATATGGTCGGTGAGAGGGGCCGGAATTTGGGGTAGGACTAGATGGCCCTGCGGGGGACACGGCTTTGCCACTAAGGCCCCTGGAGGGCTGGTAGGCTGTGCTGCTGGGGAAGGGGGCCTGTTCTCCAAGCCTAACTTCCTTAGTGACCCCTCCTTGACCCAGCCAAGCCTCAGCTGGCCTGATCCCAGCCACACTTTCAGATACCTACCTCACCAGTTTCACTTTGGCTTCCTCAGCTTTTGGCCTGGTTTTGTCTTCCTTGGAGGCCACTCCAAGAGGCCTGGCTCCCCTGGTCCACAGGAATGCAGTGACTCCAGCTTGGGTTTGCAAGGGACCGATTGCCTCAGGACAAGGTTTCCCAGTGTGGGAAGAGACCCAGGCTGCTGTTTTAAGTCTTTCTGGGCTTCGGTGCACTTGCCGGTGGAATGGACTGGAAGTCGTCTGAAGGGTACACGTAGCTCTGTAGACACACTTAGCTGCTCATGACCAGAGTTCACGTAGCAGAGCACCACAGAGGTTATCCTTTGGTCCTGCAAAGACTAGAAGGGCAGACTGGCCTGTAAAGTCAGTGAGGCTGAATAAAACCAGGAAGGTGGACAGAAGGACAGACCAGGACCATGGAGGGAGGGAAGACTCTGGGCGACAGAATAGTAGGAAGAGCTTTTCTTCCGTTAAAAAGGGGCTACTTGGGCTGGAGGGATGGCTCAGTGGTTAGGAGCACTGACAGCTCTTCCAGAGGTCCTGAGTTCAAATCCCAGCAACCACATGGTGGCTCACAACCATCTATAATGGGGTCTGATGCCCTCTTCTGGTGTGTCTGAAGACAGCAGCAGTGTACTTACATAAAATAAATAAAAATCTTTAAGCGGGGCGGGGGGGGGTGTTCTTTAAGGGAACTTGGAAGTGTGTGCACATCCTAGACCAAGGTCAGGAGAGCCTGGGTCCCAGCCCTAGCTGAGCCCTTGCATGGCCGAGTGACACGGAAAAGCCACAGCCACAGCGGGCCTAGATTTCCCACTCCTGCACAAGGCCAGGACTCAGAATCCTCTTGCCCCTAGTCGGTGATTTCAGAGCCAGGCGGCTGGAGCAGTCAATCCCTGACTCAGAGGCAGCAAGATTTAGCTAGAGCTTCTCTCTGATTGCTTGTCTGCTGTCTGGGGGAGCCAGTGACAATCTAAAGAAGAGGACACAGGCTTGAAACCACAGCAGGGTGGTTCTGATGCCTTCTGCATGAATAATCACCAAGGAAAGCACTCTGGCTTGTGGCCCGTCACATGCATGGAAGAGGGGGCTTGATGTATATGTACGGGTGTTTTATCTGCATGTATGTCTGTGTACTACATGCACGCCCAGTGCCTACAGAAGGCAGAAGAGGGTGTTAGATTCCCCAGGGTGGAGTTACGGTCCATTCTATGGATGTTGGGGATCAAACCCAGGTCCACTGGAAGATCACCCAGTGTTCTTAACCACTGAGCCATCTCTCTAGCCCCAGACAGTCTGATTTTAAATACCAAGTTGCTTGAGCACTCAGTGTTCTCTCCCTAGGGTATCTCAGAGGAAATATAGCCACATGAGCTGACTAGAGCTGGGGCATAAGGAAAGACCGATGGAAGGGAAGCCACAACGTAGCCCAGCAGAGAGAAATACTAGTAGCCACAGGATAGGTGCTCCCAGGAAAGGCATTCATGTACAACCACATTGCCCTTCCTCAGAACGTCAAGGACAACGCGTTGAGGTCACTGGCTAACCAGGGAGGGACCGCATGCTTATTTGTTCTGTCACGATAGACTTGATATTCCCACTTGGGTGTCTGAGGCAAGTCACACTTCCCATGTCCGGGGCTAAGCCGTCATCTCTTTCAGTATCTCCCATCCCAGTCAGTGACAACTGTCTTCCGCTGGGGTCAGAGCCCTCCCACTCAGTTTGGGCAGCTGGCAAAGGTACCCAGAATCTGACCTTTGACCCTTTAACATGTGCTCCCACTATCATCCCACGTCTGGATTATGGCAGTAGCCCCTCACTGGCCCATCTGTTTCAAGGTTTCCCTCACTGGCCCATCTGTTTCAAGGTTCCCCTCAGTGCTATCAGCCCCTCCCCCAGCATCGAGAGCCTCCTGCTAAAACCCACCCAAGGCGGATTACTTCTCACAGCTCCAGTTTGTTCATGGCTCCCGTGTCAGAACAAGTCAGCATCTTTGGAATGCTCTGGAGAGTCTAAATAGCTCAGGCTGCCTGGGATTTTTACAATACCTTCTTGGAGGCCAACAGGGGTTGGGGGAGGGTGTGATGATTATGTTCCTGGTCACTATAACAGGATCTGTGACTGAAGCAGTAGAAGGAAGGGAGGGTTCGCTTGGCTCACGGAGCGTGAGGTCCTTCACAGCGGGGAGGACGTGGGGACAGGAGCTGGAGGTGGTGTGTGATGTTGCACCCAAATCAGGGACTGGAAAATAACGAACTAAGTTTCTTGAGATTCCAATGCCTGGGGTGATGCCGCCCACACGAAGGCTGATCCTTTTTCCCACCTCAGTTAACTTAGCCTAAGGTTTGTCTGCTAGGTAATTAAAGTTCCCGGTAAGTTGACTGTCAACGAAAATTAACCACCATGGAGGGGTTGCTCCATTTTACTGATGGGAAAACCGAGTCCAAGGCACCGCGGAGTTCACCTGCCAGTCTTGCCCTATCCACCACTCTGACACTGATGCCTGAACGGCATCTCCTAGTGTCTCTAATCAGACAAAGCTGTGCACATGGTTCTCTCCACCAAGTGCTGGCTCACTGCCCCTCCGTGGCGTCTAGCCAGGTGTTGAAATAAGACTGTGGACACTGTGCACTTGGCTGGAGCAGGTCCCTGGATTCCACCCCTTTTTAGGCCAAATCTGAGCAGTGTGTGGTCCTCCTCCAGGCTGCTGAGTTGATATGAGAGGAATTAAAACCCCCGGGGCTGGAACAGGTCGACTGCTGGGTCCTGGTTCCACTGACTCACTGAGTGATCCTGGGCAAGTCACTTCTCCCCTCAGAGCCGCACCGTTTCCACGGATGAACTCTAACATCTAAGCTTTCTTCAGAATGAGTGGATTGAAGCACAGGCTCACGCCGTGAGGTCTGTTGCCTGCAGGTCGCTTTAAAATAGAAAGATGACTCAGGAGGCACTCTGTCATAGGATATCAGAACCACAGTGTCCAAAGACCTGGAACAGCAGGACCAATCGGCTAAGCGTGAGGAGACAGAACACAAGGGGAACTTTCCGACAGCCTGTGCCGTGCCTGGACTCAGACACCAGCCAGACTCGGTCACTGAGGCAGTGTGAGTTTAAGTCAGCAGGTCTCTGGGGGGCATTTGACAATTTATAATGTTATTTTGGATGTCATCACGATTAAGGAATTAAAAGCCGTAGTGATATTTTGTATCCAAGAATCAGGGATCCTGGATCTCGCCAAAATGTCCAGAACCGTCTCCAAAAGATCATCACCTGACTACCTTCACCACTAACAAAAATAGAAAATAAAAACAAAAATAAAATAAAAAAAACCACTGCAAATCTAAACAGGCCAGGTTTTCATCCACAACAGAGCCATAAGACTTTGCAGGAAGTCAGAGAGGACTCTGGCTCAGGAACAGGTTGTTTCTGACGGAGACGCAGACCTGGGACAAGAACGGTGACTCAGTTTCTGAATCATTTTCTCATTCCACACGTCCCGCCTGGTCAGAGAGTCGAACCATCTCCAGTTGCAAAGTTATAGGAAAAGAGTTCTGTGCGTGGCTATACTTCCTGCCAACATAGCAAAACCAACTGTGATGGTGGGACGGAGGGATGAAGCCTCTAAAGGCTTGGCATTGAGTTCCAGCCTCTGGCTTCCCCGTATCACTGGACGGAAGGTGGATTCTTGGATTCGTCCCCTCTTCCAAATAAGGGATGACGTTAGCTAGACTATGCGGCAGGCAGGAGGCATCTCTGAGCTGACGGTGCACTTTCTAATCGTGATATCTGTTGGGAACTGCGTATCCCTCGTCTCTGGGGGCCCTTGCTGACTCTCTCCAAGTGACAAGTGCCATGTGTGTTCCTGCATGATGGTCTTTCTCACCTACAGTTGTTTCCCCTCCTCTGGTCACATGCAAGTGACCACTGGCCATCATGCCTGCCCTGACAGCAGGCTTTCTTTTCCTTTCCAGCGGAACCCCCCGCTTTTTCATCTTCCCGGGCTTCCCGGGCCTAAGGGTCGCTGGGCTGCTCACCTCCTCGGAATCTGAATTTCCTCACTACGTGTGACCCTGAGGAGTCTGATATTTTCTTATCCTTCCTGGGTGGTTGTTCCCAAAACTATATTGGAACACATTATTTTATTATAGATAACTTCTTTTCTATTCCTTCCTTATATGATAGACTAGTCATTGCGTGTGTGTGTGTGTGTGTGTGTGTGTGTGTGTGTATTATTAACCATGAATTCCATTTCAAAATTTCAAATAAAAAGTAAGATCGGGCTGGAGAGATGGCTCAGTGGTTAGAGCACTGACTGCTCTCCCAGAGGTCCTGAGTTCAAATCCCAGCAACCACATGGTGACTCACGACCAACTGTAATGGGATCCGATGCCCTCGTCTGATGTGTCTGAAGACAGCTACAGTGTACTCAATAAACATAAAATAATAAATAAATAATTCTTTAAAAAAAGGTAAGATCAAGCACTTTATATAAATAAAAGACTTGGGTAATTACACTTGTGGGTTCAGGCTTGGGAGCTGAAAGCAGGAAGATCAGGAATTCAAGGTCATCCTCAGGACATAGTAAATTTGAGGCCATCTTGGGCTATATGAGACCCTGTCTCAAAACCAAAACAAAACCAGAAGTAAAGTCTCAACTAGAAAGCGTTCACATATGCAAGAATGTTTGAGTTCGAACCGCTCGTAACAGCTCCAAGTGGGAAACATTGCCACACCCATCAGAGCTGAAGGGATGTGTTCCGTGAGGTGAGGCACACTACAGCAAGGAAGAGGAGCCAGGCATGTTCACGGCGACACAGAGAGAAGGATCACACTCAAGCATGCAAGAGAGGGGAAGATCCAGGCAGGAAGCTAAATCCACGGACACGGAGCTCTTGAGGTACCTAGTTAATTCTGTACTGCCAGACAGCAGGGAAGGGCCCGCCTGCCTTTGTGGTCAGTGACCCGGTGAAAGAGAAAGGAGACTTACTTACAGGAAGGTGTGTGGTGCCCCACTTCCTGATCTGATTTGTCAGTGTGAAAACTCACCAGGCTGCTCCCTTGTGAGCACTTCCTTGTGTATATGCCAGTACCAAAGCTTTTCAGAGAAGTACAAAACAAAACAGTATGTGCATGTGATGACTAATGATAGACAGGCAGACAGACATAGATAGATAGATAGATAGATAGATAGATAGATAGATAGATAGATAGATAGATAGATAGATAGATAGATTTACAGATAGACTACTGAAACAGGCTTGCTCCCCAGGATAGACCAATAGGCTAGAGTCAGGAAGGAGGTGACATGGTTGCTTGAATCACAAGTCAATCTGTAGGCAAGGACCTCCCTCCCGAGTAATTGAATGGAGGCTCATCGGCTAAACACAAAGTTTCTTGATTTAAATGTTAGATGTTTGTTTGCCTTGTCTGAAACAACAACAACAACAAAACAGAAGATTTCTACAGAAACAGCTAGGATCTTACCGGATCAAATAACAGAGCAGCATGACCTAGTTAACTGGACACTTAAAATGGCACAATGTTACTCTTCAATGAAACAGTCATTAAGGGGTGGGGAGCTTCCTACTAACGAGCATGAGAATAGTAACATGAACAGTGCTCCCAAGAGGCCTTATTATAGTTCTGGTGGTTGCAGAGCCAGGTCCACCCCACAAGCAGAACTGTCAGAACCAGATCAAAGGAGAGACCATTCCCACGAGCCCCTATCTTCTGCTTGCCAGTGTAACCTGGGAGAAATTTGGCTACTTTTGTTATCAAACTTGGGAATCACGGCCTATGCCCCAAGTTTGGCTGGGATGATGGCTCGGCAGTTAAGAGCTCTTGTTTTTGCAAAGGCCCTGAGTTTGATTCTCGGCCTCCATATGCCAGCTCACTACCATCTGTAACTCCAGCCCCAAGGGATCTGACACCCTCTTCTGATCTCCGAGGACACCGTGAACATGCAGACATACAGACGGATAAAACACTCAACCTATGTAAAACAATAAATAAATCTAAAAAGTTTTAAAAGAATCAAGCTTCGAGTGGGAAGCAAGAAAGGGAGGTTCACTTCGTATGTCCACACTGAGAAGAGATCTAGGGAACGCTCTCCCCCCAGAGACTTTTACTTTGGGCGTCCTGAAGTAGAGGTAAAATTTATGAACAGAGAGCCAACGATATGTACACGTTAAATAATCCTAGTCAGGGTATGGTCCTGCTCACCATGTCTGGGATTCAGTCTCATCCTGCAAGGAAGTCTGACAAGTTGGTAGAGCCTCATGAAATCTCTTTCAGAGACAAGTTCCCCCTCTGGCTGGCACTTCTCCTTTTCCCAATGGGAGAGTCTTGGGGAAAATCGCATTTCTTTAGGGTCTACTGCTTTAATAATTTGTCTTTTTAGAGTGTCTCTTTAGAATATCTTTATTTCTTCCAGCCGTGTGACATTTAGAAAAGGTACATTTTCATAGTGACCTAGGCAAGGGTGAAGGGGCATCCTGGGAATTCCAGCACTTGGGAGGCTAAGGCAGGAAGATTGCTAGCTCAAGGTCAGCCTGAGCTACACACCAAGTCTCAAAAAGCAAAACACAAAGATAACAAAAATATCACTGTTTGCAGATGCCATAAGTTTATGTAGGGAAGCGGTAAGGGATCAACAGGACATAATATTAGAACTAATGAGCCACTTCGGTAAGGTTGAGGGACACAAGATCAATGTACAAAATCAATGAGGTTTCCACACCCCGGCGGTGAGCGACCTGTAATGAAATTAAGGAAGCAATTTCAGTTCCAGTAGCAGCCAGAAGAATAAAATGCAGGAACAAATTTGATGAAAGTCTACGGTTTGTATAATAAAAACCATAGAGCATCACTGAAAGCAGAGCGAGCCCTGGAGAGGGACCGGAAGTCGGAATGCAGAGCAAGCCCTGGAAAGGGACCGGAAGTCGGAATGCTCACCAGCAAGATGGCGGCGCGCTCCACAGCCATCTAAAGTCAGCACAAGCTCTGCGGATCACCAGGGGGAGGGAGACAGGTTAGAATAAACATAAAGGCGCAGACGCCAAAATGCTGTGGTGAAACCCATTACTCTGAGTGGGAGCCTAAAAATTAATTTAAAATAAAGAGAAGAAGATGAAGACAAAATATATCTGGGGACATAGAGAAGTCCATGAAGTGCCTACCATGCAAGCATGACGTCCCGAATTCAATGCCCCTGAGACCAATATGGGGGTAAGGAAGAACTCACTCTTGGAAGTTTTCCTCTGGTCTCCATGTCACTGCCAAGGCACATGAGTGTCCTACCTCCCTATGCACTATCTATCTAAATAAATAGCTAATGAATTATATATATAATTCTGGGCACAGTAGCTTATATGTTTAATCCCAGTCCTGGGAAGGAAGAAGACAGGTGGATTCCTGGGGCTAACCTAGGCTAATCAACTCCAAGTCAGTCAACAAAATTCTCTGTCCCAGAAAACAAAATCGATGGGTCCTGATGAATTGGTTGATCTCTGGCCCCTTTCTATACACAAGACCCCATGATGGAGAGAAAGAACTGACTCCAGTAAGTTGTGCTCTGTCTTCTATACGTGTGGCATGCCTCATGAGCACATGCACGCATGCGCGCGCACGCACACACACACAAATGAATAAAGGAAATAAAAGTATGTGTGTGTTTTGGTTTCTGGTTTTGTTTTGCTTGCTTATTTTTTTTTTTTTATTTTTGGCAAGATTTATTCTTTAAAAACTTCTGGGTTTGGGGATTTAGCTCAGTGGTAGAGCGCTTGCCTAGCAAGCACAAGGCCCTGGGTTCGGCTCCAGAAAAAAAAAAAAGGAAGAAAAGAAAAAAAAAAGAAAAAGAAAGGAAGAAAAAAAAAGGGTTGGGGATTTAGCTCAGTGGTAGAGCACTTGCCTAGCAAACGCAAGGCCCTGGGTTCGGTTCCCAGCTCCGGAAAAAAAAAAAAAAAAGAAAGAAAGAAAAAAAAAAGGGTTGGGGATTTAGCTCAGTGGTAGAGCGCTTGCCTAGCAAACGCAAGGCCTGGGTTCAGTCCCCAGCTCCGAAAAATAGAAAAAAGAAAGAAAAAAAAAGAAAAAGAAAAAAAAACTTCCAAATTAACAAAATCACACAGCAAAATTAATCAGAACTGAAGTCTATACATCTCAATGAAAAAAGAGAATTTGAGGAATGATATTCTAACACGTATCTTACACCCCTGGGCCCTGGGCACATTGTGCTAAGAGACAGGTGGCAGTTACAAAGAAGGCAAAGTGCTTAATTCTGTTTATATGAAATACCCAGAACAGACAAACCTAGAGGAACAGAAAGCTGGTCCCTTGCTGTCTACGATGTTGGGAGGTTGATGGGAGTGACACAGACCATAGGAAGTGTTTGGGGATGATTTGAGATTTTTTTTAAGTACACTCTATAGCCTTAGTATCAATACCAGGCACCTGTGCCTCCCAAGGGCTGGGTTGAAAGATCCACGCTGCCACTGCTCCCTGAAGTCTATTCCGGAAGTAAGGCGACAAATATCCTAAGCCCTGTCATCCTCGAAGCTTTGTGGTGGCCCACATTTAAGGCCAGAACCTCGCACCTCACAAAACAGCTGAGGGAATGAGGAAGGCCGACCTGGTTTACACAGGCAGAAACTCATTCTGAAGAGAGAGTGGCTGAGAGACTCCAGGATAATTTGTTACTCAGGGTTCACACCCGGAGTCCAGAAAACCACATTTACAGTTCTAAACAGAAAGTAATTTAATCCAGGAAACTGGGTTCTTGCGGAATCATGGAAAGACCTGGAGAAGTCCCTGAGCCTTTAGGATTGACTTTCTAGAGAAGACATCATCCCTGTTGACAACCCAGAATGTTCAGGAATGTGTGTCTTGGTTTTAGTCTGGGGATTGGAGATACTGCTGGAACCCCAAAACCATTTCAAGTTAGGACCCGGCTATGAAAAGGTGAAGCATGAGGAGGTTACGTCTGTCTTCCTTTGTCTTTACATGTCAGCCAAGCACTCACCTGCTTGTTTCCTGAGACAGGGTCTTAGTATGAGCTCTAACTGCACTCACCCGTGGGGCAACAATCACCATGATTCTGCCTCCCAGTTGCTGGGATTTATATGACCATCCCAGACAAATCTATTTTAAGATTTAATTTATGTGTATGTAGACCCATCTCTCTGTCTGTCTGTCTCTCTGTCTGTGTCTATCTCTGTCTCTGTTTCTGTCTCTGTTTGTCTCTGTCTCTTTGTCTCCCTGTCTCTATGTCTCTCTCTGTCTCTCTGTCTCTCTCTCTCTGTCTCTCTTTATGTGTGTGTATGTGTGTGTGTGTCTGTCTGTCTGTCTGTATGTATGTATGTATGTATGTATGTATGTATCCATCTCTGTCTCTATCTCCTTTCAGGTTCCCACAAGTGTATTTTAATAGGCAACCTAGTCGATCTCCCACCCCTAGCTGCAAAGGAGTCTGGGAAATGCCACCTTTCTCCTTCCAGACTCTGCATACCAGAAAGCACACAGAAAGAGGTTGAAATGGACACTGAATGAAGAGTCGCCCTACCGTTTGAGCCCACAGTGGCAGGATGCCTTTATTTCCAGTAATGAAAACAGAGGGAAACAGCTTGAGTGCACAGTAGAAGAGGACGGATAAAAATGAGTGCATTTATCCAGTAAGATTCTAGGCCACCAATACACACCCTGCAGAAACCCAAGTGGCTTGAGCAGCATTAGACTGATCAAAAGGAGGCAGGTGGCAACCACATTGGCGTGGCAACCTTCACAAGAGTAGTCACTGTGTCCTTCTTGTCCACCACCCAACACATCCTTGGCACAGAGGAGGCTCTCAAGACCCAGATCTTGAATGATGGTGTGATTCTGTTTTTAGGAATGCAATGCATAGCTATGCAAGTCTACGACTGTTTGGCTGTAATAGAGCAAGGCCAGAGAGATACAACAAATGTCAACAGTTGCTCTCCGCTGGTGATTTTCAGTGACTTTCCCTCTCCTTTTTTGGCTCTTTGAACTTTGTAAATGTCAAACAGTGAGCAGGCATCAATATCAATTAGAGAGAGCACAGATGTTCTGGAAGAGCCTCAGAGGGAAAACACGCTGAGCTCACTGCTCTGTCTCTCGTAGGGCTGGCCAAGCTGGGCCCACAGTGGGTACTGCTCCGGGCTTGCTAAGCAACAGTGTGAGTCTCAGTCAGCCTTGGTGGGAGGAGGAGAGGTTCCTGTGTCTCTCTCTGAGAGCCTGAGGGGAACTGAGCTTCCGGAGTGAGCCTAACTCTTCTGGCACCCACAGTTCTCTGAGCACCAGAGCCTGGAGACCCTTCGACAGGGTCATTCAATACTGCTGAGGCTGGCTCAGGTTACACTCATGCTCTGTGAGTACAGAATCAATGACTCCATCCATTTATACAACAACCCGGATACCCATCAGGGCCCTGGGCCTCTGTACCAGCTCCCAAATCAGAACTGACATTAAAGCTCTCAGTTGTAGTTAGGGACAGAGGTTTTCTGGAGATGGAAGGGCAGGGGGAAAGCCTATCGTTCCTCAGGGCTGTCTTGCATATCACCTTGGAGACCTTCAGGGAGGTGAGCTTATTATGGGCTAGAGGAGGGGGAGGTCTAGATGTGATGGGGCAACTTATGTGCCTCAGTTTCCCCACCTTTGCCAACAGCCAGCTGGGTAGACAGGACTTCTAGTGGCAGCTGCCCTCTTCCTTCTTGGTGCCCTCGTAAGTTGGGAGGAGGTCAAGAGTGTCCAACTGTTGTCTTCAGTCCTGTGGCGTCTCTCACACCCATCAGGAAGGCAGGAAACTGAGGCTCCAGAGGGACAACAACACAGCCAGGAGCACACACTGGGAAAGAAATGTCTACAAAGTGGATCCCTGTCCCCACCAGTGTCTTCTGAGAATCCAGGGCAGGACCAAATGGAAGAGATGGGAACGGTGTTACCAAAGGCCCAGGTTAGCCTCATCCTCAACCTCTGTCCCCCTCCCCTGACAGGTGAGGGGGCTGCTGTCCTGTGGGTACCACTGCTGCCTCAGTGCATTCAATGAAAGGGCCCAGGGCTGTTGGCATCACAAAATCCAATTCTAAAAGCCCGAAGCTAATGAGTCCATTGTCATTATCTCCAAACACACCACTCCTGTCTCCGAAATAATTGGCTCTTTGTAGGTCAACCCCAAGCCTGGTGTACTTGGCTATCTCTGTCTCATTCGTTCATTCATTCATTCATTCATTCATTCATTCATTCCCTCCATGGGCCCTGAAACTCCCGTCACGTGTTTCTCCACACCTCCTCACCCCTCTGACTTGGTCCCGGGTGCACACCCAGGTCTCTTGGTTGGAAACGCCACGCTTTGCCATATCTGCCCAACTCACACTGCAACGTTCAGACTGTCGCCTCCTTCGGGGAGCCCATCCTGATCTTCCGGACAGCCCCTCGAGTCTCAAACTTTCCCCTCCAGAACTCTGAGCACAGGTTGTGAACCACCAGCACGGTGAGCACCCTGGAATCTGCCTGTTTACCCCACAGAGACAAGAGTTCCTCAACAAAACTCTGTTTCCAGATCAGGATATACGAGGGGCTCAGGGAGTGTCTGGAAATTATTCTGTCAGTAAGTCCATCTCCAGAACAACCCACAGCTCTGCCTCTACATGTTTAGGGGTCTCTGACGATGGGAGCTATCACTGGCTAGCCTGGGGTGTGACACAGGAGTAGAGAGCTTGCCCAGCAGCATAGTTCGCCAGAGTTCTATCCTTAGCACCAGAAAAGAATGAAGAGGAGGGGGAAGAGGAAGGGGAGGAGGGAGGAGGAGAAGGAACAGGCCAGGGCGAGTGGGAGGGGAAGGGGACTGAACTAGCTACTTCTGAGGTCATGACCTTATGACATTTGTCTTCTGTCTGTCTTCCCACGGCTGTGACCAGCCCGGCCCAGCCAAGCTGTCAGCTACTTCGACTAAAGAGGAAACAGAAAAAGTGAAACTGACTCAAAGGCCACACAGCACCTCACACATGGGGCCAGATCTCCACTGTGGAGTCCCCTCTCTCCAAGCTTCCTGCAGATAAGGCACAAAGTTGGAGAAGTGTGTCTGTCTGTCCTGTCTAGACAGAGGGAAGAGCCAATGTAAAAGTTATGAGACAACTCTGCCAGAGCTAAGGGAGCAGGGACAGCCCTGGGAGAGGAAGTCCAAGGACAATGACCATGACGGGCAGGTCCTATAGTGTGAGGTAGCCAAAAGCGGATATCTAACCAGCCCGAGTGGCATCAGTGACAGGCCAAAGTGTGATGTCATAAAGTCCAATATTGTGAGACAAGTGAGTTTATTGGCTTTCTTACAGAACATAGGTGAGGAATTGCTTACAGAAGGATGGGTAACCCCAAACAATTGCATCGCCGCCAAGTCCCACCCCTACCCAAGTCACCAGCTCTAGCCCCATTACCACAGACCTGGCCACCACTGCGTTGTTCTGTTCTAGTTGCCATGGCTACTGGGCAAAGTCCAAGAATGGCATCTTGTCATGGCCAGAGGAAAAGGCGCCATGTAAAAAGAGACACATGAACACTTCAGCTTAAGTGAAATGGAGAGGAGCCATTGCCAGCTCTGGAGCAGGGGCACTGTGTAAACTGACTTAGGTTTTAAAGCATTGTTCTAGTTTGCTTTGGTGCTGATGAAACATTCTGATCAAAGGCAACTTGGGGCAGGGAAGGTTTTCGTTTATCTTACAATTCTAGGCCGCAGTTCATCTTTGAGGGAGTCAAGGCATGAACCTGAAGGCAGGCATGTTTGCTATGCCATGCATGGAGCATTATCTATGAGTGGGGAACTCACAGTTAAGGAAGCCCGGGAGAAACCTGGAGGCATGCTGGTTCCTTCAAAGGCTCATGCTTAACTTGCTTTCTTATACAGCCAAGGACCCCCTGCCTAGGGAATGGTGTCACCCACAGTGGGCTGGGCCCTCCAACATCAATTAACTATCAAAACAATCGTCTAAAGAGGTGCTCAAATGTCAATATGACCTGAGCAATTCCTCAGTGAGAACACTTCTCAGGAAATCTAGGCTGTGTTGAGTTAATGTTTAAATCTAACAGGCAAGAGGTCTTTCTGACTACTATGTGGAAGGAACACAGACTAGGGATAGGGGACAAGGGAGGAGGAGAGATCCAGTCCAGGTGGAAGGTACTAGGACTGGGGTTGGCCTTATATAAGAAGCAAGAGTATGGAAACCAGGGAACCCTAGTCCTGAGCAAATGCCTCAGTTGTTCCATGTGTAAGAGGGTGGACCATGGTAGTCATTAAGCTGCTGTTCCAGGCCTCCTGTGGGCTTGGTGAGGAGGGCTGATGACAATTAAAATCATGAGGGACAGTCTTAGGGACAGTCTCAGCTGAGCCAGAAAGGTTCTCCAAGAATGGGGGATGGCTGGCCTTGGGTACTCTGGAAAGAATGGACAGGGATGAGAGGTGACACTTTGTGTTCACTTGGAGATGGGCAGAGAGGTGTAGCTGATGCAGGATGTGTGGGATCCACAGGGATGGAGCTAGCACAGGTGTGAACTCGGCACACAGATCCAGGACCCAGCACAGGTGTGAACCCAGCCCACAGATCCAGGATCCAGGACAAGTGTGAACCAGCCCACAGATCCAGGACCCAGCACAAGTGTGAACCAGACCACAGGTCCAGGACCCAGCACAAGTGTGAACCAGACCACAGGTCCAGGACCCAGCACAGGTGTGAACCCAGCCCACAGATCCAGGATCCAGGACAAGTGTGAACCAGACCACAGATCCAGGACCCAGCACAGGTGTGAACTCAGCCCACAGATCCAGGACCCAGCACAGGTGTGAACCCAGCCCACAGATCCAGGATCCAGGACAGTCTGAACCAGACCACAGATCCAGGACCCAGTACAGGTGTGAACAGACCACAGATCCAGGACCCAGCACAAGTGTGAACCAGACCACAGGTCCAGGACCCAGCACAAGTGTGAACCAGACCACAGATCCAGGACCCAGCACAAGTGTGAATCCAGCCCACAGATCCAGGATCCAGCACAAGTGTGAACAGACCACAGATCTAGGACCCAGCACAGGTGTGAACCAGACCACAAATCCAGGAACCAGCACATGTGTGAATCCAGCCCACAGATCCAGGACTCAGCGCAAGTGTGAACCAGACCACAGATCCAGGACCCAGCACAAGTGTGAACCCAGTCTACAGATTCAGGACCCAGCATGAGTGTGAATCAGTCCAGGCCATCAAACCCCACCAGAAGCCACAGGGAGGTGCCGTGCTCTCCTCACCCTCAGTCTCCTCTATGAACCCAGGGCAATGGTGCCATTATGCAGAGAACTTTCCTGATAATAACCGTGTGGGATCAGGTGAAGGTGGAAAGAAGCAAGAACTAGTGATGGACTAGGAGGAGGGGAGAGCCTGCATAGGGGTGGCCACCCAGGCATTAGTATGCCCACCTCCTCGTCCAGCCATATCTACTGTGCGACAAACTGACCCTGGGAAGTGACAGGGTTAATCGAATCAGTTTCCAGATTGTGCAGAGACATTCGCTTTATTTTAAAAGGTTGGGGGGAAAAGCCTGTCAGGTCTCATTTAGAAACTCTAACATTCTGAAAACGTTGGCCAAGAGAGGGGGCTGTGCCCACTGGAAGAATCCTCTAACGGAATGATGCTAATCCAAGATGACAGCAGTATCTCTCTTTTTAAACCAAAAAGGCAGACAGTGCAAATTGCTCTTTTGGGATTGATGGCCTGGGACGCTAACTCAGTAGGGCGCCCTGCAGCTCCAACCCCCTAGAATCAGTAAAGAGGCAGATGATGACACCCCCACTGTAACCCGCACCCCTGTCACAGCAAACAGCAAACATGGCCGGACGTGGAACCATCAGAAATGCATTGTTTGTTCCCATTTAATCTTGTCACAAATGGGAAACAGAGGTCCCGAGAAAGGATGCGCAAAATTCCCTTCAGCCAATGGGAAGTCCCAGGACATTCCGTGCCTCCTCCATTAGTGAGGGGCTGGCCTACCGCCAAGGCCTGGGTTCCTGACACTTTACCTTGCAAGGAAGTCCTCAGGTTCCGTGTGGGTCCAGGAGCATACTGTGTGGAGTTCCTGAGTCCTGGCGACAGGATCATTAAAGGGGAAAGGGGTTCATGGAAGTCACCACCACACTAGACAAGGAGACATCTGAGAGTGTCCATGCAGTTTTTAACTGGGTGACAGCCCCCGAGGCAGATGGAGGAACATAAGGACAGCTTCAGACATTTACTAGAGAGTGAAGACACGGGTCCTTGCAGAGCAGTACCTGGAGGCTTACAGCATTGCCTAGGGCAATGACAATCTGACACCAGTCACAGGTTCACGCTGAAATAAATTATGGGACGTTCCTGACACGGAATACTACTTGGTAGTAAAAAGGAACAGGTGAGGTCTGCAGCAGCATGGAAGAATCCACCATGCTAGTCTAAGTAATTTACCCAGGATTCCACCCATATGGCATTACAGAAACAGTGAAACAAGAGATCCAATAGCCAAGTTGGGCCTGCAAGCTCAGGCTTGTCACATCGAGGACTCAGGAGGAGCTAAGACAGGAGGACTGCAAACTTAAGGCATGTCTGGGATAAAGCGTGAGTTCAAGGCCAGCTTGGACTCCTTGGTGAGGCCCTGTCTTAAAAGGATTTTTTTTTTTTTTAATTAATAGTAGGGCTGAAGCTCAGGGGTAGCCCTGGCCTAGCATGACAGAGGTCCCCGATTCCCCCCATCAGGGGTTGCCGGGCACAGAGAGGAAGTAGCTTGTCAAAGAACCTGGGGCAAATTGGAGGGCACCAGAAACTGTTTAAAATCTAGATCATGACTGCGAATTAGCACTATGAGGGAGTCATATCTGACCTGAGTGAACTGTGCTATATGGAATCAGGATGGGTGGGCTGCGTGTGAATTATAATTATAATATAATTCAGAATCAGACAAAGCTAGAAAGGCCAAGCTTGAGGAAAGGCCGGAACTGAAGCCACTAGGAATGGACCAGCAACCTCCAACCCTTAGTGGTGGCTCTGGGTGTAAAGTCCCAAAGTCCCAGGAGAGTATCCGATTGGCTGCGTTTGCCCTTCAGGCCCGCTCTTAGCCAGGATTGGATAAGACCCCTTGATTGACAGTCTCAAGAGCTTGTAGGAAGAGACCATTATCCAGCCGCTAGACACTGGGCCCGCTGTGTCTATAGAGGGTGCTATCAATTTAGAAGCTCATACTTGCTGGGGAGCTCTGATCCAGCCGATGGAGGTTAACACCCAGGTGTTAACCGGATCTCCCAACCCCGGGATGACATCCAGTCTCGGTGTGTCTCACGGATGGCTGCCACAAGTCCTCAGGAAGCTCAGGATACAGGCGGGGGACAGTGCAGTGACTGTGTTTGAATTAGATGGACAACCTCAGCTGGGGCCCTAGAGGCTCATTTGTTTCCATGAAAGAAAGAGCTCTTGGCTCCGAATGACGGAACTGGGTGTGTCTTGCAGACACAGCCCTGAGTCAGAGGGAAGGATGAGGAACTGAGCAACCTTGCAGAACGCGGGCGGAGGACCCCAGCATCACAGACAGACCCTCTGGGCCTTGGGAGCTTGGGTAGTCACCTATGCCCTTACTCAGCTGACCGTCTGTTATATCCCAGCAGTGTTGACTGCGGTCCCTCGTCTTTTCTGTGCTCTGTGACCTTGGCCCGTTCGCTTTCCCCCTCTGAACCTTGCTTTATAGAAAGCGACCTTTTTCAAGCTCTTTTGGGACTTGAGACTGAGGAGGAGAAGTTGTTCAGCAGCAAGCATCTTTAATTCCAGTCCCTACCCCCACCCCCACCCACCCCCACACCCCCACCCACACCATCACCCCCACCCCGGAAGGCAGAGGAAGGCAGATCTCTCAGAGTGCAGGGGCCAACCTGCTCTACATAATGAGTTCTAGGCCAGCACAGCGAGACTCTATTTTTTTTTTTTTTTAAGACACAATAAACAGGGATGTGAGGTGTACAGCGTGCAGTCAGGAAACCGCAGGCTTCAGATGTGGAGGCCCCTGAATCTTCTTTCTTCCCAGTCCCGTTTGTGGTTTTGGTGGGGATATGATGTCAATATTCACAGAAGTATTTTCTGGTTGACTGTGGGTGTGTGTGGGGGCATGTCCCTTCTCTTTTCTCTGTACTTTGTCCACCCGCGTTACCAGCACTCCTCTCTTCTGGAGAATCCTTGCGTTTCCGTGAAAGCTCCATTCTGCCAGCGCAGGTCATTCATCCCTAAATTAACCTTCTCCTAAGTGAGGCGGAAGATAGTTTCTCCACTTAAAAATGTTGCCTCCTCCCAGGGAACACTGAAACCTTTAAGCGCACCAACCCACCCCCAGCTGGGACCGGCGCCCCTCCCAGGACTGCGGGCAGCTCAGGCTGGATTTTTCCAACCCCTCCTCTTCGTGTTTACATTCAACACAGTGAGCACATGTTTACTGTCTGTCCCCACTCGACAGGGCTGGTCCGTAGAGCCCCCACCCCCGCCCTGCAAATTGCTCTCTTTGCTCAACACTAAGACTCAGAATTCCTTTGGGCTCAACACAGAGAACGAGCTACTCCTGCCTTTTTTTTTTAAAAACCAAGGAGGGATTTAATTCGGGACCAAGCTAGCCTTGTGCTCTGCCACTGAGACACACTCCTAGCTCTGTTTCTGCTTTAAAAAAAAAAAAAAATCTTAAAAAAAAGTGTGTTTGTGTGTGCATGCATGCATGCGTGTGTGTGCCCGTGCATGTTCTTATTAGTCTGAATGTGTGCAAATGCAAGTTCACACAAGGTCTACATGAAATTGCTTGCTCTCCACCTCCCTGTCTGTCTGTCTGTCTGTCTAGATACTGGAGAGATGGCTCTGTAGTCAAGAGCACTGGCTGCTCTTGCAGAGGATCTGGAGCAGCTCACAACTGCATCTAACTCCAGTTCCAGGGGGATCTGAAGCCCTCTTCTGACCTCCAAAGGCACCAGACTCATACATGGTACATATATGCACACAAGCAAAACATCTGAAAACAGAAAACAAAGATAAATACTTTTTTTTTTTTTTGGTTCTTTTTTTCGGAGCTGGGGACCGAACCCAGGGCCTTGCGCTTCCTAGGCAAGCGCTCTACCACTGAGCTAAATCCCCAACCCCATAAATACATCTTTTTGAAAATGTCATACAAACCCATCCTGAGTTTTTCCGCCCCCTTTCTCACTCTTTCTCTCTCTCACCAGCTCTTTCTCCTCATAAAACCCTTGCTTTCTTAACAAGTACTCCCCCCTTGATCCTCTTAATTTCATTGGGTTTCCCTCATGACCATGAGTGGGAAGCTGGAATGATGGCGACTTGGGAAAACAACAACCCCATCCCCAACCAAGTCCTGTCCCTTGTCCCTAGTCGGGTCTTATTCAGCTCCTCCCTCCTACATGATGCAATGTCTGCCTTTGTATTTTGAGACAGGGTCTCTCACTGAACCTGAAGTGTATGGCTAGACTGACTGACCAATGAGCTTCAGGGTTCAACTTTCAGTTCCATCCCAACCTGAGTGTTGGGATTATAGGCACACCGCTGTGCTCAGTTTTATACAGGTTCTGGGGATCCGAACGGAGGTCCTCAACCTAGGTTGGTAAAACTTTACTGACTAAGCTATCTCCTTGCCACTCCCCTCCCCCTTCTTTTAGTTGACAAAGTTTCTCGGGCATGGCTAATTTATCAAAGCCCTCTCAGGCGTTTAGGGCGTGACTAGTGTTTTACATAGCATTCAATGCTGTGCAAAGTGAGTTTCAAGCTCTTTCCCAGGTCTGGGTCTGGGGAGGTAGGGTGGGTGATACAGGAGCAGTTTTAGGACATCAACAGAGATAAAGGCCCTTGCACCCAAGACTCACAACCTGAGTTCAGTCCTCAGAACCTATAGTGTGAAGAAGAGAACTGACTCCCACAAGTTGTCCCCTGACCTCCGTGTGTGTGTGTGTGTGTGTGTGTGTGTGTGTGTGTGTGTGTGCTCTCGTGAGTGCTGTGGCCCTGGCGTGTCCTCACACATACACAAATAAAGAAATAAATGTGCTGTCAGGGGAACTGCACATTTCAGGTGTGAGATCGGCCACTTGCTGCTGGTTAGATGTTGTGCTTCCTCTGCCTGCGGGTCCGTGTTTGTAGAGGCTTCTGAACTTAGCCCTGCTTTCTTCTTTTGTTTTTAAAGCGCCCACACTATCCCTTCACGTCCTGTCATTACATATATATCATTAGCTACAAATCACACGCCAGAAAACTGTCATCCGTTTAAAGTGGTTTTGGCAGATTCGCGGGTTTGGGCAGCCACCACGACGCTCTAATTTTTATAATACTTTCTTTACATGCCCAAAGAAATCCCTCGTCATTACCACCCATTCCGTGGCTTTTGGTGGCCAAGATCCACTCCGTCTCCAAGGATCTGCCTATCCTGGCATCACAGAAGCAAAGCTCTGTGGCACCAGCTTGGGCAGGGGTGGCTGGTTCTTGACGCCCACATGCAATCCTGAAGCTCCTAGGGTGAATCAGTATCCGTTTCCCCCCTAGTAAACAACCTCCTTCTGCGAGAGTTCAAGGCCTACCAAGTGTGATGTTAGACTCACAGAGAGTTCTGTCTTGTCGTAGCTGCCCACTTCGCAGAGGAGGAAACCAAGACTGGGAGTAGTATTGTTGAGATCAGATGCAAGTTGTGAGGCCATGAGGAGGGATGATTTTAGTCTGTCACTGGCTGGAAACAGTATGTCTTCAAAGCTAACAGCTGTGAAGGTGACCTCCATAAGAGATAAAGGAGACATTCCCCTTTCTGGTGATACCTCAGGCATGGTTATTAAAATACCTCATGAACGATCCAAGATGCACAGTGACCTTACCACACTGCTTTCTGCAAGGCCACGTGCTTCTATGATTCTCACAGGCATGGTGATAACTCTGTTGGTAATTTTAAAGTATCTTTTCTTGCTTGTTTTTTTTTTTTTTTTTTTTTTGAGACAGGTTTTTATGTAGCCCAGGCTAGTCATCAGTTTCTTCATGCAGGTATACTTAAGATATTCAGATACATACAAATGCTTTTGTGTGTTTGTTTTTTGTTTTTCAAGACAGGGTTCCTGTCTTGAACTAGAACCTGGCTGTCCCAGAACTTATTTTTTTAGAGGCTGGGTTCAAACTCACAGAAATCCATCTCCCTCTGCCTCCTGAGTGCCGAGATTAAAGGCATGTGCCATCATGCCCTGTGATGCTTCTCTATCTTAAAGGATATTTTTATTTTATGTGTTTGGGTGGTTTGCCTGCGTGTATATGTACCATATGTATGCAGTACCTGTGGAAGCCACAAGAGGGGGCTGGGGCCCCTGGAAGTGGAGTTACAGATGCTGAGTGGCTTTGTGGGTGCTGGGAACTGAACTCAGGACCTTTGTAAGAGCAGTAAGCTCCCTTACTCGCTGAGGCATCTCTCTAGCTCCCCAGTCCTTTTCTTAATAAACCCCAACTCAGTCTCATCCTGGTTGGTCCTGGGAATTCTTTGCTGTGTAAGCCAAGATCCAAGCAGCACCTGAGTAGACTTCCTGGGAGGAAATCCTGCTGGCAGTATTGTGTTGCCTCCTGTGACACATCACAACAAGACACCCAAGATCACAACAGAAAGTAGCTGGCAAAGCTCAACTTGAACCTAGGTCTGTCAAGTCTTTGGCCTATGTCCTGTCATTGGGCTGTGACACTGCTAACAGTAGGCTTAAAAGGGTCTGTAGCCTATTACTGATAATTGTCATTTGAAATCTGAAATCACCTGGGAGATGGACCTCTGGGCATGCCTGTGTGGTATTACCTTGAAAGTCATCATTATCTATTGATATGGGAAGATCTGCCCACTGTGGGCAGCACCATTCCTTAGTTAGGACTCTGTAGTGGATGGAGCAGGGTTGCTTCTCCTCCTCCTCCTCCTCCTCCTCCTCCTCCTCCTCCTCCTCCTCCTCCTCCTCCTCCTCCTCCTCCTCCTCCTCCTCCCCCCTCCTCCTTCTGCCTCTCCTTCCTTTTTTTTTCTCAATTGTAGATGCAGTGTGGTCAGCGGCTTCAAACCACTGATCCCCATACTTCTCCAAAATGAAGGACCATAATCTTGAACTGTGAGCTGAAGTAACCCCTTCCCTTTTAAGTTGCTCTTGTCAGGTGATTTTATCACAGGGACAGAAGAAAAGCTAAGACAGGAAGGCTAGAAAGACATCTCAGCTGTTACTGTAGCAAGCGTGAGGAACCGAACGTTGATACCAGAATCCACACAAAAGCCGGGTACCACAGTACACACCTGTATGCAACTCCAGTGCTGGTTGGCTGGACAAGCAGAGTACGTTCGACATTGACCTCTGGATGGAGTGCTGCTGGCCTTCCAGTCAGAGCACCACCGTTCTCCACCCTTCAGCTCCCCTGCAGCCTGGATATGCCATCCTCCCCAAAGATGAGCAGGGTCTAGACTACCCCTTGACATTTCCACCCGTCCCCTGTGCTAATGGCCCCACCCCACCCATCATCTCAGCCCAGGGGAGTGGCCCAGCTATCTTGGGTCCCTCACACCAGATACTGCTCATCCCTGTTAGTCACAATCAGTAGAAGAGGGAAGGCCTAATACCCCAGCCCTGTCCCACCCTTGGCTCCTCTCCCCTCCCTTTCATGCAACTCAGAGTCAGCTCTGGCCCAGGGACCTTTGCCCTATGGGAATGGACAATGTCTGGGAGCCCAGTCATGCTGTGTGACTCTAGTTTGCTCAACCTCTGAGTCTAATCTTCCCCTTCTTCCTTTCCCTCCTTGTTATTTTTCCCTTTCTAACTCACCCCTTTTTATTTTATTTTTTTCTATAATGTCAAAGACATTTTGGGCGCCCAAAGTCTATGACAGATCACAGGTCAGATACATCAGCCACAGCCCAGAGGACCTCCCTTGCTGAGAGTAGACTGGACTGACACAGGCCCCTGAGGGGCTCCCCTATGGCTGGTAGAGGCAGACCTGACCTGAGTCAACACAAACCTTTTATCTGACGCACTTCTATGTAACATTAGGCCGTCACTTTACCTCTTGCCTCTCTTACATCACTGAACACATGACAAAACTCATGTAGTGAAGCGTCAATGGAATTCAGGCCATAAATGGAGTATTCGAGTGTCCAAGGCTCACCTTTGTCGCTACTGAGACACAAGCCTCCTGTTGGATGAGACCCAATACTGAGGCTATAGGATTCATGAGACCCAGTACTGAGGCTATAGGATTCAACGCCTTGGCTCAGGCATACAGAGTCCTTGGGAGACAGCGAGCCCTTTGGAGCTCCCAGTAAACAGTGTTCAGCATTTGGGACCTTCTTCCAATCCCTGGGGAGCCCCACTTTGTGAGGAGATACCAGACCCTTTGCAGACATCTTCATAAGGAAGTTTCTGGTGATGTTTTACTATGTAACCAACACCGGGTAAACAATAGCTAATTCCCTCAGCTGAAGATGTATCCATTCTACAGAGGGGAGAACCAGAGCTCAGAGAGGTCTAACGGCTTGAGGGTGCTCCCACAACAATAGTGAGCTCCGTACTCTTCCTGATCCAACAGCTGCACAGTCCGTTCCCAGAAAGTATGGCAAAAGGCTCTCCACACAGTGCTCTCCAGGGACCTGCAACCCTTGACCACCTTCTCTGCCGCCAAAGCACTTCTGAGACTTTCTTTTTTAATTTTAAAAATAATTTATTTTTATGTGCATTGGTATTTTGCTTGCATGTAGCTCTCTCTCTCTCTCTCTCTCTCTCTCTCTCTCTCTCTCTCTCTCTCTCTCGTTACAGTTGTGACCCTCCATGTGGGATCTGGGTGTTGGCTCACAACATGTGAGATTCCATGGGGGGACTGGGAATTGAACCCTGGTCCTCTGGAAGAGCAACCAGTCCCCCCAACCACTAAGCCATCTCTCCAGCCCCCATTCTGTGTCTTATCTGCCCCTGTGAGGTATAACACAGCAGGGCCTCACAGACTTCCTCAATAGAAAACTGAAAACTGAAGTCAGAGTCAGGCAAGGGACCCAAGTCACAGGACTGGGAACCAAGTCTGCCACCTTACTTAAGTCAACAGACCCAGCCTAGTATTGCTTAAGGCCCCAAGCCACCGCCCAGCTGGCTACGGTTCTGTAGAAAGAGACAGAAAAAGGATACAGGGCTGACCACTGGGTGAGGTGGGCAAGTCTGAGTTTCATGCTGAGTCCCTCACAGGAACCCCAAATAACTGGTGGGACACCCCCACCATCTGCTCAGTGAATCACAGCTTGCTAACGCCTGTGCTGGTTCCATCAAGGTCTGACTGCACCAGGACCTCTCAACTCATGCACAGTGACCCAGTGCATGCCTCCACTATACGGTTAAGGGAGGCCCAAGGCACACCATTGTTGGGGAACCCAGACAGGCCTCTAAGGAGTCCTGCCATCATAAAAATAGGGACACAGTGGTAGCAAGAGTGGCAGGCCTCCACATCAGCCCTAAAGGGGCTGGCTGTGGGCCCTATGGTAGTCGTAGCAAGGGGCCAGACAACTTCATAGCATACCTGTGCTCTGAAGCACTCAGGGTGAAGACAAAGGTGGAAAGAATGCATCCTCCTCAGATGGGAAAGGTCAGCAGAGTCATCTCTAACCTTCTCTGACAGAGCTGACACCCTTAGGCCAGCCTGGGCTCAAGAGTCCCTAGGTGTTAACCACTTTGACTATGCCCGACTCAAACTTGTGAGGAATGAGTTCTTGTCCTTGTTCCTGGCAGGATGGAATGGAGGCCCCCAGTACCTCCCTGAGTCGCTAGCTATCAGGGACCCCACGGTCCCCAAGGACTGAATGGGCTTGTCCTGGCACCCTGAGTCACACTCAAATAGAGCCTCAGGGTGTCCTCTCAGGTCAAGGCGGCCAGTCATGCAAAGTATCCCAGAGAAAGGGCTAAGGGAATCTGCAGGCCTATGCCCTTTCAGGAAGTCCCCCATGCAGTCTACATGGTGGTATAGAAGCAGATCGAGTTGCCATCAGAGAAGCCAGGATGAGAGTTGGTCCGTGGGAAGGGTGGGGGGCGTGGTCCCTGGGCTCTTCCTGCTGTATCCACAGTGAGCTAACTACAAAGAAGGGGAGCGTGGGGAGGGGGGTGGGAAAAGGGATAGGTGAGTGGATGCGAGCACAATGGATGGGTGGGGGATTATCAGAATGAGTAGCTGGGTGGTACAGGAAGGCTGGGTGGGTATCTGTGGGTGTCTGCATGCCAGTACCTGTGCCCCTGTCTGCAAGAGTCTATAAGCTCCCACATCCAGATACCTACATATTTGAGGGTTATATGGGGCTTAGTAGGAACCCAGCCCCATGTCTGGCTATGTCTAACTCCTGGCTCTCCAGGCTTGCAATGTGACTTAATGAGGGATGTTGATTTAATTATCGTGTATCCAAAATTGTCAGTTGATTCCATGAGACTGTGGGTGGATCTCTATGTCTTTCTGCTTGGTTTTGTGTGTGTGTGTGTGTGTGTGTGTGTGTGTGTGTGTGTGTGTGTGTTCGTTCCATGTGCATGTGTGTATGGTGTGTGTGCATGCAGTATGTATAGATATGGTATACGTGTGTATTTATGACTGTGGTATGTATTCCATGTGTATCTGTGTAAGGTACATTCATGGATGTGTGTGGAGAGGTGTGTGTTCTTGGCTACTGATTTGGTCTGTGGATCTTATCTACGTGTCTCCTGTTCGGTGGTCTTGGTCTGATCTGGGTGTTCATCGGGCGCTCCAGATGTCTGTTCCGAGGTTGCCCTGTGTCCAGCAGGGGGCGCTCCCGGCAACCTTAGTTCCCGGACCGACAACCCTGGAGTCCGCCCCGCCCCGCCCGGGCCCGCCCGGTCGCCCTGGGCTATAAGTTCGCGCCGCGAGGCTGTCCCGCAGCACCGCACTGGTGATCTGCGCCCGAGTCTCCCGCTGCGTCTGAGCTGTCGCCGCTAGCTTGGCCATGGCCGAGGGTGAGTGCCCGGGCCGCGGGGAGGTAGAGTCGGGAGCAGGCTGGGCTATCTCCAAGTCCCCAGAGCAGAGCGACAGGTGGGCCATTGGAAGGCACCTTGCTGGCCCTGAGTTGTTGGCCTCAGTTTGCCCCCACTTCAAGGCATAGCTGTTAATTCTGCCCTGGATAAGGTGAAAATGCTATCCCGAAGGTTTACTGGGAAGGGTGAGGTACTGTCTTCGTTCTCCCAATACTTAGTTAGCTGGGTCCGTGCTGCGTGCCAGGTACAGAGGAGCCACTCAGGGATGCTGACCGGAACGGGCACTTGGCTTTCCTCAGAGCCTGGAAAGAAGTACGACTTTCCTGGCTGATTCTGTGGTCTCAAATCGAAGTGACATTCCAGCATCTGGTGGAGCACCGCGGGAGCCAGGCCTGCCTGTTCTTTCAGGTCCTCTTGAGCCCTGGTGTTCTCCAAGTCCAGATCTTGACCACTTGTTGAAGTTCGGAGTTCCCTGCTCTAAGTTAGGGACAATTGCTCCAGCCTTGGTACAAGCACAGGGCTGAGCAGAGTGGAAAGGGTCCAGGGTCCTGTTCATTTCCTGCCTGCTTCCCTCCTGGAGGGTGTGCTCACATGTGTGCATCCGTGCATGGGCAGCACATGGAATCACATGGGCCAGGACTTCTACAATGGAGGAGGTTCCTATCACTGCCAGACCAGAATCCCAGCTAGCTATTAGGTCAAGTCCATTCAGGGATGGCATTTGCCTGCACTGTGACCTCAGGGAAGGAACTTGGGGCAAGAGAAGGGATGTGACAAGGGACCAGAAGCAAATAGGGAAATTCCAGAGTTAGCCCTGCTGTGAGACCTTGGGTCACTCCTTTATCTGAAATCTCAACAGGCCGTGTGATATGTCAGCCAAGGGTCTGCTTATCCCCAAGGCGGTTTCCCTTCCCTATCTCCAAAATCTGAGGGATCTCGGAGATACCAGGCTGCTTACTGTGTTGGGGTTTCCTCCAGCAAAGGCTGTTGAGTTCTGTGATTCTGAACCCTGGTTAATGCACCCTTCAGCCTGTGGGTGGGGCACTGCATCCTGCCTCCCCAGGCCAGGGGATGGTTGATGCCAGGGTTTCTAGAAAAATGGCCTCTTTCCTGCCTGAGCCTTCTGACATTGAAGATTTTGTGGGTCTGTCTGGCCTCCACTGCCGTGCTATCAACCTCTTTGCTGAGATGTCACTGGTCATTACCAGGGCAACCTACTGAGTCTTGGGAGGCACCTGCTATGGGACCAGGATCACAGACATTTCATTCGAGGTGGTTTCTGGAGAAGCCTTCTGCACCTCCAGGATGGTTTCCCACGATTTGGAAACCTTGCACAGCAGGAGGCCCAGCATCTAGGCTGGATGACTTTGGGCCCCAGTCCCCGCCCTGGGCCTCAGTCGGACCACATGTCCTGCACTGGCCACATCTCTGAGAGTGTTGTGCCTACTCTCCACAGAAGGACTCCCTAGTTCTGACCATGAGCCTCTTCAGACCCGGACCCCACGCCACCCCCACCTGTCACCCAGTGCTTGCCCAGGTCCTCAGCTCTTCCTGGAACTGAAAATAGAATTTCCACAGCACAAGGCTCTCTCCTGGGCTGGGGCCCGTCTTGACTTCATAGCACTCTCTGAGGTTCGAGGGTAGGAACACTTGCCTAGGATCACAAAAGCAACATAGGATGAAAACATAGGTCAAAATACTCCCAAACTGTCGTTTTAAAATCTTTTATTTTGGAGAATATTGGGCGACCGTAAACTAGGGAGGGAGAGCGTGATAAACTCCTCTGCCCTCGCTATCCACTTACTTTTGCCTCCCACCCTGTGCTGTTCTTGGGAAGAAAATCTCATGTCCTACCAGCTGTGAGCCTATCAACACATGCATCAAAAATAAGGATCCTCCTCGGAGACAAGTCAGCAGAATCCCCCAGCTCTCCTCTCTGTCACCAGTTCAATTCCCAGCAAGCTGCCTGTCCCCTGCTCACTGTACACGTTTAAAAATCATCTTGTGAGATGGGTCTTAAAAACAGCCATACATCACAATGGGCAGAACACCCTCCGCTTCCCATCACAGGGTCTCCTTTCAAACTTCTAGGGCTTTTTCCCTCTTGCATTTGATATGTGAAGGAAACCAGATTTTCCTGAAGGCCTCCCAGACTGAATTTTGTTAGCTGTGCCTGGTTCCGTCCTTTAGCCTGATCCTTAGTCTATGGTATTTCCAGGATGGTGGCTGTCTTCAGGCTGGAGAAAATGGAGTTTAAAGCCAGGCTGGGCTACATAGTAAGATCCTGCATGGAAAGGGGGAAGGAGGGGAAAGGAAGGGAAGGGAATAGGAGGGAAGAGAAGAGGAGGGCAGAGGAGGAGAGGAGAGGGGAGAAGAGGAGAGTAGGGGAGGGAGGAGCGGGAGAGGGGGGAAGGGAGGCGAGGGGAGGGGAAAGTTATTTGGTTCTGGTAGCAAGCGCTGAGTGCCTTCAGCAGATGCCAGCCCTGTGTAAATCAAAGTCAAACGCTCTTGATGGCTGTGACCCTGTGTGGTCTGTGCAGACCAGGAGTATGGGCATTAAGTGCCCTGCCATGCTTCACACACAGCAATTTATTTAAGGCTTGTCATGGCCCTCTAAGGTGGGTTCTGGAAACTGAGGCCCAAGAAACTTGAATCGCTGGGGATCACATGACTGGGTCATGGCAGAGGTCTCTCCCATTGCAAGCAGGAGCTTTTTTTTTTTTTTTTTTTTTTTTTTTTTTTTTGGTTCTTTTTTTGAGCTAGGGGAATAACCCAGGCCTTAGCTTCCTAGGCAAGTGCTCTGCCACTGAGCTAAATCCCCAACCCCGCAAGCAGGAGCTTATGATTAAAAGCCCTGTCAAGTTGGAGATTTAGCTCAGTGGTAGAGCGCTTGCCTAGCAAGTGAAAGGCCCTGGGTTCGGTCCCCAGCTCTGAAAAAACAAACAAACAAACAAACAAAAGCCCTGTCAATATTTAGCCTTGCCAGACCCCTGCAAGCCTGGGAAGCTGTGGGTTGAAACGGTGAGGGCTGTGCTTCTAGAGGGGAGAAAGTGTCACCAGGGTCTAAAGAATGTCACAGAGGGTACAGAGCCCCGCCTGCAGCAAGTAGGATTGTATCACCCAAGATCACCGTCCGCTGAGAGAGATGCCACAATGGCTTATGCCTGCCTCTGTCTCTGTCTCCGTAGAGCTGAACCTGGAGAGGTGCGATTTGGAGATACAGGCCAATGGCCGTGATCACCACACGGCCGACCTGTGCCAAGAGAAACTGGTGCTGCGGCGTGGCCAGCGCTTCCGGCTGACACTGTACTTCGAGGGCCGTGGCTATGAGGCCAGCGTGGACAGACTTACATTTGGTGCCGTGACCGGTGGGTACCTTTGATTCCCTCTGTGTCCTACTCCCGATAGGAACAGGACAGATGAGTTCCCACTTCCCTGAGTGACTCCCCTCATCCTGTGGGAATCTCAGCTGTCATTAGCCCCATTTCACAGATGAGAAACTGAGACTCAGAACCAAAGAGGGAGGGGCCACTTGAGGCTCTGCAAGCCCATGTGTACTGGGTTGCTGCTTCCCACAACTTCCTGCCTTGGAGTTTCATCAAGATCTTCCCTAATCTTTCCCATGACAAACAACTTTCCCATCTCTTCTAACCAGGGCTCCCAAGAGCCCACCAGGCCGCTGGGATCTGACCTCAACCAGCTCTGGGTGGTTTGGGAAAGTACAGTTGACTGGAGGTGAGGTGGACTGCTGACCTACTGTGTGACATTGAGTTAGTCACTTAGCCTCTCTGAGCCTGAGTTTCATCAGCAATTCACACTGGAGGCTTCAGTAAGAAGGCCCTGGAAATGTCCTGTAGGTATTGGTGGCTGTTGCTTGTGATATCACTCCAGGGGCTCCAGAGATGGGTGAAGGGGTGTTGGACCCTGTCCACCCTATTCCCAATCCCTTTGGTTTACTGTTCTAGGAAGTGGCCTTGAAAGCCAAATCAGTTGTCTAGCTTCTGGTAGGAACCACTCCCTCAGGGTCAGCAAGGGGCCACCTGGCTGGGATTCTGGCCCAGGGGTGTAAAAGGCCAGCTTTCTTTGGTCTTCAGGGGTAGAAAGACTGATAAGCAGGAGTTGCCGCCCCAGCCCAGCTGAGGCCCTTTCTATCTGAGGGACATTGATAAGCTTATCTTGGAGCCCACAGGCTGCCAGAATGTCCCCTCCATCCTCTCCTCCTCCCTCCTCATCCACAAAGGCAGGCACTACCCAGGGACACCCCACACCCTCACCTGTAGGCCCCTTTCTATCACTCCAAAAGTCCTCGCCAGTGTCTGGCCTTCCAGCCTCTGTGGAGTGGAAGGCTGCTAGTGTTTGATTGTGCAGGGCTGGATCATGCTTGGAAAGGTGGAGCAGTCCACATACCCACCCTGATGCCTCAGTGGGGAAGCAGGTGGGCTCCCATTTTTCAGACAGGGAGACTGAGGTAAGGTTGCTCAGATGGTAAAGTCACACACTCAGTGGGTCATACGGGTGGCTAGAGGCACAGCCGGCTTCAGTTCCTGACCCAGCTGTGAGTTGAGGCTCTCTGTCACTTAACCCCATATCTACCTGAGTGCCTACCTGGCCTCGGTGTACCGTCCTGTGACAAGGTGACAGGTGAGATGGCAGCCTGAGCAGCCTGTGGGCACCCACATTCTCTCTCCTCCCTGACACAGCCTCTTCTTCCTTCTTGTACACGGTCTGGGCAGTATAGCCAAGGTTCTTAGCATCCGGAGCTCAGTGCTGGGAGGGATGTTGACCTCCTGAACCACAAAGTTAATCTCTGCTCACCAGTCCCCATGGGTCACTTCCATCTGTAGGCAGTCGTGGTTTCCCTGTCCGCTATCCAAGACCCTCCCAGGTTCCGGGGAAGCCTGAGGGACAATACCAGGAAGCCAGGCTCCCACCAGGCCAAGCTTGAGTCGGTTCCCAGCCCAAGCCTGGCTGGGGACCTCCTCCTTTAGAACTCTCTCCTTTATGCTCAGCCTGTCCTCTACCACTTCAGGGAAACTGAGGCCCAGAGAAGGGAGAGAGTTGGTCAAGCCACTCAGTGAATGGCTTTGTGGTCCCACCCTGGCTGTTTATTTTTCCGTAGGCAGTTTGGGGTCTGGTGGACTCCACAGCAGGCTCAGGCACAGTGGACAAACAGCCCTTGTTAAGAATGAAGGCCTCTCCCCTGTTGGAGGGTGGAGAGGCATGAGATGAAGCCAGCCCGAGGGGGTGAAGGGAGCCGCTGTGAGACTAATTGAGGGTGTTCCCCTGGAAGCTTCCCTTATCCCAGCCCAGCCTGTCACCATGGTCTGGACAGTGCCAAGACCCCTTGGGCCTCTGGAGTTACATGGGTCTAAAGTGACCACCATGGGGTGCCTTAGGCTTTACCAAAGCTACCTTGAAGAACCACAGCCAGGAACTTTGCAAAACCAACCACACAAGCAGCGGTGGGACCAGCACACGGATAGTGTGTCCTTGCCTGTCCCCTAATAAGCCCTCTTGGAAAAAAGGAATGTGTGTGTGTGTGTGTGTGTGTGTGTCCCCGTGGGCATGTGTGAACATGAATACATGTGCTCCCAGATGGAAAGGTGGGGGCATGCGTTTTCTGATCAGCCCTAGGGATTACCATCAACAGACAGTGGCATGGGACCTGGCCGAGGCAGGTGATCGAGTGACCAGATCATTGATCATCCAAACAGGGACACTTCTGAGAAGGGAAGAGCAATGGTTACAACTGTGCTGGGGCTGCAGGCATAATTATGACTGACCTGCCTCACCCACCCCTCACCAGCCTTATTCCCTTTGCCTCAGTTTCCACATTTGTGAAGTTATTTCATTGCCATAAAAGTATCCGTCTGTGTCGCAGCCCTCAAAGCCTGCTATCTGGCCTAAGAACTCAGATGTCTCATGACCCTTAGAGGGGGCATGTCAGAGGCTAGTCCCTACTATAAATGATTTCCACAGGCCCTCAGTGAACCTCCCCAGTTGTGCCAGAAGGCAGTGGTGAGAATAATAGGTCATGGTAACTACTTATTGAACACTTGGTGTGCAACAGGCTTGCCTTCTTAAAGCTTCTCAAAGCTTCTTGACAACTTTAAACAAAATGACTTCATTCTACAGACGAATGCAGGCTTAGAGAAACAAAGTTTCTTGTTATAAGGTTTCAAACTTGGGAATGAACTTTCTAGGGCCTGTGGTTCAAGCCTGTTTCTTTGAGGAAGATACTGTGTGTCAGAGAGGCCTAGAGTCTTGGCTTAGGTGCGCCACTCTCTTGACTTCCAGAGCTGGCTAGCTCCTTTCCAAATGTCAGCTCTGGAAGTCGGGGAGGGTTTGAATGCCTCCAACTCAGGGCCTGGCACCCAGACAGGCTCTTGAGGCCTATGTCATGCTTATTAGCTCACGGTTATATTTGGGCCCCGGGTGCAGTGGGGCTGGCCGACAGGGAGGAGGGGTGGGGACTGGGAGGGAGTCCCTCAGTGAGCAGGCCCCAGTATTGTCAGCAGCGGATGGCAGAGCCACAGGGAGGGCGTGAAGAAATAAAAATAAACTGCCTCCCAGCTAGCCAGAATGCTCCTCTGTGTTTTTTGCTCTCTGCTCAAAGCCAAAGCAACCAGCCCTGCCCTCCTGTGACTCAGGCCTGCCTGCTTGGGCCAGGCCACCCCTGACCTGGAAGAGGTCTGTGCAGACCATGACATAGGATGTCACCCACCAAGAAGCAGCATCTTTTGAAATGGAGCAGTGTAGAGGCCCCTGGGTCTTGAGAACGCAGAGACCCAGAGTGTCCTGTGAGCCTTCCTCTCTAGGCCTCATCTTTCTACTCCCCGGCAGTTAAAGGGAAGTCCAAGAGTCAGAGCCCTCTGTAAGGTGTATGGGCTGTAGGGAAATGATTGCTGTCATGTGTCGTCCGTGGGATTAGAACCCATAGCCAGAGGGTCCCTGGTAAACCAATGCCCCCCACCAGCCTATAGCCAGGATCTCAGATGTCCAGGTCCCTCCTACTCTGAGGGTGTAGCTATGGCGAGGGGCAGCGATATGTAAGTGAGGGCTTCAGATAGAACTGAGGGTCCCTGGCAATGTCTGCCTTTCATCTTGCCGGTGTCATAGACAGGTATGCTGAGCCTATCCAAAGTAATGTCACCTCAGATCTGAGGCAGACGACTGAGGCTCTTCCGAGCTGTACAGTCCTCTTTCTAGGGACTTCACCAGGAGCCTGTGGCTACTTCACCAATAAGGAAACAGGTTTAGGGAGATGGAGCCTCTTGGCCGAGCTCCTCCAGTGCTCAGAGGCGGAACTAGGCCTCGATCTCACTCACAGCTGTGCCATCTCTCCCCTGCAGGCCCAGATCCCAGTGAAGAGGCAGGGACCAAGGCCCGCTTCTCACTGTCTGACGATGTGGAGGAGGGATCCTGGTCAGCCTCTGTGCTGGACCAACAGGACAATGTCCTCTCGCTGCAGCTCTGCACCCCAGCCAATGCTCCTGTTGGCCAGTACCGCCTCAGCCTGGAGACTTCTACTGGCTACCAAGGCTCCAGCTTCATGCTGGGCCACTTCATCCTGCTCTTCAATGCCTGGTGCCCAGGTGAGCTGTTTTCTATCTATCTATGGGGGGTGGGGAGCATCAGGAACCAATAGTGGGGGTATAAACAAGCATTGGATGGGGCACCCTCAAAATAAAGATTCTGTTGACATCCCAGTTTATAGACAAGGAAGCCAGGTGACTCATCTGGTACCAAAGGATGCACTCCTGGCCTGGGGCCTGTGAGTTCCTATGGCACCAGGTGTCTAAGTCCACTTGGCTGGTATCCCATAGACTGGTTAAAAACATGGCTGACAATTCTGGGGGTTTGGAGGTTCAAGATCAAGACCAAAGAGGTCACACCTTGTGAGGATCTTCTTGTTGTGACCCAACATGGGGAGATGCATCATGTGGCGAGAGAGGGCAAGAGGGCCAAACCCTTCTATAGCCCCCCCAACCTCTAGTTAAGTACCCAGTGCTCAGTTAGAACAGGAGTCCGTCCATTCATCCGGTCCCTCCTCCGAACACCCTTACAATGCAAGAACACTGTGGGCACAAGGAGGTGTTGTGCGTCAGGAGTCCCCGTTAGGGGAGAGGTACCCAGCTTATGGCCTGGGCCACTGTGTTCATTCTTGACACAAGGCTTTGATTTAAACTCATGCAGGTTGGCTTAAGGACAGGAAACTGAGTGAGGTACAACAGGGCCCAGAGTCTGACTCATAGCTACCTCCTTACACAGCTGGTGGGGACGTGTCAGCATCTGTGATGCTCAGACAGGAAATTGAGACTCAGAGGTTAAGAGGCTCTTGGAAGCTCCTCCAGTCATCTAGGGGACAGTGGCAGAGCGAGAGGGGACAGATGGAGAAAGCTCAGGCCAGCTTGAGTTTTAGGGGGAGGAGGCGAAGCTGGGGTGCACTTCCCGGACTCAGTTTCTCCATCTCCTCCACACACACTCAGTCTTCCTCTGACACGGTGAAGCAGGAGAGGACCCTGGGGCTGTCCAGCCTGGGAATTCAGCGGCCTTTCAGGCTAGCCCTGAGTCCGGCCTCTCTGCTTTCAGGCAAACCCTTTCCTGGATCGTGGCTTGTTTTCTTTTCTTCTCTATTTGGGGACATTTTATGACATACTTGTTAGAGAGGCTTTTAAAATTCTTCTGGTGTGCCTACTTTGGTTTTTATTTCTAATTCTAACAGATGCCGGAAGACCCTTTTTTTTTTATCTTATTTTATGTGTTTATTTTTGAGGCAGGGTCTCATCTAATTCAGGCTGGCTGCCAACTCACCGTGGAGGTGAGGATGAACTTGAGCTTCTGATCCTCCCGACTCCACATGAAGCTAAAACTATACCCCTCACCCCGTTTTGTGGGGCTGGAGAGATGGCTCAGTGGTTAAAAGCACTGGCTACTTGTCCAAAAGAACAGGGTTGATTCCCCGCACCCTCGTGGTCGATAACAACCATCTGTACCTCCATTTCCAGATGATCTAATGCCCTCTTCTGATCTGACTTCCTTGGTGGTGCACATACACACATGCCAGCAAAACACACACACACTCACACACAGACACACTCACACACACACACATACACACACTCACACACACACTCACTCACACACACACTCACACACACTCACATACACTCACTCACACACTCACACATACCCTCATACACATACACACTCATTCACACACACACTCACACATACCCTCATACACACTCATTCACACACACACACTCATACACATACACACTCATTCACACACACTCATTCACACACACACTCACACACACCCACATACACACACACTCACTCACACACACACACACACACACACACACACACACACACACACACACACACACTCACACACACACACACACACACACACACACACACACTCACACACACACACACTCACACACACACACTCACACACACCCTCACACTACACACTCATTCACACACACACTCACACACACATACACACACACTCATTCACTCACACACACTCACACACACACACACCCTCATACACATACACACTCATTCACACACACACTCATTCACACACACACACATACACACACACACACACACACACTCCTTTTTTTTTAATCTGAACATGGACTCTACTCTGGGAACTCTATTATCTGCAGTCTTGGGTTAATCTCAGCTCTATCTGTATACACCTGGAGAAACCATCGCTCTTGAAAATTGCTATTTCCAAGATGGTTGCTAGCAAACATGAAAGGCCAGGCCTATAAGCCTAATACTTGAAGGCCGAGGCTGAAGGATTGTGCATTCAATGCCAGACTAGGCAACTGGGCAACCCTGTCTCAAAAAAAAAAGAAAGAAAGAAAAGTAAAGAGAAGGCTTGGGGATGGAGCTCGGTGGTTAGTGTTTGCTTAGCTGCTTGAAGGCCTTAGTTCAATCACCAGCACTGAAACCAACAAAACCACAGACGGCCATAGTCCAATTGGCTGATGTCTGGCTTCTCCTGCAGTCATCTTCAGATCTGTGAGCAATGCTCTGAACACAGCTGCCCAGTCTTTCCAAGAATCCAAATGTATTGTACGTGGCCCATATGGGCTGCACCTGTGCAGTGACCCCGCTAATGGCCCTGGGGTCATCCCCAGTGACCTGTGGGGTGTCTCGAAGATCACATGATGCAGGGATTGTTTGAAACAGAGGTGGTTCAGCTGAGACAAATTTATTTGGGTGAAGCAAGAACCCTTGCCAACCCACAGGGTTTTAGAGTTCAGGACAGAGAGAGGGCAGCTCCCGGGGATGTTCCCCTACCCTTCCTTTGGCTCAGTCTTACCCTGCCTGCCCTGAGGATTGGAGTGGGTCCCAGTAAGCAGTACAATGAATGACTAAGATGACCCACATTGCAAGGCCTGGGGGAGGCAGGAACTTGGGCTCGGGCGGGGACAGCTGGTGTTGGGGGAATTTTCAGGATGGATGGGAAAGGCTGGTTCTGCCTGGAAATGGGAGCCCCTGCCCTGGATCCAAGGCCACAGGATAGCATCAGTGTGGGTATGGCTTCAGGTCCCCTGTGTATTTAGTTTTCCCAGAAGTCAGAGCCGCTGTCCTAATACGACACGTGCTAACCACACTTCATGTGGTAATCCTGAGCTTTACTTTCTCTTTCTCTCTCCTTCCTTCAGTGTCCAAGAGCTCAGTACTGTAAGTTAATCCCACACCCCTCCCCCACCCCTCCCCACTCCTCCCCACCCCTCCCCCACTCCTCCCCACACCCCTCCCACCCACCTCCCCCACTCCTCCCCCACACCTCCAGTCCTGACCCCTGCCCCAGCCCTGGAGCTAGAGAGCAGTGTGCCCAGAGTGCCATTGCACTTGCCTTCCTCAATACAATGCAGAGGTGCTGGACACCACACAGGTCTCTGAAGGTCTAACCTTGCCTCATAGAAGACCCATAGGACTCTTTCTCCAGCAGATCCAGCAGGGACTGGAGTTTGCCATTCTTTTAGGCACCATGAAGATATTTTCATTTCTTTTAAAGAAAAAAGGGGCGCTGGATGTCCCTAGGTTGGTGGGGTACTAACCTAGCTTATGTGAAACCCCGGGTTTGATCCCTAGGTATCGCACACTTGTAATCCCAGCACTCAAGAGGTAAAGGCAGGAGGATCCGAAATGCCAGGTCACCCTTAGATACATGGGGAGTTTGAAGCCAGCCTGGGATCCATGAGACCCTGTCCTTAAAAAATGTTTTTAAAGTAAACATGCCATTGTGTGATACTAAGACACCAACCATAGTTGAATTTGCTCTGGGATGGAGAGAGGAATTCATAGAGAACAGACACCCAGGCCAAGGGGCTTGCCAGAGTCACCATGAGGCTCTGGGTTTCCCCTCCCAGCCTCAGTTTCCCTGTCTATGAAGCAGGCACCATAAAGCCAGCCTCAGCCTCCTTGGCTCTGTACCCTCCCCCGTTAGGCACAGGGAATCCTGTAACCCACGTTTTCTCTGGGACAAAGCTTTGCCACCTGTGTTCTCAGCTCATGCTGCCATCCTCCAGCCTCCTCTGTCATGGCTCAGGGAGCCTCCCTGACCTCCTTAGGACTATGGTGACCCTTCCTTGGTGACCCTCTGACTCTGGTGCCTTCTCCCTAGGGAGTCGTGCTCCGTCCTAGCTGTCTTAAGAGTTCTGTTCCCAGCACCTCCTGCCTGCCACACCTTTCACTTTTAGGCAACTCCAAGAGGTGTTAAGAGGGGCACCAAGGCCCAGATCACACTGAAAATAAACGTCAGAACCGGGTGGTGGTGGCCCATAACCTTTAATTCCCTGTACTCAGGAAGCAGAGGCAGGTGGATCTCTGTGAGTCCCAGGTCAGCCTGTTTCTACACAGTGAAACTCTATCTTGAAAAACCAAAACCAAAACAACTAGTGAATGTTAGCACCAAGGACTCCCCTTCCCCATCATCTATTTGGATGTCTGCTTTGTCAATTTGGAAGTATTCATGAGCCTCAGTTTCCTTCTCTTTAACACATAGATTCATGTGTGTTCTGCCTCAGCTCAGCCCTGGGCATGTTGGGAAAGTGTATATATGACAGCCTTGTCTCTAAGTGGTGTGACCTGTAATTCGTTTTGCTAATTGAGAGAGACTTGGACTAGGGAGTTAGCTCCCAGCTGCCACCTTGCAGGGCTCTCCTGAGGCTCAAGCTGAGACCCCTTTCTTCTGTCTCCAGCGGATGACGTGTACCTCGATTCAGAGGCGGAGCGCCGGGAATACGTCCTCACACAGCAGGGCTTCATCTACCAGGGCTCTGTCAAGTTCATCAAGAGTGTGCCTTGGAACTTTGGGCAGGTAGGACATGAGGTGCCTGCCCCTCATGGTGAGCGCAGGCTAGCCTGTGACTGGGAGCCCGAGTGGGTGGCAGAGTTGCCCATTCCATTGTTAGGAATGCAGGGTATCCATGTAGCTGCAGGCCCAGAGAGGTGTACGGCTTGCCTAAGGTCACACAGCTGAGGCAGCACTCCTGGGCCCAGGGTGAAGAGATGAGGAGAGCTTGTGAAGCAATGAAGCCTGCTGCGGTTCTCAGGAAGGAGACAGTGAAGGCCCTTTGACCCAGTGATGACCCTCAGGGGATGTGCAGTGTGAGCTCAGCCCGTGTCAGTCAGTAAGTGGGTGAGGATCTTGTTGGGTCATTAGTTCCTAATGAGAGCCTCCCCAAAGCACAAGTGGCAGGGCCTTACTCCTAGCTTTTGAGAGGCAGATGTGGCCAGGGGTGGGGTGTACCAGGGGTGCTGATGTTGCTGTTCATAGAGCATCTGTTTGTATCAGCCACTGCTCAGGAACATACAAGCCTAACACACACATGGCTGAAAGTAACAACCGTCACCAGGACACGGCTCCTTACAAATGGAGACCAGTCAGAGCAAGGCTGTTGAGTCTGGGCTGGGCTGGACAGAGATGACTGGCTACTACTGTCCTGTCATTTCTGGCTCCCAGCCAGGGCTGGCTCTGAAAACTCCAGGTTTCATTTTCTCCATTAGCCTCCCTCCCAGGAGACCTCTTGATCCTGTAGAGAAACCATGGCACCAGCTTCTCTGGTGCGTCAGGGTCTCTTGGGGGTGGAGCCCATTGTAAGCCGTCTTCCTGCAGCCTCTGGATCAGTGACTGATGTTCAGGCCGGGAAAATCCTTCTTGGGTGTAGGGAAGTCCTCCTGTATGTCTCAGTGTCATGCTGACCACAGCTTCCTCCTGAGGGATCGTAGCAGCAAAGATCTCTACCCGGCACAGGCGGTCTGGCTGTGGGAGTGAAATGAGTCATGTCTCCGTGACGTGACGTTTAAGCCTCGCCACAAGTCAACCTCAGCTCCCAGGGCTTTTCATTCTCTTCTGAGAAACAGGGTTGCAGACCTGCCATTGGGACCTTCGGGGTTGTCCTTTGCAGAGACTTAAGAAAGAGGAAACCTCGCTGTCCACAGTGGTCAGAAAGGCTTCTGGAAGTTGGAAGCATTTGAGCTGGGCTTTGTAGAGCGAGTAAGCGCTTCTCATAGGAGACGCTAGCTCTGTGGGAAGAACTCAGAGGTGGGCACGTCTATATCCTGCCTGAGAAGGGATCTGTGGGTAAAGGAACCCTGAAGGGTAAGTTGGGAAACATCCCAGCTGTAAATCTCTCTGAGCATCAGGCTGGTGGCAATGGGAAGCCCCAGCAAGTCCCAGAGGGCTTTTCTGCAGCATGAAAGGACGGTTGGGACAAGGCTTTGTCAGGAATAGCATCACAAGATGAAGAAGTGCAAAGGCAGAAAGGAGACTCCCGAGGTGCCAGATGGGCATGACCCTCCCTCTCTTCATACTTAGGTCCCCCAGATGTCACACTGCTCCCTGCTAGGCCTTCAGCAGCTGGCATCCTGGGGGTGTCCAAACCAGCTGGATTCCCATTTACTAGCGAGATGGAGTGGGGTTCCTTCAGCTGTGGGGGTGTAGCACAGCTTCCTGAAGAGGCTGGCACTCCAGCTTCCTCTTCTGTTTGTTTGCTTGGATACAGTTTGAGGATGGGATCCTGGATGCCTGCCTGATGCTCTTGGATGTGAACCCCAAGTTCCTGAAGGACCGTAGCCGGGACTGCTCACGCCGCAGCAGTCCCATCTATGTGGGCCGCGTGGTGAGCGGCATGGTGAGTATGGGGGGGATGGCTGGGGGAGCTGACAGGCTGCTCCCTTCTCAGAAGATGAGGCCACTGTGCCCTGTGTTGGGGATGATGAGGACTTGGCCTCAGCAAAAGCTGTTTAAAAAGCTCTACACAGATGAGGTTCCTAGGGCAATTCGCTCAGCCTTTCACCCAGCAAATATTGACCAATGGCCACTGATGACCTGAATGCTAGGGTAGAGCTGGGTCTAAACACCATGTGGTCCCAAAACTCATATAGCCCTATTCTAGTGGGTGGGTGAAAGGAAAGAGACACTAGTGGAAATAAACATGAGGAATGAGCGTTCAACCGTCAATCAAGATGCGCGTGCTGTGGGAACAAGGTTTGTGAGTGTCTGAGCACAGGGTCCCACCACAGGGAGGGGCTGAGGATCCTCCCTCGGGGGTGGTCCCCAGAGATGACTGGGAAGAAGAGATAGCCTGTGCTAAGGCCTTGGAGAGAAGCTGGAGTAGAGTGAGCCAGAGGAGTGGGCAGACAGGGCTGGAGCACACAAGGCCTTATGGGATGTATTTGAATTCTATTCTGGAGGCAGTGGGTGTTTCAGAGATGTGTGGGACCAGTGAGGGTGTTTGTGAAACTCAAATCGCACCATGCCACTTGGGGCTGACCCTGGATTCACATGGCAGTTTCATCCCCTGAATCGAATTCTGAGAGGTTGACTCTGCTAGGATATGGCCTTCCTCTGTCTCCTGAGCCCTTGGCTGCACCCCAGTTACCCCTGACATTCCATCTGTTGCTCTGCCCCACAGCCCCACTTTGATCCCTTGCTGTATGTTCTCCTCCTGATCCACATGGCAGGCTTAGTTTCCCATGATCCTCTGTTGGTTTCAGGTCAACTGCAATGATGACCAGGGTGTGCTTCTGGGTCGCTGGGACAACAATTATGGGGACGGTATCAGTCCCATGGCCTGGATCGGCAGCGTGGACATTCTGCGGCGCTGGAAGGAACACGGCTGTCAGCAAGTGAAGTATGGCCAGTGCTGGGTGTTTGCGGCGGTCGCCTGCACAGGTGAGCTGCCGCTGGGCAGTCTGGCACCAGTCTCAGTGCCCAGTAGGCCCATGGGGACACAGGGAGACCTGGTTTCAATACCACTTCTGCCATTAGGATACCGTGTATCCTGGAGACTAGTTAGTCCATTTCCTGCCTCGTTTCTTCCCATGAGTTCCATACCCTGATCCTTCCATACCCTGATCCTTTTCTCTAGGGTCTGAGACACCTTTTCTCCATGGGGCCTCCTGAATTCTCCTGGAGATATCCCAAACCCTAACCTCCTACCCGGGTGCCTTTGTTTTTGACTGTGACCACCTTCTAGGCTGATATGTGAGGATTCAAGGGAACCTTAGCCAAGTCCGTGGCTCAGAGACCCAGGGAACAATAAATGTTCAGGCTGCTTCCAGTCTCTAGGTGGGCTTGGGACAGTGTCTTCATGCCTCAGTTTCTCCATCTGAGAAATAGGGGCAGCAGTGATAAACTGATCACAAAGAGCCCTGAGGCCTGGGACAAAACCACTGAGCATAGTCTCTGGCTAAGAATGGCTTGGGCTGGCGTCTTAGGGCATCCAGGGTTCCAGGGCATCTGGATGGCACCATGGGCATTTCCTCAGTGCCTGGCACTCAGCAGCACCAACCACACTGAGGTTTGCCTTGGAGGGCATGTGACCTACGGGCTGCCGCAAAGTAACTCCAAGCGCTGTTCTGGGCCCTAGGCAGATGAGCCTGCCCCCACCCATGCCTTTGTCTGAATCACTACATCCCAGCAAGCTGCTATTATTGGCTTCTCTTGGTAAATGGAAGCTCCAAGAGGGGAAGTGACTTGCCCAAGGTCAAACAGCTGGTTCAGGGCACAGTCTGGCCCTGAACCAGGTATGTATGGCTCTGGGGAAGCCGCATATCCTTAGACTGTGGTGATAAGATTTCTCAGGGCACTGTCCTGGGGACAGCAGACAGACAACACAGAGCCTCCTATCTGTACCCGGAGGCATGCCTCACGTGGAACAAGGAGTAGGACTTATACCAGCTTCAGCTGTGGCTACAGGAATCAGGCAAGAGGTAGCAGGTCACTGCTCCCCCTCCCCCTCCAAGCACCTCCTGAATCTCCTGGCCAGAAGCCGGGGCCATCTGGAAAGCTCTTTCACAGGCCAATGTAGGGTAAAGGGCAAAGGCCACATCCCTCTTCCCCTTCAAAGATTCAAAGTCTATCAAAAGGAAAAGGAAAAAGCTGGAGTCCCAGGGTTGGACATACTGTAGACTTTCATCTTTTAGATACTTAGTTTCTTTTTCCCCACCCTAAGAGTCTATCCCATTTATCGTAAGGGCTGAGTGTTACCCAGTTTGTTGAGTGGGCCCAAGGCCCTTGCAAAGAAACAAAGAAACAAAAGAGCTGGGGCTGCAGCTCCGTTTGTACAGTACTCATCTAGCATATACATGGTCCTGGGTTTGAGCCCCACCACTTGCGATCTCAGAGGTATGGGGATCAAGAACAGAAGCTCAAAAATCAAGCATTCCAGCTTATCCTTGACTACATAGCTAGACCAACGGGGTTACATCAGACCCTGCCTCAAAACCAAATTAAAGGGGGGGTGGAGGCACTCATGATCCCACCCCACTCTTTCTATTGCTTGTGGTCTTCGGGAGGGTGCTCAGCGCCTGCTATGCTCCTGCCCGTTATTCCTAGGGCTTGCAGGCTAGAGGGGTGGTGGAGGTCAGTGTGACTGGAGTGAAGTGTGCAAAGAGGTGATCAGGAATCAGGGGCCACAACAGAGTCTCCCTTTGATGTCCATGGGGGCCATAGTGCTATGGGAGGCCACTGAAGAGTTTATTGTGATGACGTGACAGAGAAGGAGCATAGTGGGCACAGGTAGGCACCATTGCAGACCAAGAGTGGCAGCTACATAATAACGTCACCACCAGGTTAGTGGGCCCATCGTCCCCTGGGGTGTAGATAGGCCTATGAGGGCCTGGGCAGGGCAGAGCCTCAGTAACAATGTGGAGCCTTCTTCATCCCTCTCACCCTACCCCCCAGTGCTGCGGTGCCTTGGCATCCCCACCAGAGTGGTGACCAACTACAACTCCGCCCACGACCAGAACAGCAACCTGCTCATCGAGTACTTCCGAAACGAGTACGGGGAGCTGGAGAGCAACAAGAGCGAGATGATCTGGTGAGGGGCCGGATGGGACGCTGGGAGGGATGGGAAACCGGAAGCCATGGTTGAACTGGGCCTTGACTGCTGAGCGGGAACAGGCAGAGGAACTGGGCTGGAGAAAGCTGGGTGGAGGCAGAGAGGTAGGAAGCCCGCCACAAACAGCCCTAGAGGGGATGGTAGGAGGAACCGGGACCGAGTGGGAGTCTGGAATGTGAGCTGGGGTGCTGGCTGGCTTTTGGAACTACTCTCAACTTCAGAGTCAGAAAGGACCGAGCCAACCCCGTAGGCCAGGGCTGGATCAGGGAGCTGGGGTTGGGAGGGTTCAGGTGAGTAGAGAGGGGCCCTGGACAAGGCAGGGGCTGAAGGCAGCAAAGTAGCCAGAACCAAGCAATTGAGAGGTTAGTCAGCGAGACCTGGAGGTGCTGAAAGGGCTCAGAGATGGCGGAAAAATCAGAAGACAGGAATGAGTCCCCACTAAGGAGGCTGCTACTGAGACTGCTCCAAGGGAGGCCAGAGAGGTGGATTTCCTAGTCTCCTATGGTGAGTGGGATTTGTGGAAGATGACAGAAACAATTGTCTGTGTTTTGCCTCTGTCCCCTACTAGGAATTTCCACTGCTGGGTGGAGTCCTGGATGACCAGGCCAGACCTACAGCCAGGCTATGAGGGGTGGCAGGCCATTGACCCCACACCGCAGGAGAAGAGCGAAGGTGGGTGGGGACTGCACTCCCTAGGGGTCGAGAAGCTGCAGCAGGGTGGGGCCGAGATGCCAAGCTGAGGCCAGCAATGGAGTGGCTGTCCTTGGTCTGTGTGTTCGTAGTGTACTCCTTTAGGGAAGGTGTGAGCAAGCCCAAAGAAAAAGAATCTCTTCACCTTCTCCCAAAATAGCATCGTCACCTACCCACTGCTTCCAGCAATTCCAAATGTGATGCTTGTATGTGTCAGACAGACAGACAGACAGTGTCGAGGCAAGGTCTGAGAAAGCACTTGGACATCCTCTCAAAAAAATAAAAAGTGCACAGATAGGGATACAAGGAGTTATAGAAAGTTCTAGAAAAAAAAACCTTTATGGCATAATAACACTTGTTCCTTTGTGGAGCAAGTTCTAGTGTTGGGGACAGTCTATGTGACAGCCCTTCCTATCTGGGACAGCTACAGAGATGAAAATGTCTCTGGTTCTTACTGGTGGCAACTGTAAGTGCTCCTATGCCTTGTCACCTTGTCATCAGAGGACAAGCTGCTAGAACACTGTAAGTTAAAGATGTCATCTACATTCTTCTAAAGTTGCCAGTCCTTTTATTGGAAGCTGGGCAGGGTTGGTGATGAGTGTTAGCGTTAGGCGGCCTCTTTGTAGACTTGTCCATATCCCAGGGTGACATTCCTGTGACTTCAGTTTCCATGTCCCATCTCACGATGTACCAGAATATCTCTGCCCATCCCCAGCCCCCAACACTGTAGGTGTGGACAGGGTCGGGCGGTTTTACCTTTGCAAACCCAGATCTCACACTCAGAACTGGCTGAGGCCAGGCTGTGGCAGGCACTGGTGTCTGCTCAACACTGAGCTTGGACTTGAATGCCAATATCTGGTTCTGGAATCTGCCCCCCAAATCCTCATTCCACGTGCCTTCTTCAGGAATGGCTCCTCTGGTTAAAGAGTGATCTGGTCTGAGAGCTTTATGCATGTGGTCCAATCCTGGAGGGGTCTGGTATCACCTGCTGTGTAGCTCCACTCATCTCTCCCTTTCACCCCGAACAGGAACATACTGTTGTGGCCCAGTCTCAGTGCGGGCCATCAAGGAGGGGGACCTGAGCACCAAGTATGATGCGTCCTTCGTGTTTGCCGAGGTCAACGCTGATGTGGTGGACTGGATTCGGCAGTCAGATGGGTCTGTGCTCAAATCCATCAACAATTCCCTGGTCGTGGGGCAGAAGATCAGCACTAAGAGCGTGGGCCGTGATGACCGGGAGGACATCACCTATACCTACAAGTACCCAGAGGGTAGGTGTCTGCACCCTCAGAGCAGATAAGCACCTGGCTTTACCAGCCCAACAGGCTTGGCTGTCTATGTATCACATTTGACAACGTATGTGTGTCAGTGACCCATGGGCTATGTTGCAGTTTAAGGGAGTCCTCAAAAGCAGGTGCAGACATTGGGGTGATTTATTTAGAATATGGTTCAACAAACTGTCTGAGCTGGACACCAGGGTACATGCCTGTAATCTCACCTACTTGGAGAGCTAAGACATGGAGAATCATCATGTGTTTAAGACTAACACAGTGAGGTCCTTAATATCTGTCTGTCTGTCTGTCTATCTAATTTTCTATCTATCTATCTATCTATCTATCTATCTATCTATCTATCTATCTATCTATATCATATATCTATCTCTATTTATACATGTTATTTGATTTCTATATATATATCATATATCTATATCTATATATCTAGAGAGAGAGAGAGAGAGAGAGAGAGAGAGAGAGAGAGAGAGAGAGAGAGAGTGTGTGTATGTGTGCCCATTTGGACATGTGTGTGCATTTAGAGGCCAGAGGTGATGTTAGTCTCTTACTCTATTGCTGTCCGTTCTTTAAAAAGACTTATTTTTTTATTCGTGTGCATGTGTGTGTACCCAAGGAGTCCAGAAGAGAGTGCTAGAGCCCCTGGAACTGAGTTATAGACAGTTATAGGGTGACTGATGTGGGTGCTGGGAACTGAACTAAGTCCCCTGGAAGAACAGGAAGTCCTCTTAACCTCTAAGTATCTCCCCTCTTCCCCACCTTATTCTTTGAGTCAGAGGCTCTCTCACTGAGCCCAGAGCTCACCAGTGGGCTAAACCGGCCGGCTAGCTCTGTTACAGACAAACACTATCACACCTGGCTTTTACATGGGTGCTCCAACTCTGAAGTTGGGCCCTTGTACTTGCAGATCAGGCACTGATGGAGCCATGCCCCTGTCCTTGTCACCCTGTTTGTAAGCCTTGCTTTTTTCATTGATTTGATTCTCAGTCAACCTGGAGAGCACATGGTCACTGTAGGAGAGCACATGGCCACTGTATAGGAGAGATGTGCATCTCGAGAGGAATGGTGATAATGTCCATGCCGTATGTCACATTACTGATGGGGAGTGTCAGGCAGGACCTGTAACTACACACGGATGGACCTTTGTTACAGTGTGTATATGCTAAAGAGACCACGGGGAGCATCCTGGAAACCGGATAGTAACAGGATCAGTCTCACCCAGAGGCCATATTCTTTCTCTCACAACGGTGGATCAGTAAAGAAAAAGACTGGGAGACTGACTGGGCACATCCACCAGCCCACTCAGTATGAAGTTTCTCAAGTCTCACTGTGTGGCAGTCTCTATTACTCTTATGGAGGTGACCGAGAGATTGCTGTCCTTGCCCTGGCCTGGCCCCCAACAACTCCAAGGCTGCCTGGGAGCTAGAACTGTCTGAACACGCTCTAGCAGGGCTGAAGGGATGTCACAGCAAGTAAGAGTGCTCGCTGCTCTTACAGAGAACCGTGGTTTGGTTCCTGGCACCCGCTGTGGCTCACGAACCACTGGTAACTCCAGTTTCATGGAATCTGACTCCCTCTTCTGGCCTTTGTGGGCACAGAGCACACGCCCAGGGCACATACATATGTGCAGGTAACACACACACATAAAATAAATAGACCTTTTAAAAACCAGATATGAACTTAATAACACTTGGAGAAAAAGGAGAAGGTTCACAGGAGAGAGGTAGATGGAACCCAGAAAGAAAAGACTGTTTTCATGGAAAACCTCAACATTAGGCAGCCGAGGGAAGGGCAGTCAGGCAGAGTTGTCCCTGTGCAAACAAATTATCATGTCCCTGCTTCATATGCAGGGTCTGAGTGTGTCACAGAGGTAAATAAAATGGAACCTTGAGCTTCTGGGGTTGGAGGTAAACACGTAAAGAGAAACCCACCGAGGTGGGACAGGTAGGAAAGGTTTTCTTGGAGCAAGGGTCATTTAAGGCTGGATCTTGAGGGTTCTACAGGAGTTCATCTGTGGGAGTAGCATACACCTTCCTCGTCCTAGCACAGAGGTGTGGAGAAGGGGTTCCCTTGGGGCTGCTCTGTGTCACCAGGACTCTGAAAAGGCAGCTTGCTCTGTCCAGACCCTCGCCCGTTGATCCTTGTCAAAGGCATGATCAGAGTTCTCATCTCTGTTGTGCAGGGTCCCCGGAGGAGAGGGCAGTCTTCACCAGAGCCAACCACCTGAACAAACTGGCAGAGAAAGAGGAGACAGGGGTGGCCATGCGGATCCGAGTGGGGGATGGTATGAGCCTGGGCAATGACTTTGACGTGTTTGCCCACATCGGCAACGACACCTCGGAGAGCCGTGAGTGCCGCCTCCTGCTCTGCGCCCGCACTGTCAGCTACAACGGGGTGCTGGGGCCCGAGTGTGGCACTGAGGACATCAACCTGACCCTGGATCCCTACTCTGGTAAGGCTCTGCCTGTGCCTGCCTGGAGCACCCAGGGTTTCCAGGTGCATCTCACCTTCCAGACTCTTGCCTGGCATCACCAGGGCCAAATGTACTTTCTTAGTATCATGGTGTTTAGAGTGTGTGTGTGTGTGTGTGTGTGTGTGTGTGTGTGTGTGTGTGTGTGTGAGAGAGAGAGAGAGAGAGAGAGAGAGAGAGAGAGAGAGAGAGAGAGGCAACTATAAGTGTCATCCTTCAGGTACAATGCACCATTTTATTATTATTATTATTATTATTATTATTATTATTATTATCATTATTATTTTGCATATGACTGGGTCTCTTGCTGGGCTGGAATTCTTCAGACAGCCTGAACAGCTAGTCCCAGGGACCTGCCTGCCCCCACCTCCCAGCACCACCATTACAAAGCCTGTTCTTTTTGTGTTCTGTGGAATTGGCATTTTTGGGTTTATAAGGCTGGCCCTTTACTGGCTGAGCTGTCTCCAGCCTCCCAGCATGCTTAATTCTAAAAGCTAAGAGAGAACTGGGAGCTGGCATAATAGACCACACCTGTCATGCCAGGGGAGGGGGACCCCTGAGGCATGAAGACTGAGAGTTGGAGGCCAGCTTAGGTGATATAGTAAGACCCTGTCTCAAAAAGAAAAAGGTGTGTGTTGGAGGTGAGGTGTAGATTCCATCACTGCAACCCATTTTCCAGATTTGGAGACAGAGGCGCAGAGTGGTCAAGTCACTCTCCCGTCGGAGTTGTGCAGCTAGCGAGGGGATGGGTTTGAGCCTGCCTTGTTTCATGGCATCTTCCCATGAGTCCGCTGGCTCTCTGTCACCTCCAATTCTCTCCTCAGTGTTCTCCTATAGTTGTTCTTGTCCCTGAGGTCACACGTTGGGATAACACAGAGCCGGGACACAGTCCAGCCCCATAGGCCATCCATGTCTCCCTTTTGGGGAAGGCAAAGGGACTGGGACCTGGTGGGAGTACCACTCATCCTGGCCGCTGGGTGAAGCCACCCCACCCCCTCCGAGACCCTGTCCCCTGGGCTCAGGAGGGTGAGCTTCGGCCAGTGTGGACTGTGTGTGCTTCTGTACTGTCAACACTCAGTACTGGAGAGCCAGTGTGACCTTCCTGGACGAGGAGAAGGCCTAAGCCATTGCTCTCCCTACTCCCACTCCCAGGACCTCCACACAGCTCTGGCATAGCCCAGATTTTCTGAGTAGACAGACCTGTGTCTAGGACTTCTTGACTCTTCTCTCACAGGCCTGGCAAATTCTCTTAGCCCCAGGCCTTGGGTCCCAGCACTGACACTATTGTAAGATACATTCTGAAGCCAGTTAGACTCACGTGGCTTTTGCCTCCACGGCCTTCACAGGGCAATGTCACAGGCTAGCAAGATGACCATACCCATCCTATGAGGCAGCAACCTGGTCACCGGATGGACAGCGCTGAGGACTCAGGGCAGATGTGGAGTCACTGTGCCTGGGCTGTCTGCATCCGTGTGAGATCCAGGGAGATGAAGGCTGGGCCTTTCTTCACCACTGTGGTGGGTGACAGGTGGCAGTGTCAGCTCAGGGTATCTCCACCACCTGATGGAAGGACCCAACTGATCCCCTGTGTGTGGGTCCAAGAATAAGAGGCAAGGGTTCTCACCATGGGTACATGGGGTAGCCCGGGCGTCCGTATCCCAGTTGCCTGCTGCTGTTGCCCTGGAAACACAGCTGTAGTTTCCCACGCAGGCCACAGACCCTAATTTGCACAAAGGCCAGTCCCGCCCGCTGATACCACTCACTCATGAGCTGTCCTGAGGAAAGCAGTGTACTTTGAGATAAACGTGGGACAAGCCCTAGATACCAGGTGCCTTACTGCCAGCCGTGGAGTCACCCTTGCCTCACGGATACCATCAGAGCACCTGCATCGGGCTGCAGGAGCTCCAGCCAGGCCCACAGTTCAATCAACAGGGCCCTGCCTGCCAGAAATCCACGAGGGACAGCATAGGAAGCAGGAAGTACAGGTCAGGGGCTCTCTGTGTGCTGGGCTCTGACTAGAAAGCACAGTTAGTCCAACATGGCCTCTTGGGGCTTCCAAAGCCAAGGTCAACCTGAGACTGATAGAATTACTGTGCTTATGCTCTTTGATGATATGATCTGGGGACTTCCATGTACTAATGGACAGGAAGCCAGGCCCAGGACAGCTGAATGGAGTCCAGATGCTCTCCACCCTCCTCCTCCCTCTCTCTTTCTCTCTCTCCTCCCTCAGTCACCAGATCAGGAAGGCAGTCAGTGTTGTTCAGTGACCATCGCCAGGGACCCTTCTAGAACAGGTCATAATGTCCAAGGGAACGGAGACTGACCGCATTCAGTTTCTCCTACCAGCCAGCATTTGGCCCAACGCCAAGGCCTGGTGACTGATCTGTGAACGTCCAGCAGCTCTCCAGGGCCTGGCCTGGCCTGGCCAAGCCAGCAGTCATGGCCACACCCTCCTCGTGTCCAGGGTTTCCTCTTTCTATTTTGCCCCAGGGTGTCACTGGCCATTTCAGCCTTTAGTCCTCATGGACACATCATCGGGCAGAGGCAGGTCCCCCTGGCGTTGACACAGCTGGAAGGCCACCCACTGCCCAGCTTTCTAAAGGCTGTGCCCCGGGCTGCTGGAGTCAACGACAGGCAGGCCACTATCCCCCAGTTTTGTCAGTCCTCCAGCTAACCTGGGCAGCAGTCCCCAGGTGGAGGGGCAGAGAGGTACTAATTTGCCTTTGGCACCCCAGTCCTTGTGAGTCACCTCATTATCAATTAGCTTATATCTATATCTATCTATATCTATTTATATCTGTATCTATGTCTATATCTATATCTATGTTTATTGTGGTGTTGGTTTGTTACAAATAATGATGAAAATCTTCTCTTAGCAAAAGATGGTGGTGGCGGGGTGGTGGAAGAGGTGGTGGTGGTGGTGGTAGAGGCAGTGATGGTGGTGGTGGTGGAGGTAGAGATGGAGGTGGTGGTGGTGGTGGTGGTGATGTTAAAAACATCAAGCAGGTTGTAGAAAGATACCATGTAAATATGAGGACCCTACTGCTCTGTGATAGCCATTCCACTCCGGGTATATAAATGCTAGCAAGGGAAGGGGATGTGTCTGTTGTCAGTGCTGGCTGCTCTCTGCAGGGTCACAATGCTGCAAACTTGGCTCTGTCCAATGAGCTTGGGGGAACAACTGTGCAGAGCTCCTGTTTCCCAGGGAATCCAGGAGCAAGGGGACTCGCTCAGGGTCTCAGTGAATGAGCAGATAGGCTGGGAGGTGCAAAAGCCAGTAGATCCCAGCTCTGGGCTCCTTTCTCCAAACCGTCCTGCTTCCCACAAACCCCTGCTGCCCTTAAGCCTCCGTTTTCTTCTCAGAAAAAAAAATAATTAAAATGTGATACAGCCCACGCTTCAAATGGGTCAAGGCTGTGTGGCCCAGTGCTGAGTGAGCTCACTCTCAGAGGGCAGGTGTCGCTGCTGATGTGACTCAGATGCCTGGGTGGCTTGTCCAGCTGTGGGCATGATGCACGGCAACACCATTGCCCAAGCCTCAGCCTTCTTGTCTGTAAGCTGGGTGATCAAAAGTAAAGCCAAGGCCTTGGGAGAGGCGTGCTGTCTGCCAGTCAGCTGCCCTCCTTCTCCAGAAGACTGGTGCCTCCCTGGCCCACTCAGGAAACTCTCCCCAGTCTCCTAAGCATCCATATTGCCCAGTGTACTACTAGTAGGCTCTAGTAGGTGGCGACCTGCCAGGTCACCGAGAAGGAAGTGAGGCAAACTGGGAATACAACGACTCTGTGCGAGAGCGCCCGCTTGGCATGGCGGGGCTCTGGGTTCTATCCAGCTGTGGTGGTCTGAAATCTCAGCAGTTGGTCGGATCCAGCCCTCACAGCCCAAACGTCACAGGTCACCCGTCACACCTCCCTCCCTCCCCTTCATAACAGAGAACAGCATCCCCCTTCGCATCCTCTACGAGAAGTACAGCGGGTGCCTGACGGAGTCGAACCTCATCAAGGTGCGGGGTCTCCTCGTCGAGCCAGCCGCTAACAGCTACCTGCTGGCTGAGAGAGATCTCTACCTGGAGAATCCCGAAATCAAGATCCGGGTAAGGAGCAGACAGGGCCTCAGGACAGAGCTCCCACCTATACACACCTGCTTCTCTCTCTGCAACCTTTCTGTGCCTCCTGGTCCTTGTGGAAGGAAGGCACCATAAAGATAAGAGAATGCAGGATTTGAAGCTTCTAGGAAGGGCGACTAGAGCCTGGGGTGGAGGGTGTGGTGTCTGGGTCTGGGACTTAGGTAACTTTAAAGGGCCAGTACCCACCTTGGTGTTGCTGCTGCGGTCAAAGGGTGGCAATCCGGATGGCTCAGGCTTGTGATTGGGTGGCGCTGAAGACGCTAATTTTTTTTTTCCGGAGCTGGGGACTGAACCCAGGGCCTTGCACTTGCTAGGCAAGCGCTCTACCACTGAGCTAAATCCCCAACCCCTAATTCAGCCTTCTGGTCCCTAGTTCACTGCTCTGTGGGACCAGGTCAGTGCTGGCACTTTGGGGATACTGTGAGAATCCAAGTATGGCCACAGGAAGTGGCTACCGCCTCATACTGCATGTTTGGAGGCTTGGTGAAAGCCAACTGTACCATCATCACCATCTTCCCCCCAGCCCTCTTCTGGGGTGCCCCTACACCCCAGCAGCAGTTGCTGTAGAGCACCTCACAGTCATGGGCCAGAGTCGGCCAAGGGCTTGCAGACCTCAGCTTATCTGTCCTGAAGAACTGACAGCTTTCTCTTCTCAGCAAACCAGGGCTCAGAAAGGCTCAGCTTCCCCCAGTAGCTCACAGCTCAGATCAGTCAGGTTAGTTCCAGTCCTGACTTACCAGCTTCGGACCCTGGGACACATGAGACCCTTCACCCCCCCCCCCCAGGGTCATGTGGAGCCTTAGCAAAGTTCCACGAAAGGCCCTGAAGCGCATCCATCATTTGTGGTTTGCAGATGGGAAGTGGAGGCACCAAGACGTGCCCTAGAGTTGGGCATAACTTCTTTTAGCAAACATTGGGAGAAACTCCGTGGGCATCCAGCCTGGCTCTCTGCCCTAACCTTCACCTGCACCCTTTCAGATCCTGGGGGAGCCCAAGCAGAACCGCAAACTGGTGGCTGAGGTGTCCCTGAAGAACCCACTTTCTGATTCCCTGTATGACTGTGTCTTCACTGTGGAGGGGGCTGGCCTGACCAAGGAACAGAAGTCTGTGGAGGTGTACGTACTGGGTCTCGGGGAGGAGGAGGCTAGAGCCAGGAAGCAAGGGTGTTGAACCCAGCCCAGCCTGTAGCCCAATCTGCTCATCTCCTGCTCACCTGCATCTCATCTACCCTAAACCCCAAGCCAGAGTGCCCACAAGGTGACCTTTCAACTCTCACAACATGCTAACTGCAGGTCAATCCCCCACCAGCACACACCTGACCTGGGACGCACCAGTCACCGTGTGCTGTCTCCAAACAGTCTGGATGCCCACATGTGTCTCTGTGTACATGCACGCCCAGGCACGGGGCATCTGTAGCCATTTGCATCTACACACGCTGCTTTTCTTTCCAGTGCCATGTAATTCATATAACCAGAACAAATTGAGAGCATGTACAATCCACACAATCCACACAATGCATTGTCTCTCCTGTAGCCACTGGGCATGTGCATGGCTGCCAGTACACATGGGCAGATCTACTCACCACATATGCTTGCCCTGCCCGCACCAGCAACGTGCTTGCTCACACCTATATACGCTATATAAACATATATACATACTGTCTCATATACACTCAAACTTGTGTACATGCTCAAATGCACACACGTGTATATGCATACATGTGTGCATGCTTGTGCACACACACACACACACACACACACACACACACACACACACACACACACACACACACACACACTCTAGGAGGCCTAACCTTGCAGAAGCCATGAGTTGGAACCATTATCAACACTGGCCTTAGTCTTCCTTCGCCAACGTCCTGGCCTAAGTCCTAGTGTGTCTTCGCTGGTGTTCCATAGCAGCCAGGCCTGTCTCCTAACTTACCCTCTTTCCTTCTGCAGCTCAGATCCTGTGCCAGCAGGAGATGCGGTCAAGGTGCGGGTTGACCTGTTCCCGACTGACATTGGCCTCCACAAGCTGGTGGTGAACTTCCAGTGCGACAAGCTGAAGTCGGTCAAGGGTTACCGGAATATCATCATCGGCCCGGCCTAAGGGACCCCCTTCACCCAGACTCAGCCCATCACCTGCCAGCCCTCAACTCAACCTGGTCTTTATCCCCAGATAATGAGCGACGACTGCACCCCATTCGGGCTGACATGACTGCCTCGGGGCTTTTCAGAAGACAATGTACTTCTGGCCCATCCTGTTCCTCTGGATCTATTTCCCCATCTGTCCCCTTAGCTGAGGAATGTTCTGTGCCGATACAGCCAGTACCCTGGCGAGAGTAAGAGGAGAGCCATTACCAGCGCTCTGTATCTGTGTATTGTTTGAACTGTCTCTAGAGCCTCAGAGGGAGTGCAAACGGATGGTGAGCCCGCTGGCTCAACGAAGGAACTCAGCCGCCTCGCCAACAGTTTCCCACCCGCCTCCCCTCTGAAGGGGAACTGTATGTGCTAGGCACCTCGAGTTCTCCCAGGGACACCAGCCTGTTGGATGTCCATGAGAAACTTCAGGGTGGGAACTGAGGCTGCCTGTGCTGTACTGTGCCAGTAGGACAGGCCAGCCATCACTTGCAGGGCCAGTGGGTGAGCTTAGAAACACGACCTGTGTCATCTGGCTTGGAATCTAGCACTCTATCTGTGACACCAGCTTTGACCTGAGGGTGTCAGAGAGGCCATCTAGGGTTGAGTCCGGAAGGACACGGTTAGGGTGAGGAGGTGAGGGAGGGGCAGGGAGGCTCGAGAGCTGGGAGTCAGAGCCTGGGTTTAAGCCACAAGGAGGGCTACACTCTATCCTCCTCTTCTGGGCTTGATCCTCCTACACCAGAGCAGAGATTGACAAGCCCACCTCCAGGGTTTCCTGGTCCTGTACTTCTAAAGCCTTCCATCCAAGGCCAGGGCAGTTCTGGGGTGTCCTGCTTCTCACCCGTGCCTGGGCTCCTCAGATACAGTTCCAGGACAACCCACAAGCTACTCACATAGTGCCTAGACTAGATTTCACAGAAGGAGCCTTAAATGTCCATGCTGGTCCCTACCCACCAGGGCTACCCCTTCACCTGCCCTTCCTCCTTGGTAAGCACGCCTAGACACAGCATTTGTCTCTAGAAAAGCACAGAAGCCTATGGGTCATCATCTGAGTTAGCCTACTCCTACCCCTCTGTGGCTGGGCCCTCAAGCTGGAAGGCTGCAGTGTGGAGGGGTTTCTAGGGAGTGAGATCAGAGACTCTGGGACCCCCTGAAATCCCAGAGAAGAACTTGGGAAGAATCACACTGCTGCGTTTAACACGTTCCGCTTTATGCAGAGAATCGCACCGTGAGTCTTGTATCTGCCCTATCCCCACACGGTTCCGTTTCTTTTGGTCTGTGCAAGCTTCAGGCAGTAGGCGTGCTTTCGAAGCACATGTGAACACTGAAATAAAGGTCTATTTTCCACACTCAAACAAGGTCTGCCTTGTCCTCTGGGAGCTTCTGAGGGGGTTGGGTAGCACTCACACCTGTGGCCAACCCCTGCCTTCTCACCCAAGCTTTAACAACCCCCCTCCCACTTTCCTGGTTCTCAAGGCTCTACCCACAAACCTCTCCCACTTGCTGAGCCAGGAATTTCCTGTGTCCCCTGGTGTGTGTGCCTCTTATGTTTTGCTGTTCTCTGTGCCTAAAATACCCTTCTGTGTCTTTCAAAAGTCACCTTTTGTTACTTTGGGGTAACAAATCATGGTGTGGTGGTGCCCAACTATAATCCCAGTTCTACGGATGAGGATGAAATTCCAGTTCATTGGCTAAACAGTTTAGCCTACTTGGTAAGCTCTAGGCCAGCTAGAGACTCTGTCTCCAAAACCAAGATGGACAGTACCTGAGAAATGACACTGGAGGGTTGGCATTTGGTGCATACACACACACACACACACACACACACGCACATGCACATGCACACACATGCACACACACATGCACTCCTACACACACATGCACATACATACAAATGTAAAATAACTCCCAATGTCACCTTTCTGGGGTATCAAGTTCACGTTCCCTGGACACCTCGGGTGACTTGGGCATTGTGTCAGTAAGCCATGTGCTCGAAGACAGAACCAGGGCCAGAGAGATGGCTCAGCAGCTAACGGTATCCACCACCAAGGCTGATGACTGAACACAAGTGGTGGAAGGAGAGAACCAACTCTTGAAAGTTGTCTTCTGATCTTCACATGCACATGCATACACACACGATAGATGATAGATAAATAAATGGTGGATGGATGATAGATAGATGATAGATAAATAAATGGTGGATGGATGATAGATAGATGATAGATAAATAAATGGTGGATGGATGATAGATAGATGATAGATAGATAAATGGTGGATAGATGATAGATTTATGATAGATAAATAAATGGTGGATAGATGATAGATAGATGATAGATAGATAAATGGTGGATAGATTGGATGATAGATAAGTGACAGATGAATGTAACACCTGTCGTCTTTTATTATTACTTTTAGTTGTTTATTACTTGGTAATTTCTTTTTTTTTTTTTTTTTTTTTTTGGAGCTGAGGACGAACCCAGGGCCTTGCGCTTGCTAGGCAGGTGCTCTACCACTGAGCTAAATCCCCAACCCTGGTAATTTCTTATCACTATTACTATTAGTTGCTAAAAGAACCTGCAGAGGCCAGCTGCCTGGCAAAGGACTCTGGAAGACTTCCCTTGAATACAGAGGTGGTCAGCAAGGGAAAGGAGGGGCTGGGTGGGACCTACTGTCACTGCCTCTGCCCATCAGCTCCACATGGAGAACCCTTTCTCGGCTTCCAAAATGCAGCTCTAAGGAGACCCCTCTCTAAGGCTCTCCTAGGCTGTTGCCAGATGCTTCGGCCTTTGTGCATCTGAAGCAGATGTTTATGCAGGTGGCAGCTGGGGCTATGAACACTCGTTTCTGCACCTGCCTGTGTTCTGGGTGCTCTGGGGCAGGGGCAGACTCACAGCAAGAGGCTCCTGGGAAAACTCAAGGCTGCCAACCCCAGCTTGCTGTCTGACTGCTCACTACTAACACGGAGGAACCGAGCTGCCCCAGCCGTCTCTGCTGTACATAGCTCAGCTGGCTTGAATCTCTTCTCTTGTTTACCCCCACCCCCAAAATGAATACTTGTACTTAGTGCTTGCTCCATGTGATCAAAGAGCACAGCCTCAGCTTTGGGGTGATGGCTCAGCTAGAAAAGTGCCTGCCACACAAGCGTGAGGACCTGAGTTTGACTCCTTACCACACACACACAGAACTGGGCACACGGCACCCAAGCTCACAGTCCCAGCACTGGAGGATGAAGCTAAGCAGGTAAGGCACATGGATCTTGGGGACAGCCAGTCTAGCTAAATCAGTGATATCTGGGTTCAGGGAGAGACCCTGTCTCATAAAATAACCTGGAGAGCCACTGAGGAAGACACCTGATGTTGACCTCTGGCCTCCATGTGCACGTGCACACATACATGTGCACACCATGCACATATAAACACAGAGACAGAGAGAGGAAAGAGAGGAGAAAGAGGAGAGAAAGGAGAGAGAGGAGAGAGAGAAAGAGAGCATTCTATTCTCTATTTAGAATACATTTAGAATACAAAAGTTTCAATGAAAGCCTAGAGAAATCCAGCTGTCTACACAGGACAGATGCATGGCCCTGTAATGGGTCTTCAGTGGCAGAATGTCTCAAATGTGCTTATGTGGCACACTCCTAAATCTTCCTCTGGGATTTTAGAAACCCTAAAGGTTATGCCATTTCACCTATTTGTAGATACAGAAACAGAGGGTCAGAGAGGTTAAGCAATTTGCCCCAAGTCACACAGCTGATAGGTTGCAAAACTGAGCCTTGGTCTACACAGGCAGCTATGCCCTGCACAGAGTGTGGTGGAGAAAGCCCTGACTCTTCCTGCTTACCAGGGGCTGGGACTTCTGGGATAGAGGCCTTCAGACATGCCTGGCAGCCCTCATGGAATAGGGGGTCAGGTTCATCTTCCCACCCCAGAGGCCTCTTTCCTTTCTAGTTGCTCTTGTTTGCCTAGGATGCCTGCCAGCTCACCCCTCAGCCTCCAGCCAAGCCTGGAATTTCAGAATGCTGATAGAGTCCAAGAGGGAGGCTGGGGTGGACCCAAGCCAGTTGCCTCCTCCATGCACATTTACCTCGGGGCTGGGGCAATCAGGAACCCAGTCAAAAAAGCTAGCTGCTAGAGGACATGTGGCCAGGACAAAGAAAATGTTTGATCAGAAAGCCAGCAAACCGAAGAAGACAGAGGTGTCTTCACACAAGACCACACTGTGCCTGGGATGCAGGCGGGGAACGGAGGGCCCTGTGAGCGGTTGGGGGTGGAGTGAGCCTTTCTCCTGAGGGGCCTTATCTGCAGGCCACTGGGTATTCTGGGTTCAGAAGGTCTACAGAAAAGTTACTGATTAAAGAAATGTGTGACTTGTGTCTTTTTGGTTCCTTTACTGGCAAAAGTTTATTCAACAGTTAATTATTAGGCTCCAAAAGGTATGCTTTCTCCAGAGGACAAGGAAAGGGAAAAGCCACTTCAGAAGCCACCAGGAGGGAAAAAAGAGAATTTGCGTAAGCTGAAATCTACAGCTAGGCCAGGGGGTGTTAAGCATAGGTCTGAGCAGGTACTCAGGGACTAGGAACCCCAGGCAGTCCATGGCTTCTGTGTCCAGTAGGAGAAGAAATAAACCATCCAAGTGAGAAGCTGGGCCCATGGAAGGCATGTCCAGCCTTGAAGAACAGGACCAGACTCTCAGTGAGTGTTGAGAAAATTTACAGACACAAAACACTGCTCTGTGCGTGTTCCTATGAGTCCACAGCCACCATTGACAGCCATGGAGTCTCAGGTCACAGAATTACCCAAGGCCCGGCCAACGGAGAGGAGTTGGGATCTGGCTGGCTATCCCACCACTCTCTGAAGAACAGCCGAAAGAGAGGAGGGGGAGGACATGGGGAGGTCAGGAAAGGGGCAGACTTGCTTCCTGGACCCTGGACATTGGAAGCCCTGAGTTTACCCGCACATTCTTCCCCCATAGTTAGGCCTGATTATCAGAAGACCAAAATGATAATAAATACGGAGCAACCCATGCCCCAGAAATTCCATGAGAGAGGAGAGCATGTGTGGGCACAAAGATGTTCAATGCTGTCCACAGTGCCACCATTCACAGTTGAGAGGAAGTGGAAACAACCTAACTGTTCATTAATTTAATTACGAGACAAATAAACTATGCTGTTATTGATCGTGGAATATTACTTGGCAGTGAAAAGGAACGAAGCCCTGATACACACCACAGTAAGGACAGAAATAAGCTAAGTGGAAGGACACAGAAACAAAAGCTGCAGAATGGATGATCCCACCTATAGAGAGGAAGTAGACCGGTGGCTGCCTGGACCTTGAGACGTGGAGGGATGGGGAGCTGGAACTCAAGGGGATTATGGGAATTCTGTGAAGTGTCTTGATGGCCGCAGTTGTCTGGACTGGAGGCCACTGAACTGTCTAACTTGCACAGCATGTGAGTTCTATCTCAGTAAAGCTGTCTAAATAATTAATATGAGCAGGAGAAGGAGAAGGCTTAGCCAGAGCTGTGGCCTGGGTTCCGTCTCAGGGATTTGCTTGGGCTTTACTCATCCTCTTCCTGCTTCTTTCTCTTGTGAAATGAGGGAGCAGAGAGGAGGTGGTGCCACCAGTTTGGGCGTGTGGTACATTTTAAAGACAGTTGTCCATGATTACGCGTACTCCTGCCCACTGGGTAAAGTCAGCGGGTTCCTGGGGCCTCGATAAACCCCCGATCGCTCAGCACCATGTCCACTCTAGCCAGCTGCAGGTCAGACTTGATCTACACCCTTCACAGATGGCCAGAGAGCTGCCGCTAGACAGTGTCCTCAGCCGCTGCCCTAGATCAAGAAATATCAAACATCTTAGCACACACCTGTCATCTCAGCACTGAGGCTACGGCAGGAGGATTGTGAGTTTGAGGCTAGCCTATGCCATGTGGAGAGGCCCTGTCTCTGGAAAAAAAAAAAAGTGAAGACAACCGGAGGCAAAGGTTCAGCCTTGTCGGTTCTACATCCACTCCTCCAGAGTCATTCTGGGACAGACAGACAGACAGACAGACTAAGGGGAAATGCCTGCAAGGTCCCCCAGGAGTGATGATTTTCCTTCATTTGCTAAGATCACCCTTCTTACGGCAGGGAAACTGAGGCACGGGTGGGAGTGGGGTGTACTCATAACAAAGAATAAGGGCAAAAGCTGAGCCCACCCAGTTTCCACTCTTCTTGGAAGAACTGAGTGGCCACATGGTTAGCTGGCAGAGGTCCCCCAAAGGGACAGCAGTGACCCTGGGGTGAGATGAACTAAGCAGTTCTGGGTGATTGATGTTTCATCTCCCAGCACTCTCAGGCTGTGTGACTACGAGGAAGTAACTTGCCCTCTCTGGATCTCCATCATAATGGAGCACCTGGACAATGCCTATTACCCAACCTTGGACAAGACTACAGAAGGGGGGGGTGCTTACAAACCACTGGGGGCCAAGGACACAGAGGCCAACAGGAACTCTGGCTACAAGACAATGGTGGGATCAGTGTAGGTGACTGGGACAGGGATCATTTACTTAGGCATCTCTCACAGCTGGGATTGGAGAGGTGACTTCAGAGCCCAGCTAAATGAGGCAGTGGTGTAGAATGGCTTGGGGGCTATAGCTTGAAGACACCTGGATGAGTCAAAGTTCATATAGACCAGGTGTTATACTAGATTTTAGGGACACAAGGTCACCATAGCAAGACAGACCTATAAACTATATGAGCAAACTCCAGGGAGAAACACGAGGAGCCAAGAGGGATGTGGTATCAACTCTAAGATCCAAGCTGAGGCTGGCAAAATGGCTCAGCAGTAAGAGCTTTTAACTCTGTAAGCACGAGGACCTGAGTTTGAATCCCCAGCACCTATGTAACCCCAGCATTGGGTGTGGAGGCAGATGGATTCCAAGAGCCACTGGCTCGTTGGTCTAAAAGGCAAGCTTCCTCCAAGTGCCTTGCATACACAAGGGTCCTGGGTCCTGACATCCTCATTCTTCGGTATAGCAGATCGAAGGGTGACCAGAGAGCTTACTGCACAGGCTCAGGGTCACATCCTTGGAAATACAAAGTAGACGAGAGTACCAAGCAGACAGTGCCCAACTTCCCATGCTGTCACCACCTGTCACACTGATTTGTGTGGTTCTAAGAATGAGTCATATTTTGGGTTTTGAATGAGTGAATTTAGTAAGTATATAGCAAGCCAAAACGAGAGAGAGAGAGAGAGAGAGAGAGAGAGAGAGAGAGAGAGAGAGAGAGATTCAAATTGGATGTTCCAAACATCCTGCGGAGCTGGGCTGTGGTGGCACACACCTTTAAACCCAGCATTCTGGAGGTTAACAGGCAGGTGCGTCTCTGAGTTCAAAACCAGCCTGGTAAACAGAGTGAGTTCCAGGCCAGCCAGGACTACAGACTAAACTCGGTCTCCAGGGAAAACAATCAAACAAAAAGAACAACCAATCAACCAACCAAACAAACAAAACACCAAAAGAACAGAACAAGACGACAACAACAACAACAACAACAACAACAACAAAAACCTCTAAGCAGCAATGGACTCCTTGGCAGTCAGCTGAAGTTCCCAGTAGAGAGTTTTAGGCAGAGCAGAGGGGCCCCCGGGTACTGCTTCCAGGTAAAAGAACAAACACATTTAATCCCAGCAGAAGCAGACAGATCCCTGAGACTTCAAGGCCAGCCTGGTCTACATAGTGAGTTCCAGGTCAGCCAGGGCTACACAATGAGACCCTGTCTCAAAATCAAACCAAAAGCATAACACCGATGGTTACAACATCTGGCAGAGGCAGACTCAAGGTGGGTTCTCAAGTTCTTATATCATGGGATAAATGTAGCAATGTCTGCTGGGAATGGTTACCTTCTAGCTGTTTTTAAAGACACAATGTTTTTACTCTCCCGCTGTTTTGCCTTTTCCGTTCACAGAGTTAGGGTGGCCATCCCATCCTCAAACAAAGGGGCCCTAGAGGACATTTTGAGATATACATGTTGGAGGGTGTGTGAAATGGGGGTGGGGGAATGAACCTCACCTCCAGAGGCTCTCAGTGAGCTCCAACAACACATGACAGTTAGCAATATAATATACATTTCACACATATGCTGGACTCAAAGACAGGGAAGGTACTGTGGAGCCTGGGGCCTGAGGAGGATCAGCCAGAGACAGGCAGGAAGTGTGCTAGCTGAGCTGGGAGGTGCAGCAACCTGTGAACTGGGCAGAGGAGGCAGGAAGGAGGGTGGGAGAGCCCATTTTCTAGGAAGCAAAGGCTACCTCAGCCGGCGTGCACATCTGTGTGTGCCCAGCTTTGGAAGCTGTGTGTGCTGTGTTCCAGGCAGGGCACCGCCATCTCAGGAAGTGTATGAGGGGAAAATGTTTCTGGGAACCGGCCTCAGAGACTTCAGAGGAAAGGAATCTGCAGCTTAGAAGTCTCCAGCAATTTGCTGGGGAGACTTTTCACGCGCTTTCTAAATATTTACTTTTGTGTCCGAATCGATATTCATCATTTCCCTTTGTATTCTTCTTAAATCTGATCTGTCAAAATAAAAAGTAAAAGCTACAGTTGTCTTGCCAGAGGAAATAAAATTAAGAAATTAAAAAAAAATGCACTTGTCCAATTACAGTGAGTCATAACATAAGTTTAAAACTTTATGGTAAAAATGTATTTATGGGCTGCGGAGATGGCTCAGTAGGGAAAGTGCTTTGATGAACAAGTTGGGGGACCTAAGTTTGGATCCCAGAGCCAGAGAGAGAGAGAGAGAGAGAGAGAGAGAGAGAGAGAGAGAAGAGGGAAGGGGAGGAGAGGAGAGGGGAGGGGAGGGGACAGATAGAGGGGGGGCAGGGAGAGACAGAGAGAGACAGAGACAGAGACACAGAGGCAGACAGAGACAGAGATAGACAGAGACAGAGAGAGGGAGGGGAGGGAGGGGGGAGAAGAAGAGGGAGAGGGAGAGGGAAAGGGAGAGGGAAAGGAAGGAGATGGAAGAGAAGAAGAAGAGGGGAAGGGGACTGGAGAGATGGTTCGGTGGTTAAAAGCACTGACTGCTCTTCCAGAGGTCCTGAGTTCAATTCCCAGCAACCACATGGTGAGTCACAACCATCTGTAATGGGATCTGATGCCCTCTTCTGGTGTGTCTGAAGACAGCGACAATGAGTACAGTATACTGTACATAAATACTGTACAGTATACAGTATATAAATAAATAAATCTTTTTTTTTAAAGAAGAGAGGAGAGAGAGAGACAGACAGACACCGAGACACAGAGAATGGAGTGCAGAGACAGGAGGCCCCCAGAACTCCCTGGCCAGGAGTCTAGATGAAACATCAAACTCCAGTTCTGTGAGACCTCTGTCTCAAAGAATAAAACAGAGGAGGAACTGAGGAAAGAACCTGGACCTCAGCTCTGGCCTCCACTTGAGCACCACCCTCTTCCGTGTGAGTGCTCCCACAAACTCCTCACTGCCTTCCAAACAATGTGTTTACGCACAACCAGCCAAACACCCTTGTTCTGCCCAGCCTCCCCCAGGTGCTCCGGCCACTTGGCAGCCTAAGGTCGGTCCAAAGCCCAACCTGTATATTACAACTGATTGATATGATAACTTTACTATCAGCAAGGCTGGTTTGTTTTTACTTTATGACAAAGGCTTGGCTAGCTTACTTGGGTTTGGTTTGGGATTGGGGCTGTTTATTTATTCATTCATTTGTTTTGAATGTTCTCCTGTAGCCTAGGCTGGTCTTGAACTCACTGTATAGCCCAAGAATGACCTTGAACTCTTGATCCTCTTACCTCCAACCGCTAACGGCTGAAGTTACTCTTTCACCACCACACCCTGCTCTTCTTTGTTCTTCCTATCTATCTATCTATCTATCTATCTATCTATCTATCTATCTATCTACTATCTCTATCATCTATGTATCTATCATCTATGTATGTATGTATGTATCACTATGTATGTATGTATTTATCATCTATATATGTATGTATGTATGTATCATCTATGTATGTATGTATGTATCATCTATGTATGTATGTATGTATCATCTATGTATGTATGTGTGTATCTATATCTATGTATGTATGTATCTATCATCTATGTATGTATGCATGTATCTATCTATCATCTATGTATGTATATATCTATTTATCATCTATATATGTATGTATGTATGCATCTATCATCTATGTATGTATGTATCATCTATGTATGTATATATCTATCATCTATGTATGTATGTATCTATATCTATGTATGTATGTATGTATCTATCATCTATGTATGTATGTATGTATGTATCATCTATGTATGTATGTATGTATGTATCTATCATCTATGTATGTATGTATGTATGTATGTATGTATCTATCTATCTACCTATCTATCTATCTATCTATCTATCTATCTATCTTTTTGTTATTTTGTCTTTTTTCTTTTCGGAGCTGAGGACCAAACCCAGGGCCTTGCGCTTGCTAGGGAAGTGCTCTACCATGGAGCTAAATCCCCAACTCCTTTATCTATCTATCTATCTATCTATCTATCTATCTATCTATCATCTATGTATGTATGTATGTATCTATCTATCTATCTATCATCTATGTATGTATGTATGTATCTATCTATCATCTATGTATGTATGTATGTATCTATCTATCATCTATATATGTATATATGTATGTATGTATGCATGTATGTATGTATGTATGTATCTATCTATCTATCTACCTACCTATCTACCTATCTATTGATTTTTATTTCTTGGTTTTTCAAGACAGGGTTTCTCTGTGTAGTCCTTACTGTCCTGGAACTCACTCGATAGGTAGACCAGGATAACCTCAAACTCACACAGATCCTCCTGCCTTCACCTCCTGAGGGCTGGGATTAAAGGTGTGCATCACCACTGCCCATTATTATTGATTTTTCCAATGTGGTCTAAAAGGTGGAAAACAGTCATGTGAGGATATTGTCACTCCGCAGTTAAGTTCAAATATCAGTTGGTCTGTCAGTGAGTTGTCATACACATATATACACATTCACATATGCACACACACACATGCACATACACACATGCACTCACACATGTACACACTCACGCAAGTGAACTCATACAAATATACACTAACACACATACTCACACATGTGCATACTCACACATACACTCTCACACACTGACACACGTGCACACAAGCACACAATACACACACACACACACACGCACAGTGTCATTGAGCATGTGGAGCAGGCTGGAGGAAGAGAGAGTCGGCACGTCGCCCTGAAGGATGTTAGGCATGAACTTAGGTTCATACTCATCTCTGCTGAAGGCTGCAAGCCCTGCTGGACATAGAGCAGGCAGATGGGAGCTGATGCGACGGGCAAAGGCCATGAGCAAGAATTCTTAGGATAAATACATAGATACAGAGTCAGTGGCCAGTCATGTGGGCAATGCCTCAGGAAGAAGAAATAGCCAACATGTGCCGCCAGTGAGCACAGATGGGATGGTTTCGAGCACTGGAAGCTCTGTTCTGGGCACAGCTGATCTACGATAATGGAAGTCAGGATGGCGGTGCCTTTAAGGGTTGGGCAACAGCTCAGAAGGGGAACATGGGACGGGAAGCATCTGGGAGGCGAGGCCGGCAGGGTTCTGACTCTGGAAGCTGGTTAGCATGACTGGGATGTTTAAGAAAACACACTGGCAACTGTGCACTTAACATGTGCGTCTCCTCCCCCCTCATCTCCCCTCCTGGGGAGGATTTGAATATGAAATGTCCCCTATAAATTCACATATTTACGCACTTGGCCCCAGCTGGTGGCGCTGATGGGGAAGGATGCGGAATCTTTAGGGGGTGAGATCTGAGGCTTATAGCCCAGCTTACTGCCAATTCACTCTGTTTCCTGAGTTCTGATGCAATGTGACCAGCCTGCACCCAGGTTCTGTCACTGTGTCTTCCCTCAATGGGGACTGTATCCCTCTGGTGCTGTGAGCGGAAATGAATGCTTCCCTTTTGCACTGCTTTATCACAACAGCAGAAAAGTCATAGTTAAGACAGGGTCTCATGTATCTCAGGCTTGCCTCAGACTGCCCTGGTGGAGAGGATGGCCCCAAACTTGTCATCCTCCTGCCTCCAACTCCTTAGTATGCATGCAGTGCTGGGGATGGAATCTAGTGCATGTTGGGGTAAGGCTGAAGGTGACATTGGTTGTCTTCCTCCATTAACCGACACTTATTTGTTGGGCTGAGGGCACTTGCGCCTGGAGCTCACCAATTCCTGCTGGTTTAGCTGCGCAGCTTGCTCTGGGAATCCCTTGTCCCTGCCTCCACAGGGCTGGGATTCTAGGTGACCACCAGGCTGGCCTGGCTTTTGCATGAGGGGATATGAACCAGTCCTCATAATTGTTAAGCTAGTATTTTTACCCACCAACCCATTTCCCTACTCCTATCCTCTCTCGTTCTTTTGAGGTGGTTTCACTCACTACAAAGCCCAGACATCAAACTCTCAGTAATTCTTCTGCCTCACACCCCTAGTTCCGGGACTACAGCCAGGAGCCCACACCGACAGCTGATTGTGCCTTTTCTATTTACCCATCAACCAAGTATGGGAATGCTGTCCTGCAGTGGCAGGTAAGCCTATTCTCAGCACACGGACGAGTTGGGATGTCATAACTGGCGCCCCCTGGAGGGCTGTGGGTTGACAGCAGTGGCAGGCAATCTTGTTGCTCTAGAAAGCCAGGTCCAGCAAGGGGTGTTGGGGCAGGGCAGAGTGGGGAGATCTGAGAGGGACAGCTGCCAAGTGACCCTTGGGGAGACAGCAGAGAAGCTTCCCATGGTGGACACGCAGAGGAGAGGCTGACAGGAGGCAAGCTGGGAGGTTGGCCCAAAGCCTGGAAGAGAGAATTATGTAGGGGCCGTGATGGGGACTTAGGAGGAGGGCACTTGGTCTCTGATGCTTTCCCGACCTAAGTGGTCCTGCCCTACAGAGATGGCTAAAGACGCGTGCCGGCAGCCCACGTCCCACCAGGCACCACCAGGCCCCGTGCCCCCTGAAAAGATTTCCCTGCCAACTCCCCCTCCATTCTTTCCCAGGCCTGGCCAGCCCTGATCAGGGCTGACAAGCCGTTTACACGCTTGGCAGTGCCAAATCTTAACAGCGCAAGATATTTGTCTCTTGTCCATCACAGAGACCCCTCCTCCTTCTTTTTATCTCCTATATTTCATTGGCTCTCATCCATCACAGAGACCACGCCTCCTTTCTATCTCCTATTTCATTGGCGCATTCCTTCGGTAGGGAAGGGCTTCTTGAACTTGGTGCTGCAGTGATCTGCGTTGCTGAGACCCCTGATGGTCTTGAAAAAAACTGAAGCCCGGGAAAGCAACTTGAGGCCAGAGTCACCCCAAATCAGTCAGAGCTGGATTATTTTTTTTTAAATACAACGTTGTTTTTTTTCTTTTAAGACTTTTTTATTTTATTTTATGTGTATGTACATGTGCCTATGTGTGTGTATGTATGAGTTCCCCATGCATGCAGGTGCCTGCAGAGGTCAGAAAAAAGATGTCACATCCCCTAGGACGGGAGCTTCAGGTGATTGGGAACCACCTGGTGGGGGAGTTAAGAACTGAACTCAGCTCTTAACCACTGAGCCACCTTCCCAGACCCAGAGCTAGATTTTAACAATAGCTGCAGTAACAGTAACCGTGCACTGACTCTTAGCGGCTTGAGGCACTGTGCAGGCCTTAAACCATCAGCCCCTCACTGTGACCCAGAGGAGGAACCGATTGTTCATTTTCGTTTTGTTTTTTTCAAGATAGGGTTTTTCTATAGTAGGCCAGGCTGGCCTTGAACTCAGAGTCATCTGTCTCTACCTCCCAAATGCTGGGATTAAAGGTGTGTGCCACCGTGCCCAGCTGAAATGAATTGTTCTTTCCAGACTCTTCAAATGCTATTGAAATCTTCCACTGCAGAAAATGCACACACATCCGCCCTCCCCACACACTTGGCCACACACCACACACACACACACACACACACACACACACACACACACACACACACACACACGAAGTCAGGGAGAGGGAGGAGTTCTGGACAGATGGCTTACTGACCACATGGAAAGATACTTAGTGTCACTGAGTTTTCCCTTTCAAACCACAAGGAGATTATGCCGCACCCACATGGGGGCTATGACCCTGAGGCAGATAATGACAGTTGAGGGCAGGATGTGGAAAGTCCTGGCCGTTCTCACAGCTGTGCTGGAGACACTCTGTGGTGCAGTTGTTTGGGGACACAGTCCCATATGACAGCAGGCTGTCAGGTGTCAGGTAGGCATGGAGCAAACATTTGACCTTCTGGTTCCTCCCAGAGTGAAACCAGAAATTAAAAAACACATCCCCACAAAAAGTTGTACATGAGCGTTCACAATGGTCAGAGTGGACGCAACCCAAACTTGCACTAATTGGTAAGGGGGCAAATGGGGAGTATCTACACAGCGGAATATTATTCTGCAATGAAAAAGAAGTAGTGATGTGAGCACAGTACGGATGTGGTTTGAAAACATCCGTGTGGAAGAAGCTGCTCATAACGGACCGCACATTGTGTGATTCCATTTGTGTGAAATGTCCCCAAACAGATCAACAGCTCAGGAGCATCTGAGCCTCTGGCCTCTGTGAGCACTGCTGTCATGCAAACCCATACTCAGCACACAGATTACACATGATTAAAAATAAAATCTTGAATTATTTTGAGGCATTGGGGTCGCTCAGTCATAGAGCACTTGCCCAGCAAATGTAAGGCCCTGAATTTGGTCCTCAGCTCTGGAAGAAAAAAAAAGAAGGTACTTGAGTTTTTGTTCAGGCTGTCGTCTTGCCTAGGTCGACCCTACCTTCTTCTGTTTCTCTGAGTGATCAACAGTTGTTGATTTCCAAGACCCAGGTCAAAGGTCATTACAAAGACTTCCTCAATAGACTCCAGTCAGAAGCACACATCTTCCCTCAAAACCTCTGGCTCAGCACTCGCTAAGCGGTGATTTAAAGGGCACCGCTTAAGCCGATGGCATCTATTACAGTTGACATGATTTATGCACTCACCTTGCCTCTGCTGCTTTATTATGACCTTTTGGAGACAGAGGACCGCATCCTCTTGCCTTCTGAGTACGCAGAGCCCAGCACTGGGACCAGCATGGAACTGGCGTCCCTATTAGCTACTGTTCTCCCCTCTGGGTGCTCTGTAGTTTAAAGAGGAAGCATTCGTTTTGGTTCACAGTTTGAAAAGGTACAGTCCATCACAGCGAGGAAGTCACGGGAGCCTTTGGAAATTGCTGGGTCCACTCTGGCAAGGAGGCTGCTTGCTCAAATCTCAGTGGTTCAGGAGTGGGGCAGGGAGCAGAAGTGTGCTCAGGCTAAAACCAGGCCAGGCCACTGGTAACTCATGAGCCTCTGCTAAAAGTCCTACAGCCTCCTGACAAGACAGTACCATAAGCTGAGAAACAACTGTTCAAGTTCGTGACCCTGCAGGGGAAATTTCACATTCAAACAACACCAACAATGGCATCTTTGTTTTTTAATTAACTAATTTATTTGGGGGGGCAGTGTGTGAGACAGGGTTTCTCTGTATATCCCTGGCTGTCCTGGGATTCGATCTATAGATCAGGTTGGCCTATAACTCAGAAATCCAGCCTGCCTTTGCCTCCCCGGTGCTAGGATTAAAGGCATGTGGCACCATTGCCCAGCAATCCATGGCATCTTTAAAACTGTGTGGAGGGTTCACTCTTAATGTCCATTTTCTCACATCAACCTCCCTTCATGGAATGATTCACCAGTTCACGCACTATGGAAATTCCCCTTTTTAAAAAGTAAACACAAAATGGTCAAATGATGAAGACCGCTGTTTTCCAGCGTGATTGGCCAGGCAGTTGTTTTTAAGGATGTGGGACTTGCCTCCAGGACTAGGGTTAGGTAGAGGCAGGCAAGGATTACTAACTCAGACAGGGGAGACCTACATCTTATAACTAAGAAGATGATTATTTAAAATGTGTGGGTGTGTGTCAGTCAAACATTTCAATGCTGTGAGAAATTATCTGACTGGAACAACATTAAAGAGAAGGGTTCATGGTGGTTTACGGCACCAGAGGTTTTGGGTCCATTTTGGCAGAGGTGACAGAGTGAGCAGGGGACTTAGCTCTAGGTGTCCAGGAAACAGAGAGAGCTTGTCTGTGCCACTGGGCTCTTGGCTCATCTCCATTTACAGCTATCTTGCCTCTTTAGCTAACTCTCTCTGGAACCGCCTTCACAGGCACAACAGGGATTTTCCACTAACCTCAAGCGTCTTCTAGAAACAGCTCCTCCGTGTGCTCACACAGCATGGGACACTTTATACCACACCCTTGATTGCTCCCTACCTGATTTTTGTGAATCAGAGTCTCTCACTGAGCCCAGACCTTGACAGTCCAGCTAGAGCACTGGTGGTAAAGTCCCTGGGCTCCTCCTGCCTCTACCTTCACCCCAAGGCGCTGGGGTTACAGGCGCATGCTGGGATGCCTGGCTTTTAAGTGAGTGCACAGGGTCAGAACTCTGATCTTGGGGCTTATTCGGTGAGCACTTTACCCACAAGGCCATCTCTTCGACCCTATAGACTGCCTATATACAGCACCCATACAGTCTCTATTCATGGTTCATTAGCTAAAGGAAGGGGTGTGGTCCAGTCTTTTATCGTGGGGGTGAAAGGCTTAACATCAAATGTTTCCCTAAGTACTACCACATCTCACTCTTGCTGGGGTGGACCCTACCTGCAGCATTTAATGGACCATATTCTCTCAAAATAGTCCCCTCCTTTGACTGCTAGGGCTCAGTACTCCCTGTTTTCCTCAGAGCTCATTGGTCCCTTCTTCCTGGTCTCCTTCACACCGCCTCCTCTTCCTCCTCCTGACCCCAGATGGCAGGACACCTGAGAGCCCACTCCTCTGCTTGGTCTGACATCACTCACTCCACTTGTTTCGTTCAAGCTTTGTGTGTTTACTAGCCCAGAACTCTCCACTAAACACTACACGGGCACATGTACTACCTACTCCCATCCCCGAGAGGCTGCTGCTGAGGGCCTCAGGCTTCCCATGGATCAATAAAGGCTCCTCCTTTCTAACCTGCCCCTTCTTAGACCTGCCTGGTCTTAGTAATGGACATGGCTATCCATTCGGTCACTCAGAACCAAAACCTACAAAGTTCCCCCAACCTTTATCCTACCCATCAAGACCTGAGGATTTTTAGTCCCAAGCCACCGAGTCTTTACCTCCAACCCACAAGGATCACCCACAAACATAAGCCCACTGGCACCAGGTGCTGTGCCCTTCTTTACCCATTCTCCTCTCAGATACCAGAAGGTTCTCTAAGACAGGATCTGTCGTTCCTTGTCTTTGCCCAAATCATTCAACAATCCTTCTAGTCTGGCCCACGCTTGCTTCTCTCACTCTAGCTGTCTACTAACACCCAAAGTCTTTTCCTCCTCCAAAGCCTGGGCTCAAAGACGTTCCATCTAGATCGCAGGCATTGCAGAGCGTCTGTCGCTTGGAGGCTCTCTGTGCTGCAGGATGCTCAGACATCTCCTTCACAAGGCTGACACTCATGCTACAGCGCCTACACAGCGATACTCCATGTAGCTTCAGTTTCTCCTAGCATCTGGTTCCAAAACAAAGTGACGTAAAAACAAACTCCCAAGAGTGCAAGGGCAAGCAGGAGAATCCAGAGAGGACTCGACATCACTGCTGCCACCGTGTGTGTGTGTGTGTGTGTGTGTGTGTGTGTGTGTGTGTGTGTGTGTGTGTCTGTGTCTGTGTCTGTGTCTGTGTCTATGCATATTCATGTATTGTGTACAAATGTTCATATGTGTGCATGTGGTAGCTACAGGTCGCTTTTCTGACTTCCTTACCTGCTTTCCAGTCCTACTTATTGAGACATGGTCTGTCACTGAAGCGGGAATTTGTTGATTCAGCTAGACTATCTTGCCAGCAAGCTTCAGGGATCCCCTGTCTCTGCCTCCCCAACACTAGGATTACAAGCATGTGCTCCAGTGCCTGGCTTTTTACATGGGTGCTGGGGACTGAATTCACATCCCTGCACTTTACTGACTGTTCCATCTCTGCAGCCATCTTTGCAGCCAAGTCACATCTACAGTCCTCGCCCACTCACATTTCTCTCACAGCACCTATGGCCTGACATTGCTGCCCGCAATGAATGACAGCATTGAGACCAGATAAGCCACTGAGGGTGAAAATATTTTAAGATGCACTGATATCCCTGTGGGGGTTTGTAGAAGAATGTTCCCCCATAAGCTCATATATTTGAATGCTTGGATCCCCAGTAGGTGGAACTGTTTTGGGAAGGATTAGGGGAAGGGTGGAGCTTTCAAAAGCCTGTGCCATTTCTAGTTAGCTCTCTGCCTCATGCTGTGGATCAGGATGATCCACAAAAGCTCTTAGTTATTGCTCCAGCACCATGCCTGCCTGCCTGTTGCCATGCTCCCTGCTGTGATGGGCATGGACTCACCCCTCTGGAACTGTGAGCCCCAAATTAAATACTTCCTGTTTAGAAGTTGCTTTAGTCATTGCATTTCATCCCGGCAATAGAAAAGTAACTAATACAGTCCTTAACCCACAGAAGCTTAACGGGGTCCGTTGTCTTCCTTTATGATGGTGTGGCTCTTTTGGAACTGTGACCCACCCAGTCACTGCCCAGGATCTCCGGAAAGGATTACATCCCACATCACTACTCCACAAAATAACAAATTTCAAAGGTCAAAGTATAGTCTACTGTGTTCTGTTTTCACATCATCACAAGGCCAGAAAATTCCAAGTCCAGCTACCATGGGCAGGGGACTGAATACATCTGTTTTACCTCCTGAGAGTAAAGACTCAGTCCTTTGGTGCCCAGTCCTTCCTCCTTTATAGCACTGGTATGTGGTAGGAACTCAAGGAAACTGCCAGGGACGCATTTGTGTGGTGTAGGCAAGCTCTTGTGAACATGTAGGGGTGACCCCTGTGAAAACAGATGACTCCGCATGCATACAAGCAACCATTACCAGAAGAGTTCAGGCGGGGACAGGACCAGCTGCCTTCAGAGTTGATAGATATGGAATTGGGGGCCACCAAGTGAGAAGTTGGTTCTTCCCCAAGCAAGCCCTCAGCTCTTCTTCAGAGGCCACGGGAGGCAGCCTCTGGCTCCTCTCAGAGTCCACTTAATCTCCCTAATGCTGCCAGGAAAATGAGCCAAAATTTATGGCTCTGGGAAGCAGAGGCAGCAACCCCTCATCTTGTCTCTGTCTAAACGGCCTTTAGTTTTAGGGGAAACCGCACCAGATCATTCCTCCACCGTCCCCCAACTCTCACCACAGGGGCTGCCTCCTAGCTCCGGTGTGCACCATTGGAGGTGGCTGTTGAGCTGGAGACCTCTTCACAAGTGTAAGATCAGGGAGGTCTCCATCAAAGCTGCTGCCTCCCTCCCAGAGCAAGACTCTCCATATCACACCCTGTCACAGGGCTTTACAAACAGCAGCACCACTCCAAGCATTTGCCCCATGCCTTGCTTTGCGCTCAGAGTTTATCATGCTTGACTTCCCGGAGTCCCCACCATCACAAATCTCCAGGACTTGGGAATCACTTTAGCTCCCTCGTTACACAGAACATAGAGACCTGAGACTTGGAACATTCTCAGATCAGACCACACACTCTGAAAAAGAGAATCATGCTGCCTGGTTTGGCTTGGGGTTTTGTAGCTGATTCAGATGGAACCTTCCATGACCTGGCGTGGCCCAGTTGGTTTCACAAGAGCAGGTGTGGATGAGGAATCCTGCCTGTACAGCTCTCCAATCTTACCCCAAAGTAGCTCTCCTCAATTGCTTAAAGCACTACTCCTCGCTAGGGAGGAGCTAAGGAGGCTGAACAACTTTGGGTCCAGACTGACAGATGGTCCCAAATTTTGCAGTCTCAAAACCCATGGCCCATCTTCTCCCCTATAAAATGGGTTAGGGCTGTGCCTGCCTCACCAAGGAAAACTGGTGGAGCTGGCCACTATGCAGGCTCCCCATCCCACAGGCTTCCTTCTCTGATGTCCCTCTCCTGACTCATGGCAGAAGACCTTGGGCTGGAGCTGATGCCTGTTGGGGACCTGGGCCAGGCTGCTCCGCTGGCTCTGTTCTCAGCTGGCCCATCATGAACAGATGGAGGGTGGTGAAGCCTCTAATAAATGCCAGCTTTCAGAATGTCCCTTTCCCCAACAAGAGCCCCTCCTCTGACCAGCACCCCCAGAGAGCTGGAACTGGCTCGCTAGGAGTCTCTGAATAATACCTCGTGGCCTCCCTTAAAGTGCAGGCTCTGGGCTTATCCCTTCCATCCCCAGCCTGGAGCCGGGCAAAACCTGAGGAAGATGAGCTGTGGTGGTCTTCTACTGCTGTACAATCAGTCCCTCAGGACACAGCAGTCTGAGCCATGAACTGAACCTGGCTTAGCTGGTGAGTCTGACTCACCAGGGTTCTGAGAGACTGCACTCAAGGCATTAGCCTTACCGACAGTCACCTCAAGGCTTGCCTGGGGCGAGATCATGTTCCACAATTCCTCACTAGCTGCTGACAGGTCTCAGAAGATCCACGTCCAACCCTGTCACATGTCATCGCAACACTGACTTCTCCACGTGGTGCTTCTGCTTGGTTAGTTTCCGGTCAACAAGTGAACTCATGTATCTCAGAAGCTCCAAGGGAGCAGTTGTTGGGACCTGGCACCCATGGACTCACAGAGATTGGAGGGAGATTCACCTTCACGGCACTCTCCAGAGAGTCAGGCATTGGTTTCTAACGTGCCGGTCCAGCTCTTCCCAGACCTTGCTGGCCATACCTTGTATGGCTTTCCTTCACCATGGGAGACGATACAGCCTTTCAGACTTTAACTTAACCTTGTATTCTCCTGATCCAGACTTGCCCACATTGTTGTTCCTTTCCTAGGATGACTTTTCTTGTTCTGACTAACCCCTAATTGCCCTTTGGACCTGAATGTGAGTCACTTCCTCCAAGGAGCTGTCCCTGCCCACCCCATGCCGGGTTTGAGTTACCTGTGAAGAGTTATCTGTCTTGTCACAGTACATTTTGTGAGCATCCATTCTTTGGAGGCCTGGTCATCACATCTGCCTCAAGACTGCTTATGCCAGACAAACAAGGACTGTGGGTTTTGTTTCATTTTTTTGAGATGGGATTTCATGTAGCCCAGGCTGGCCTCAAAGTTGTCATGTAGCCAAGGATGACCTTCAACTTCTGATCCTTCTGCTACTATACCCTGAGTGCTGGGGTTCTAGGCATATACCACCATTTTCTATTTATGGGATGCTAGGCAACACTCCGCTAATAGCTCTGATCTCAACTCCAACCATGTTTAGTTTTGCTAACTGTACCCATCATGCCTCTTGCCTAGTGGCTGATTAAGAAACATGGGCATTACTTTTTATTTTAAATGAGTACAGTGCACATGCCTGCAACCCCAGCACCTGAGAAGCTGAAGTAGAAGGATGACAAGGTCCAGGCTGAGTGTGTTCCACAGGGAGACCTGACTCAGATAGATAAAACAAACAAACAAACAAACAAACAAACAACCCAAACAGGCCTGCAAGGATAGCTCAATCGCCAAAACTCTCCTATTCCAACCATAGTGACTGGAATCTAACACCTAGGCTGGAGTGTCACTTGCAATCTGGGCTCTAGGGAGGCAGAAGCAGGCAGGTCTCTGCAGCTTGAAGGTCACCCAGCTCAGCCTTCTGGGAAAGCTCCAGCCAGTGAGAGACCCTGCCTGAAAGAAAACTGGTGGATTGGAGCTGAGGTGTGACACCCGAGGCTGCCCTGCGCCTTCACATACACCCACATGTAGGTGCTTATGTGTCCATGGACACAAGCACACACTCACACACTAACATGTTCTCTTACACACGGCCACAGTTGAAATCCTGATGATTAAGAACAATTTGGAAAAGGCAAGCCCATTAGAATGGCCCAATTCCTGGGTGAAGAGGGGACTCAGAAGTCAGCTTCATGTTCAGGAGAGGAAACTGAGACCCAGAGAGTGGACGGGGCCACCAGTAACATAGCCAGTAAAACCTCTGTCAAGAAGCCATGGCACTGGTGTGGCTGGCTTCCCTGCCAGTTTCCATGTTACAAGCCCTGCCTCCATCCATTACTGCCCAGCCTTAATGTAGCAGACAAATGCCAGGAGATCACCCTGTCAGCCTTAAGCCTCTGGCACCAGGTCTCTGCAAGCCACCAACAGAGCCTCCTCTTGGCAAACCCTTCAGGTGCCAGCAGTCCCTAAAGACACACAACCAATCAGGACACAGTTGCTTTACCCCAAATCAAGAACCACCTCCATGTTTCTAAACTCTGCCTCTTTGAGGTCCCTTCAGGAAGATTCTAGATCTTTAGAGCGAGTCAGGGCCTGGGATATTGTAGGTCAACTCCAAACAAGGATATGAACCTTAAGAGCAGGGTTAAGCTCCAAGTCTGGGCCCCTTGCACTCAGGTAGGATGGTCTCAGCTCTCCTCAAAGGCTAACAGGTTGTTCCTACAATAGAGTCCTCCCCAGACCACAGCTCACTGTGTGGACCTCTGTCCCTGACCTCCAGAGGAGGGGACCACTTCTAATAAGAGGGGCAAACTGGTAATGTGAAGCCAAGAGCTTTCCCAGGAAAACCCAGGATTTTCCATTAGGAAAATCAGACCCTCTTTCGATGTAGTCCAGCGTGCCGACACTTGGCTGAACTGAGTGTGGCTGGCCGTCCAGCAGCCACATGCTATCCTCTTCTCCAGCCTGCGTGCTTCCTTCTTTCATCTGTTTATTATCATGGATAAAATGGATTTTTTAATATGCATACAAAATAACGGGTCTTGTTAGGACATCCTCACACCAGCACGTCCCCTCCTTGGCTCATGTTCACCCCCATTATCCATTCTTGCTCAACCCCATTTTTCCACTTTTAGCAACAGACCCTCTTCTGCTTTCATGCTTACACGCACACACACACACACACACACACACGCGCGCGCGCGCGCACACGCACACACGCTCATGCACGTGCATACACACATACACACACATACACACATGCACACACACTCATGCACGAGCACACACACATGCACACACACACACACATACACACATGCACACACGCACGCACACACACACACATACACACACACATGCATGTCTAGATCCTGTGCACTAGAGAAAACACTCTATTTGTCTTTTGGATTGGGCATGTTTTACCGAAGATCACACCAACTCCCCTGCCAGTTCCATAATCTCATTCTTCCTCATTGCAGAATAAACTCCAGTGGGGGAGTAACACACTTCCTTTATCTGTCCTTTATCCCCTCTTTGCCTCCCCAGCCGTAGGGCATTTACAGCCTCTCTTCCACCACAGCTGAAACTTTTTTCCTCTGAATCTTCTCCCAGCGAGTTCGGTTGACTGAAGAGGATGCCTCTAGCAACAGGACGATAACTATGTCCCCTTGGGGGAGAGGGTTGGGCAGGTGAGAGACAAACTGGTTTAAGCCATGGCTTATCAAAAACAGATCCTGGCAGAATGTTGTTACAAGCCGCACAAACTTAGATTGCTTCCTTGCCAGTTTCTCTTGCTCGTGTAGGCTGAGGCGGGTGAGAGAGCCAAAGCTGGGGATGGCTTAGGTCATGGCGATGATGTCCAGATGCCACACCAGGGTCACATCTGCTCGGCCCTCTTGAAGCTCCGCAGGCAACCTCGGTGAATATCAAAAGTGTTTGGAGGGCCTCCTCTGGATTCCTGAGTAATCACCAAGTTTCCCATATGGTGTTGATCTGGGTTGACTCCCAACTTTGTCAGAAACGGGCAGATCCTAAGCAGTGTCAGGGCACTGAGAGCTTCATCAGGATGCAGCCTGGGAAATCTGTTAGGACGGCATTTATCAAGTTCTTGGTGAGTATCCAGCTTTAAAATAGAAATGGTCTCATCCCTACCAGGATTATTATTAATTAACCCCATCTCGAGGCCAAAAAAAATGTTAGGAGTCTAGACTATTGGATCTGGGAGGGGGTCTGGTATGTTGTCGTCTATCTAATTCTCTTTGGAAATAAGGGGCCCTGTTAGAGCTCCTGGCTGAGAAGGGCAGCCATCTCAACAGCTCTTCCTCCCAGAACTTCTAGCTCTTGGTCCCAGGTTTATCTTCCACGTAAGAGATATCTGCTTTCTGTAACCCGTGCACACGCATGGGCCCTGAGCACACTCCACTTGCTTTCTCTTCCTCTATGAGCTATGATCTTCCAGATCCTCCAGCCCTTCCTTGGAGGTCTGTCCACCCTCCTGTGACTGGCTGGCGTCCCTTTCCTCATCTTGTCAGAACAGCCGTGACCTTAAAAGCATGGAACTCTTGCAGCAACCTCTGCAGAGGAGAAAGGCTGCATCCAGCCGGAGCTCATCTTAGGCTAGTCTCCTACCCTCAACCCCCCACCCCCACAATCTGCATCAGCAAACAGCTTCCTCAAGAAATACGTAGCTTGGCTTAGGTGAGCAGTATGAATTGAAGCCCCTGCTGCATACACCTCCGTGATAGGACAGACTGTCATTTTTATTGTTTGAATAAAGAAACCCGCTTAAAAGTCGGTTTAAATGATGAAGTTGGAATTTGAGCCCACCAGGGTCCAGACTGAACGATTGCTTCTAACTTCCTGTGTACTTCCTCTCTGCATAGCAGGCAGTGATCACCTCCAGAGAGAGCTTCCAGGGAGGTCTGAAAGAACTTAGTAGCAGATCTGCAGTCATCCTGGTGGGGCTTCCATGGAGGCCAAGGGCAAGGCCCTTTGCCCTAACCTTCTGAGTGGACTAATCTGATTAACGTGAAATGGAAACAAATCCCACAGGGAGGTGGTGTTATTGAGGTCCTTTCTAGGGAAACCAAACACATTTGAACCTGGCTTTAAGCCTAGCGTGTATCTACAGGCTATGTTTCACAGTAGGGACTGTAGTTCCTTAGATCATTGTATTACACAGTAGTTCCCTAAGCCAGAGTACAGAGATGTACCCACTGTAAGTACCTGAGAGTCTGAAAGTTCACGTGTTGGAAAGACATGAAGACCTCATTAATTAACAGCAAGATAATTCAGGGCCATCACAGTCTCTGCTGGTGTGAGGAGCATGTCACTTGAAGGCAGAGCTCAGCAAAGCCTGCCTCATAAAAGGCCCTGCACAGGGGGTTGTGCCACGCTGTAATCCATTGCCCAGAGCTGGTCCCAGGCATAGGTCCTGAGGGAGCAGTTTTTGTTATGGAAGCCGAGTTATTCTCGTGTAAAACACTGTACATCAGTGCCTGCACGGGGCATGTTTCTTGGCGGCCACACAGAGGCTGACATCCTCAGATCACTGCTCTTCACGGCAGGCACCGTGCTAACTGCTGTCATCCACCCTGGGATGTGGCAACAGGACTCATGAGCTAGACAAAGTATTTTAAGGTATGTGGGACATAGTGTCTGCCTAAACTGTCCAGCTAGGCCATTGGGGCAAAACAGCTGTAGCCACATGTGGGCTTCTATTCTTGGAAAACCATACTTACAGAGGCAGGTGAGAGCAGGTTGGCCCATGTGCTGTGCTGTGGAAAAGGCATCACTGAGCAAGTCAGGTCACATAGTAGCTGGGCCTCCTCAGAGCACATGGACCACACACACACATACACAAACCACACACACACACACACACACACACACACACACACACACACACCACATACATACACACACACATATGGGATGATGTCACAAGTGAGGCAGTTACAGGATAGAATGAGGCCTGTCATTGGACGAGAAAGAAGGATGGGCGGGAGAAAAGTTTAAAGGAATAGGAGGAGAGGAAAGGAGACTGCAGAGTAGCTGCATGACAACATGGAAGCTGACGTTAAGATTCCACGCTGTACCTTTATAGGTTGTTATGAATGTTCTTAAGGGATGGATGTGTACAGGGCTTTGTATGTTTAGGTGAGCAATTATATCTTATCAATGGAATCAAGGGTTCTGTGTTGTGTGTTCTTTCGTGTAGTGATTTAAGGGTAAGAAAGTGTGGGGCGGCTGGTCTGGGCCACCGCAGAGTTGGGAATGTGTGTTTCTGTCATGGAAACCTGCCTTGGGAACTAGATAGGTAGAGAGATTGCTGCCAGGCTCAGAGAGAAGCCTTCGGCAGTGTGATATGGGATGGAGCAGAGCGGGTGAGAGGCTTTGCGGACTGAGACTTAAGATAATCAGCAGATATCTTGGGGCACTGTGGTGCTGGATCTAGAGTGGGTAAAAAGATGCTTTATTTTTTTATAATTTTACACAACAGATGGCGAACCAGCGTGATGGGTGAGAATCCACTAGTAATCCTAAGAGTTAAGAGAAAGTCTTATTTTCTAAGTAAAAGGAGGCCAGCGCCATGTTGAATCACATGATGTCTCAAGCGTGGGAACTTTGAACAAACACTGAAGTAAACCGTGCAGGCAGGTTCTAGGTCCCCTGCTGTGTGATAAGCACTGGCAGCTCAGAAAGTTAGAGAAAAAGCTGCTTTATAAAGAAAGTCTTTCAGGATACTCACAATCCTTCTAACGTGGGCTCCACGGGAATTTTGGGTTGAAATTCTAGTTAGACAAACTACTTCTTAATGACAGGTGTTATTAGACAGTGGTTAAGTTTGTTTTTAGAAAGAAGAGAATACAGAGATTACCTGAATCACGTGGTGATTTTCATCCATGGTTCGGAACTTAGATAGGGAAAAATTAGTCACTGACTTCAAGTAGAGTATTGTGATATTTACAAGTTATTAGGTTAAATAAAAATCCGTGGCTCTGGGCAGAGAGCTTAGCAGATGGATATATTTTGGGCTAAAGTCCTGGTTTGATATGTTGCTTATTGGTATTAGAATTGTTAGAAGGTGTTTAGTTTGTTTTATGAATTACCTTGCTAAAGGCCATATGGCTCCTTGATGCCAGCTAGCGAGGGTTTGTGGTTATTTTTGATATTTACCACAACAAGAAGCTCAGATTCTCTTAACGTGGGCTCCACGGGAATTTTGGGTTCATTTCCTGATATCACAGAGTACAAAAGCCTATCAGGCTCATTGTTTAACACTATTGTTCAGCTTACTTCCTTTTTAAAAAATTGTTTAATCTTCATAATGGGTGTGACTTTGAGTTTTATTGTTATATTTACTCTGGAAGAGAGTGCAAGATACAAGCTTTTCTGGTTACAGACTGAGGAACACAGTGTTTTGGGAGAAAGATTTTGCCTTTGTGTTTTTAAGAAGTGTGACTAGCCTCTGGACACCTCACAGAGTCATACTGATCAGATTTGATAGAGGGAGACCACCTGAAAAACTAGATTCAGGAGAATCAAACAAACAGCTATCTCGATTCTAAACTTTTGCCTTGAGAGTTGTATTTTACAGAGTGTGCCTACTTGGATTCCTGGTCTCAAGGACTTTCGGCTGGGTCCAGTCAGGACACATCGGCTACAGCATTTGCTTCATTCTTCTACCCCCTACCCCCAAGGATATCTCAACGCTCATGTACAGCTTGAAGAAGTTATAGAAGAGTAGTTGCCTCAATTCCCTGGACTTTTGGGGGGCTGAAAGTGGTTATTTTAAGGTTGTTTTTATGAGGAACTTAGAAATGGTTGTAATTTAACAGGGAGGAATTAGCTAGATTGAGTTATACAGTCATAATCTCATTTGGTAGCTAAGCTAGAATCATATCTTTGCTTGGTATAGAATTTATTTGTTAAAAAGAATTTAAAAGTACAAGGTTTAGAGCCAGTCCTTCTATTGATGTCATTACAAACTTCTGAGTTGATTACACATGTGAGTTAAGGGCCAAATAGCAAACTCATGGCTCTGACTTTGTGAGAATGCTTTCAAGATAATATTGAGATATAAAGACAGCAGTCCAGATTGCCTTATATAGATAGATGGTTTTCAAAAATGTCAGAAATCGGGAGGGTGGGGAGGGGAACACCCATAAGGAAGGGGGGGAGGGAAGGGGATGTTTGCCCGGAAACCGGGAAAGGGAATAACACTCGAAATGTACATAAGAAATACTCAAGTTAATAAAAAAAAATGTCAGAAATCCACAAAATATGAGATTTAAAGTTATTTATCTTTTGTTGAGACATATCTGCTCCTAACAGTTCCCCTTTGGCGGATTTAATGAAGAATTTAAACATCTCTACCTCCAGGTGAGGCAATACTTTGTGGCTAGGCAGCCACTGGACAAAACTGCCTGCTTCATCTGCAGACTAATACTGTCCAGAAAAGGACAAAATATGCAGAATAGTTGACTGATAAGCTCTGCCAAGGCTGGGTGATCAGCTCTTCAAAAATCTGCATTTCAAGAGTCTGTCAGTTGATTTTGGGCCAGAAGGCTGAAGACTTGTGCTCACATGTTGCTAACAGAGGACTGTGCTAGTGGAGATTTGCCTCTGCAACCTCTCAGTTCTGGAAGCCGTATTAGGCTTCCTATGTGTATAGATATTTGGTCATTCTCAGATTTCTGACGGGGTTGAAGACTGATTATAGTCTCATAGTCTATCAGGCTGTTTAACTCTGAAAATACATATTTTATTAGATAGTTATCAGATTGTATACAAGCTAGCCAGGATATAACATAGATTTTAAGCCTTTCTTAGGCTGGAATGGATAACTAAATGTTCTATTTGACTGATAGAGTGTTGGACTGGGTGTTAGATATATTTTATGCTTTTAATTACAAAATGATAATAGTTGTACTCAGCTTATATTTGAGAGAAAAGTTTTTTTTTTAATTAGACAAAAAGGGTGAAATGTGGGATGATGTCACAAGTGATGCAGGTACAAGATAAAATGGGGCCTGTCATTGGACGAGAAGGAAGGATGGGTGGGAGAAAAGTTTGAAGGAATAGGAGGAGATGGGAACGGAAGAGGAAAGGAGACGAGAGAGTAGCCACGGGACAACATGGAAGCCGACGTTAAGATACAGGTTGTTATGAATGTTCTTAAGGGATGGATGTGTACCAGGCTTTGTATGTTTAGGTGGGCAATTATATCTTATCAATTGGGTCAAAGGTTATTGGGGTGTGTGTTCTTTCTTGTGGCGATTTGAGTTGGGAGAGTGTGTGGTGGCAGAGACACTGGGCCTCCATGGAGTTGGGATGTGTGTTTTTGGCAAGATATCTAGCAGATATCTTGGGGCACTGCGGTGCCAGATCTAGTGGGAGTAAAAGACAGTCTTTTTTTTATAATTTTATACAATACACACACAACATACACATATCACATACATATACACACATACATGCACACACACATATACACAGACCACATACATATACACACACCACATTCATATACATACATACACAGCACATGTACAACATATACACACATAGCACACACATACCACACATACACACACTACATACAAATACACACATACACACAAAACACATATACATACACATACCACACATATACATACACATGCCACATACATATACATACATACACACAAAACACATATACACATAACACACACCATACCACAAACCACAGCCAAAAAGACTACAGCCTGAGTCCTCTCACCATAAAACCGTGTCTGCATGTTCTTTACTCCATCATCCTGAACACATCTTGGACGCTCTGACCTTGCTCTAAGACATGCCCAGAGCACAGCCCTTTCGGGTGAGAGGTGAAGGTTCTGGGGCACAGCAAGGGCACCAGACATAACCCAGGCCCAAGATTGATTGATAATTGTCAGCTGGGCTAGAGATGGGCCTCAGTGGCCCTGAGTTCCATGTCCAGCATATCACACATGTGCAGACACATACCTACACACACCCCTTCACACCCAATACATCCACATACACATTTCTACATATACATACACATCCCTATGCATACATACACATACAAACCCATAAACACACAATAAATCTCTTTACACACATATACACATACACACCCCTGCACACATATACATCTACACACAAAATAAACCTACATGCACGCCCCTACACACACACACACACACACACACACACACACACACACACACGCACACGCACACTGTTGCTCAGCAGCTAACTCTTCTCTCACAATGCTAATAGAAATATGATTATCTGTTTTGGAACAGCAGTTACGTGTCATGGTAACATTACACTACATAAGTCAGTTCTGTCTCTCCGCTCACCTCAGAGTGGCTGTAACAACAGAGCAATAAATCGGGAAGCAAGAAACAGCTGCAGGAGCTCAGAGAATTCTTTGCTTTGGACCTCAGTTTCCTCCTCGTGTAAAACAAAAGGCTGTGTGTTTCCCAAGTCTAGTCTCCATCGATGGAGCGCGGCAAGAGGAGGCTGGAGCCAGGCAGAGCTGGGGATTGGATTCCACCCTTCACACTGTTGGGTGAGCGGTGACCTCTCGGATCTTCTGCTTACCCATCTGTAAAATGGGACTGTTGTGCAGCCACTGAGATGCTCTGAGAGAGGAAGGGGGAACGCCCACCTCCCTAGTGCAGAGGCACACACTGCTCATCTGAACCTTCGTGCGTGTGTGTGTGTGTGTGTGTGTGTGTGTGTGTGTGTGTGTGTGTAGTGCGCTTGCCCATATATGTGTATGTTGTATGTTGAGGCCACAGTTTCTCTCTTAAAATATTTATAGTTGACATTTTGTGTGTGTGCATGAAGGTTCGTATGTGTATAGAGGTGTGTGCACGTGTTATGTGTGCTTGCCCGTATATGTACATGTCCAGGCCAGAGGTCAAGGCTGGGTGACTGCCTCTATTATTCTCCACCTTTAAATTTTCTTTTTCACATTTTTGTTTATTCCTCCGCATGCACGGCCATGCCACTGCATGTGTGTGGCGCTCACTTCTCTCCTCCCACCATGCAGTTTCTGGGGATGGAGCTCACGTCCAGCGGCAGGATGCTCGGCGTGTGCTCCAGTCACAGTCCTGGGTTGTGAGATAGGGACTTTCTCCTGGAGCTCGCTGTACTGCCTAGAGCGGCTGCCAGGGAGCCTCTGGAGCCTGGCTGTCCCTCCCCTGGGCCAGGGCTATAGGTGTACACTGTTGCATCTGGCTTTTCCATGGTGCTGGGAGCCCAAACTTAGGTCTTCGTGCTTACATAGAACGCTCTTTACTAGCTATCTCCATAGCTCTGGTAGTTGGGCATTTTGATGGGGCCGCCCGATGAACCTCAGTGATCTGCCTGTTTCCCGTTTTGCCCACCTCACTGCTGTGCTGGAATTACAGGCCAGCCTCACGGACTTTTTAATTTTCTTTTTTTCCGGAGCTGGGGACCGAACCCAGGGCCTTGCGCTTGCTAGGCAAGAACTCTACCACTGAGCTAAATCCCCAACCCCACAGACTTTTTAAATGTGGGTTCTGGGGATCCAAACCCAGGACCTCATGTTTGCGACACTGAGTTTTCTGCTGCTTTTTCTGAGGCTAGAGACCCGCCTACTCTCAGGAGATGGAGTGTGTCTGTGAATTTGACTTCTAGTTTCCCTTTGATTTCTTCGCGAAGTCATGTATATTTCCAGATATTGGAGGGGGGGGGATTCCTTTTTGGTGCTCGTTTCTAATTAGCTCCCCAATGGTAAGAGAACATACCTCCTAGGGCTTTTACATTTGACTAGATTTGTGGGGCATGGTCGTGCACACCTAACACTTCGGAAGCAGAGGCAGGTGGATCTCCCAGTTTGAGGTTCACAGTGTAAGTTCCAGGACATCCAAAGCCACACAGTAAGACCCTGTCTCAAAACAAACAAACAAACAAACAAACAACTACACAAACAAAATGACTGTATTTGTTTTATGGTCTTTATTGCTACCTCTGACCTGGAGAAGTTTGTATTCTGCAAGTGGTTGGGCGACAGGGCTGGAGAGACATCCCTGGGCCAGATCAGTCGATGTTCCAGTCAGCGTCGGCCCACTCAGGCTGCCACAGAAACAGCACAGGCAGTGTGGCTTGAACAGCAGAAATGTATTACTCTTCGTTTTAGAGGCTGGAAATCCAAGATGGAGGAGGCAGTGCGGCTGGGTTCTGGAGAAAGCTCACTGCGAGGCTTGTAGACAGGCTTTCGTGCTGTGTGAGCCCTCACTGGGAGGCCAGAGAGAGGACACGAGTTCTGTCTAAAAGTGTTTTTCCAGTACAACTGTATCTTGGCAATGGGGGGGGGCAAGGAATACCACAAAATCACACCGCATAACAAACCTCAAACAAGAGAAAAACACGGAATCGCAGCTGTCTCTCTCTGACTGGGAAGAGAACAGCAGAGGGCTGGGTGAAGGAGACGGCCTTCATAGGCTCTTTGGAGCATGCGCAGTGGACTAGTGAGCAGTGCGGTGGGTGGGAAGTATCTCTTGGTCCGTAACTCTGAAACAACATTTGGCTGTTAATGCTGAGTTACGGGGGTGGAGGTGGTGTTGGGGGGTGGGGGAGGGCTGGATTTCCAAGTCTCCAGGGTCAAGCAGGGGGCAGGGCGGTTTTCTTTTGATAACCATTCAGAAGTCGGGAACGAGGGCAACATTATCATTAGACTACTTCCGGCCGTATGGGGACATCAAAGTCCTTGGCAAGCTTGATCTTCACCATCAGGGCATTATGGGGGTTGTAGTCTGATTCCATGGGCAGGGGGCTGATAATCCTGTAATAGCAACTGATTTAAGGTCTGGTTAGACATCTTTCAAATTTATTGAAAAAATCTAGACAAGAAGTGTATAAGGCAGGAAAGAATTAGGATTTGGAAAAGGAGGAGAAGGGATGAAGAAGAACAACACCAACTCCATATTGGATTGTCAAGGATCCATCTGCTGACCAGAGGTAGTGAGCTGTTCCTTATGTTTTTTTGGAGATCTGTCCGGTGTTGTCAGATCTTGTCTTTTTCTGTACCAGAAGCGGCATTCCTCCCTGAGAAAGAGGTAAAGGCCACCCTTCCCCACTGTTAGTGGACCTAATCCTAGCAGGTTCTCTCTAATGGTTACCAAGTGCTTTGTATAGAACAAGGCTTTTTTTTTCCTTAGAGCTACACAATAATCCCCTTGCCCTGCATAAAGCAGGTAGAGTGCCCTATCGTATTGTAGAACTATTTCAGCTAAATAATCTACCTGTTGATAGATTTGGGTCAATTTGGTTTTTTTTGTTTGTTTGTTTGTTTGTTTTTGTTTTTTCGGAGCTGGGGACCGAACCCAGGGCCTTGCGCTTGCTAGGCAAGCGCTCTACCACTGAGCTAAATCTCCTTTTAACAGGTACCTTCCCTGGTATACTGACAGGCACTAGAGGTAGTCATTTTGTCCCCTATGCTGGGAGTTTCCTTTTGACCTAGTACTCCAGCCTGTTAGAAGGGGCGACATGCTCTCTCCTGTAACCACTTCCTACTGAAACTATTGTCAGGGCCCAGGAAGGCTGGAAGGCTAGTCAAAGGCCAGAAGGGGACTCATGCAATGGGGCATCATCTGGTTCGCTGGCCCAGCTGGAGAGACGGGGTAATCACATTGGCTGGACTGGTTCATATCAGCTTTCATCGAGTCCAGGGCTCGAAGCCATTTGGGCACTGGTAGTCCACGGCTGATGGTGTTTACCAGTCGAGTGGAACTTTGCTGAGATAGATACAGACTAGGGACAGAAGTTAAAGTTTAGGAACTTAAAGGAAGAACATATTTTTGGAATGTTCGGGCCCATAAGTCCTGGTAATTGGGGGAGGGAGGTGCCCGCCCTCAGGAATAGGCAGCAGGGAAACTTAGGCTGAATTTATTTTTAGTCCAGTTGACCTATGAGAGGTGAATCCAAGTCTTAGAACTCTCTCAGTTCCCTGAAGCTTACTTTATTGAATTTATTGTTTATAAGAAGAGACATAAGTTTTAGATACATTAACATCGCCACTGTTTGTAACTGTACTGAGATCCACACCGTAGAAAAGGCAGCTAACAGCTGGGGTGGATTCACGCTTTCCAGTCATAATAGAGGCTTCAGGTTAAAAAGCATGAACATTTTTCTTCTGTCTGGAGGGACGGACATAGAAATTGAGCAGAGATCCTTTTAGCACAATGAAAAGGACCTCTAAGTCTATACTTAGAATTCTGACAACCGAAGGAAATGTAAAATCTTGAGTTTGTGATAGCAGTCGGTATGTTATCAGCTTATCAGAACGCCATTGATCAGTATTGAAACTCACCTTCCAATAGAGGGGGAAAGGAATCTGGATATTTTTCATACCTTACATTACTTTCTTATACCGTGACAACTTGCATTTCCGTGTCTCAAAACATCAGCTTCCCCACCCTCAGACGCTTTCTTAGACCTTCAGAACTTATTTAAGCTTCTCCATTGCCATTTGACCACTGACCAGAGGGAGGCATGAGAAGTTATTGCTGACAGCCACAGTGCAAGGCAGGTTCCTTTAAATCCTTTTGTCTTCTTTTGCTCTCCTTCCTCTGTCACAGTCAGGTGGCCCTCCTGACACAGGACAGAGGCTTTGGAGGAAACCCTTAAATAAGCATGCTAGGGTCTAGAGGAGGGGAGCCGTCACCCAACCCCAGAGCCAGCTTTCCAATAAAGTGGAACAAACAGCATAAAGCAACTTTAATATTATCCACAAAATTTGAGGATCTGCATTCTCAAAAGACACTTGAATCCGGCTATACTGAATCCAGAAAGCTGAGAGATAAATTCTGAACCCTGGCTATCAAAGCAGCCACGGTAAGCAGCATCAGTGATGGTGGCTGGTGGCTGGCAGTGACAGAGATAACCGGTAAACACTGAACGCAGAATGCTCACACACCCCAAAGGAGACCAGTCAGAAACAAAACATGCGGCGGCCACTCTCGTTCACGTATTTAGCTGAGCCTGACCTGGTTTTGGCTCGGCTCCCATGTTTGCCACAAGATGGATGGACACACTAGAAAGCACAGAGCCATCTGCACACACAAAACAGACAGACAAAACTTTCCAAACAACCAGAACAGGCGGGAGTGTGGGAGGGTGACATCTTGCTTTTTGCCGTCAACAGGAGTGAAAGGGTTTTGTAGTTGCATGAGAAGTGGGTGATGTTTGGCTATAAAAGGGTTTTGAGTGTCCCAGACTAAGTGCACTTGGAAGTCAGTCTGGCAAAGGAAAAGGTATGTCAGAATGTGTGATTCAGAGGAGAAAGCAGAGGGGAATGGCCGGCGACCCTGGGGTCAAGCAGATGAAGGGAACAAAGGTAACAGAGGCTCCCACTATGGCCCGGAGTTCTTCCCCCTCCCCCAGCAAGGGGATGGGATAGGTTGGTACCACTAGGGGTGGGTAAGTGGAATACCCCTAAAGATACCACTGAGTGGTGTGGTTTGGTGAGGTTGGTAAGACTGTCCCCCACAACCCTGATAACAGGGGAATAAAAAGGGGAGGTGGGTCCTCAAACCTCTGTCAGATCAGAGTAAGTGGCAGAAGGAAGGAGATCGGTCACACGGATACCATGATGCCTACCCATGGCTACCTGTCGGAGTGTGGTGGTTAGGCCTAGGAAGTCCAGGCTCCTTTAGTCATTCATGATCAGGCCTAAGAGATTGGCTAGAGGATGATCTGGGCCTGATGTCTCCACACTCTGAAGGACACAGGGGCAGACAACATGGACACGGGTGAAGTGGTTTACGAGGGCTCCGTGACCTAGGCCTAGACCCAGTGACCACCCTGACCAGATCTAAAGCAGAGACCAGGAGGTTGGTTCTCAGGCCATGGCAGGCAAGGGAACCTGGGCAGTTGCTATGACCAACTGAAAGGCCTTAGCTAGCATCAGGGTTTTTAGTTTGGGGGCCTTTTCATCTCTCCCGTGGTACACCTTGAAGTCCATCGCTAAGACTTTTTGCCTGTGGAGTCAGGGTGCCCCTTTCTACGCATTTAAGTTTGGCTCCAATATCAGGAAACTCTGGGAGAAGGAGGAGACCATGAGGAGTTGTTTCCCATCTGGGGTCTTGGGATCCAGATTGGTTCATTGTAGTGGGGCCTTCGTAAGGTGGTCCAGGATTCTAGATGCGGTTTGTGCTTGTCCTGGATAACATCTTTAGGTTTCGGAGGGGTTTTTTTGTTTGTTGGTTTTTTGGTTTTTTGGGGGTTTTTTTTTTTTTAAATATTTACCTCTTTTGAGACAACCTTACAGTGACCAGCCAGGAGGCAAGCTATGAGTTAAGCTCCAGTTAAAATGCTCCCAAGGCATTGTTCCATTCAGGATCCAGGTCAGGGACTGCCTCAGTCCCGATCGAGTGGACAGCGTTAATTTGGTGGACTCTGCCTGTGCCCTGGCCTACTCCCAGACTCACTAGTGCTCTCAGGGAGAAGGTTGTTGGTGAGAATCATATAACCCTCATGGAAGGTGAGGTTGGCAGATTGGGTATATATTGGAATTCTTTCATAAAGGTGGAGGACTAGTAATATAGGACCCAAATCCTTTCTGTCAGAGAAAGTTTGCTAAGTGAGAAGAGGAAGAGTATACTGATGAAGCCGTCCATCTGAGAAACTTCCTGCAAAGGGAGACAGACCCACAGCCAGGTTAGGCTGGGGAGGGAGAGGGAGCGGGCATCCCATGGTGCAGTGGGAGTCAGCTGTGAGAGGACTAAGGGCTGATGCTAGGTAGAGAGTGAGCCCCAGGGAGATTCCATTAGCATGGCCTGTTGCTGAAGAGGAAGAAGGGGAGACCAGAGAGAGGCCAGAGGAGGAGAAGGAGCTGTGGGCTGATGCAGATAGGGGGAGGCTCATTAGCTGGATCAAAAGTGGTGGGAGGGTCATCTGGTTCAGGATTCATAACTAGGAGGAGCTGCATGGAGGAACGGGAGGAACAGAGAGAGGACTTGGAGAGGTGAGAAGAGAAAGCCTGGGCACAGGGATTCTCTTCCCATTTCTCTGATTGCTTGCAGCAGTTACACAGGTCCTGAATCATACTGGGGTCTAGGGAGCATTAGGTTGCCATTTGGGTGGGTGATCTAAGGGTCATTGAGGCCAAATTTAGGGCTCTTCAGGTCGGGTGCCTGGTGGAGCTGTAGGAAGTTTTCTAGGAGGCATCTCAAGGGGGAATGAAAGGATATGGATGTAACCGTCCAGTGGATTGAGGAGTTGGGGGTATAGGAAAAAGGGTCATAAAAGCCTGTAGTTGAGGGCATCCCCAGCTTTCAGGACCTGAATGAGGACCAGGGCTTTTGACAAGTTCTAAAAGCTTGCCAGGAGGCAAGAGAAAAACCGAACTCCAGGGGATCTAATCCACAGGAAAGGGACAGGGAAGGGGGTCCAATAGTATCATAAAAGCCACGAGAGTATAGAGAAGCTGAGGGAATACAGGCAGCTTGGAGGGTGGGAGTGGGGTGAAAATAGAACTGGAGTGGGGGTCGGGGGCAGGAATGGGCCGCAATAGCCCAGTCAGGTGTAAGGAAGCCGCAGGATTGCTGCTATGGTGGAGGGTTGGGGAGGGCAGAGAGAGGTGCCTCTCGGTAAAGAGGGCCAGCCATAGCCTGAAATACTATGGCTGGGGTACCTCCACTTCAACAGTCACTTCCTGGGACTCAGGAAATTGTTTTACGCTGACTGATGGGAAAACTTCCTGAATTACTGCTGGGGGATGCCTGCCGATAGGTGAGTTCACTGTAAGTGGACTGGAGATGAGGGAGGGATAGGTCTTGGTGTGGCTCACATCTGACACCACAGGCAACAGAAGAACCTGAGTCGAGCCACCAGAAAGCGTTTTTTCTGTTGCAAGGGTATCTTGGCAATCAAGAGCCGAAGAATACCACAAAGTCACACCAAGCAACAAAACTCACAGGAGAGATTTATTTTGGGAAAAACACAGAATGACTGTGACTGGGAAGAGAGACGGCAGAGGGGCGAGTTTTTATAGGGTCTTTGAAGCATGCGCAGTGAGCTATTGGGAAAACACAGGGCAGCCGGAAGTATTTCTTGACCTTTAACTCTGAAACACTGTTTGGCGGATAAATCACAGGGATTCCCAAGTGTCTAAGTTCAGGGTCAAGCCAGGGCCAGGGTGTTTCTCCCTATGCTACACTGTTGCCAGTGAGCTAGTCAGCTCTGTAGGGAGCGGGGTTGGGGGTTGCGGGTGTAGGGAAGCCAGAGGTGAGTAAAGTCCTGGGTAAATGTATATTATTGGCATGGGCACAGCCATGCCCAAGGCCTCGGCCCCATGGGTTCCCCGTATGCCCACACTCAAGAGGCCTGGCAAAGCTTTCCTAGGGGGTCTGGGTGTGAGTGTTTATGAATAGTCGATTTGTGTGTGCAAAGACTGGCAACCCCAGCTCACCCCTCCTGGGTGTTCCCAGCCTGACAGTGCTCCCTTAGAGACCTCCCACCGAGACCTCAAACCTTATTGTCAGATATCGTTCTGGGGACCAGGTTTCTCATCCGAGATGGATGAGTACACAAACCTGTACTCCTCGTCCTGTCAGTCACTGAGAGTAGGTATTGACATGTCTATCACAATCGTATGTTTGCCTATTTGCTTCTCAACGTCAACAGCTTTTGCATTATGCATCTTCAAGCTGTTATTAAATGCACAATTGCTTGCTGAGGATTACACCTTTTTATTACAGATTATCTTTTACTATTACAAAATGAACCGTTCCACCGATAGTAACGTTCTTTCTTTAAATGTCATTTTCCCAATGTTATTACCCAGGCTGGTTTGGTATAAGCATGATATGTATCTGTCATCTTAACTCCTCTAAAGAACCAAAACAGAGACAGTCTCATGTATCTCAGGCTACCCTTGAACTCAGTAAAACAAAACAAAACAAACAAACAACTCAGCTGAGAACGATGTTGAATTTCTGATTCTCCTGCCTCTGTCTTCCCAGGACTGGGACTAGCCACGTGGGGCTTGAACTCGTGGCTTCATGCATGCTAGGCAAGCATCCTACCAAGCGAGCTACATTCCCAGCCCCCATTCTTTACTTTTAAACGGTTTGTGTCTTCTGTAGTTGAAGTCTGTTTCTTCCAGGCAGCCTACAGTTGGGTTTTGCTTCTGTCCCCTGAGATGCTCCGACTACTCACATTTTTTGTGATTGCTGACATGGTTGAGTTTGGAGTCTCCCATAGCAGCTAATTCTTCATTGGTTAGTTATTTTTCATTATTAATTTTTATTCAAAATGCCGTTTAACTATAGATGATGCCCTTACTGAAGATTGGTCGAGATTTTTTTTTTTATTTTTTTGTTTTTTTAGTGTGTCTAGAGTTAGTTCATGACTAGTCTTGAGTTTTACAATTTTACCAGGAAGCAAAGCTTATTATTAAAACATTCTTATTAAATGTTGAGCTGGAAAGAAAATCCTGAAGGTAAACCTGGGTTGATTAAGTCATCACATGACCAAATGAACTTTTAAATTCCCATTTTAAAGTGTTTAGCACCAGATGTGCTGATGCACATCTGTAATCCTAGAACTCAGGACGAGAGAGTTAGAGGCCAGCCTGGGCTAGATAGTAAGACCTTGTCTCCAGGGTCCAGTAGGAGGGAGAGGGTAGCTCTGAGGCAAATAAAACAAGATTGTGAGAAGAAACCCAAACCATTCAAATGGAAAGAATACTTTCTTCCACAAATACTGCCAGGACCAGGAAACAAAACCAAAAATCGACCGATGAGATTATATCAAAGTTAAAAGCAATCAACAAAAGACGACTTAGAGAATGGGGGAAAATATTTGCAAACTATTTTTCCAGCAAGGGATTAGTGTCCAGAACAAACAGAAGTTCAACAGTGAAGCAGTAACAATCCAATTAAAAATTGACAAGTGCTCTGAACAGACATTTCTCAAAAAAAGGACACCAAAGTATTTAACAAGTATATGAAAAAAATATTCACCAGCACGGTAATGTAGACCAAACCCACGAGATGCCACTTTACAGTTAGAATGGCTCTTACAGAGGAAATAAATAATGCATGCTGACAAGGATGTGGGGCAGAGAGCTCTCGTGCACGGTTGCTGGAAACACAAAAATTAGTGCATCCATAATAGAAAACACCGGGGAGAGTTCTCAAGAGTGGGCTGGCTACACAGCTCAGCGTGTAAGGGTGCTTGCCACACAGGCTCGGAGACCCAAGTTCAAGTCCCAGAATCCAGAGAACCAACTCCACAAAAATCATCTTCCAACTTCCACTTGTCCCATGGCATACTCTACCTCTCACAACACACACACACACACACACACACACACACACACACACACACATACACACTATTAAATACAATTGTATAAAAGAAACCAAAGGACGGGAGAGATGTCTTAGAGCCTAAGAGCAATGGCTACTCTTCCAAAGGACTTAGGTCCAATTCCCAGCATCCACATGGTGATTTACAACGCCTCTCTCTCTCTCTCTCTCTCTCTCTCTCTCTCTCTCTCTCTCTCTCACACACACACACACACACACACACACACTAAGTATTTGAGGTCAGGGATATTCAATGCTGGGAGTGGGGGAGACATCTTTAATACCAGCACTCAAGAGACAGAGCCACCCACATGGCAGCTCACAACGATCTGTAACTCCAATTCCAGGAGATGTGATGCCCTTTTCCGACCTCAAAGGGCACCAGACACACATTCTACACAGACACGCATGGGAGCAAAATAATAAATAATAAATAAATATTAAAAACTTTAAGAAACTGTACCAACTTGGTTAGGCCACAGGCTCTGATACTCAGACATCATCCCTGAGAGTTCTGAGAAGGTATTTCTGGACCAAGTAGAGCTGGTTGCCTTCCATAACAGGTGTGGGCCTCACGTGGTCCACGGTGGCCTTAGTAGAAGACTTATGGCCTCCACGCACAAGAAGGAACCAACTACTAATAAAACAGCAGCCTCTGCCATTATCTCTCTCCTCTGTCTCGTGTGTGTGTGTGTGTGTGTGTGTGTGTGTGTGTGTGTGTGTGTGTGTGTGTGTTCATTTATAGTGGTAATGACCACTCTTTATAAAGATTATATCAGGGGTTGGGGATTTAGCTCAGTGGTAGAGCGCTTGCCTAGCAAGCACAAGGCCCTGGGTTTGGTCCCCAGCTCCGAAAAAAAGAAAAAAAAATAAAGATGATATCAAATCACAGTAAGGAATGCTAAGAATCTGGAAGGTGCCAATCGCTGGCACAGATGGACACCGTCAGGTGCTGTGGAAAGCTGCTCATGACGACTAATCTCGTCACCCTGACTGGCTGGAGAGCAGCCTGCATTCTAGATTCTGCGTGAGAACCTCTCAAGAGAATGACGGTTTGTATGAGAACAACTGAAGGTAAACGGTCAGCTTGAAGGTGAATGGTACCGCGCAACGGACCCAAATGGAACCAACGAGGAGAAGGAAGCAGCACGTGCACACACCACGCTCGCTGCTACCGTGGCTACCATCACCCATGAACATCTGACCGCTCTGGATGTGATCAAGCCTGTGACTCCCGGAAGCCTCCAGGTCTTCATTCTCCGACTGGGACTGTTATCAGCTCAGTCCCTCTTTTTCTGAGGCTTCTAGCTTCTTGGGGTGGGCAGATCCGGGGTCTCCGGGCTCTCTAGCATGCATATAGCCAAGGACCAGCCAGCCTCCAAGTGTGTAAGCCAATTTAATAGGTTCCTTTTTACACTACAATTCCTTTCTACAGGTTCTAACCCTCAGAGAACTCAACTCACACCTTCCATGAGAAGTTAAGCAATCGATTATCCTGTGACCAGGCCACTGCGCTCCGAGGCACATACCTGAAGGATTAAGGACAGGTGTGCAAACCAGGACATGAGTTTACAGCAGCTCCATCAACAAAGCCGAGGGGAAATGAAACAAACAAACCCAAAGGTCCACCAGTTGACTGGCAAACACAACGTGGCTCGCCCACACAACAGAATGTCACTCCGTTCTAGAAAGGAATGAGATCTGACACCTGGGACGAAGGCAGATAGAAGAACCAGGAAGCACTGTGCCAAGTGCAGAGAGTCAGGCCCAAAGATCACGTTTGTACAAATCTGTTTATTTTAGATATCTAGATTAAGGGATTCAAAGAAATTAAAAGCAAGTTGTTTGCCAGGGGAGCGAGGGATCGTGGGGGTGACTGCTTCGTGGGTATCTGGTTTCCTAAAGGTGGGTGAGAATGTTCTGGAACTGGAGAGTAGTGCTGGCTTCACATCGGTCACACACGCAGCAAACAGCATTAAAAATGGGCCAGGCGATTAATCCTGTTTTGTGTATCTTATCACAATAAAAAGAAGAATTGACGTAACACACAGAGAAGGGTAGTGTGTGAGCATACTAACAGCTTAGTGCTGTGGAAATGATTCCGGGTAATAAAAATACAGCAGCGAATGGAGAATTGAAGGTCCTAAAATAAACCACCAACTGGATACAAGGAAGGTTGGTCGGACTCCAGTCTCAGCAGCACTGAAATCCACTGAGGGGGCAAGTGCCTCAACCAACGGAAGGCTGAGGACCCCACATTTCCCTATAGAGTATTAACTAAGGTGCAAGCAGCCCCAACCCAACTGTTTACACACAGAGCTAAGCTCCTGGTCCGCTTCAGGTGAGACACTGGCACAGCACAGGGAGACCTCGTTTAAGGCTCTAACCCCTCCAGGACTGAGTGGTGCCAGGGAAGGGGAAAGTGAGAAGCAGCCCTTTCTGAAGGGCCCTGTCACAGCCTGCCTGACCGAGGCTCCTCAGCTTCCTCTGGGGTGTGCTCACCTCGCCGCCCACCACCCAAGCTCACACCATCCCAGTCTTCCAGAGTGATGTCCTCTCCCTGGCTTAGCTCACTATGGCCCTTCCCCAGCATATCCTGACGGACCATGCCAGAATGTGAGCACTGCTCTCGCCCATCTTGCCCTCACAGACTGGAGGAGTGGAGGCCTCACCACCAGGCTGGGCCACACCTTTTCTTGGACTGCTCATCTGTGCACCGACTACTGGCACAGCTGCACTGGACTGGCACACTACAGGGCCTACTCTGAGCTCATGGAGGCCTCATATCTCAGTCTTGGTGGAAGAGGCTGCTGGTACCCATCCCTCGATGTTGGGAGACCCCACGCATTGACCAGTAGTATCTTTGAAAGAATTCTCACTCCACATATCTTCCTTTGGTTCTAATGTGTCACCCTGAGGTGAGGGGGTTAGAGTATGGCTCCCTTTACTAGAAATATCACCTATGACATACAGCCTTCCATTGCCTGTGTATATAAATATCCACATACATTATCTAACAGTCACAGCCATCACTGCACCCCTAGTTTGTCTCAAGAGCTGGTACCAGTCGCACCTAACGGACCTTGTGCTTAAAGTTATCAATAGGTATGTTTGTAACTGTTTCCTAAGCCTTGAACAGCCAGTGTTTAAAACGTGTGAAGGGCATCATGCAGACTCCAAGGTCACTAGTAAGATCCTCACTAGGTAGAAATCTTTAGGAAGTCCAGGGGCTGAACTTCAGACCTTGAAAGGACCTTAGCAGTTACTTGGCCAACCTAATGAAATTCAGCCAAGTGCCTAAGTGGCTGCTGGGAGACCTGCCCAAGGTCATCACAGGAGACAAGACAGCAATTTCCAAAGCCGCCCTTTATTTTTATTTTTGTTAAAGATGAATTGACTCATAATGCTAATTTTAATATTTATCAAACCAGTCGTGGAATGAATTTTTAATGCAAAATAACTATTTTGGTCTAAGAAAAAAATTGAACAAACTGGGCTTTCAACACTACGTCAAGCTATATGAATCCCAACCTACTGGGCCGTGGAATAATGGATTCTTAATTGAATCTGTGCCTGAGAGTGGAAGACTGATTTTTTAAATGGGAAACCTCACAGAGGTGGTGAGAAATAAATTCAGTCAGATAAATTATTCCAGGAGAAAGAACAAAACCAGGCCAGAGAATGGCTTTTTCTAGAAGACCCCAAATAAACCCAGGACAGCTGACAGCTGGCAAACCACAGTGCTCACCCCGTCTTCCTGGCCTCAGCAGACCCTAATCTCCAAGGTGTCACTGAAGCCTGTCTAGCAGTTCAGGACCCTAGTCGTTTGCCACATTTGTATTACTGGCATCCCAGGACATGCTACCCAGAGTTCTCAAAGACCATGGCAGCAGCAACTACCCCTAGCTATCGAGGCTGGCATAGAGCCTGGGAATAATCTAGCATTTCTCAAAGACAGGAAAACGGAGGCCCAGAGGGGCAGGCACCTGCTCCAGCAAGGTCTCCTGGAGTTAAGGGCACTAATCATACAAGGTAGCATTTTGGCAGATTTGGCAGAGTTGCTCCATCTCCAGCTGTGAGGGCCTCAGAGGCATGCGAATGAAAATCAAGAGAGAATTATGGACATAGTATTTATAGGCAGGAGGGAAGGAATTAACAGGGTCATGAAAGCTGGGACACAGGAGATCTTGTTTACTGAGATTCACACTTTACGCTCAACCTTTATTAATGGTTTATTCTGGTAACACTGGGTGGGGGTTGGGAGGAGGGCTGGAGAGATGGCTCAGCAGTAAAGAGTATTTGTGGCTCTTGTAGAAGACACAGGTTTGATCCCAGCACACAACTGTGACTCCAGTTCCAATGGTTCCAATGGCACCTTCTGGCCTCTACGGGCGGCACCAGGCATATACAAGGTGGGCACACACACAAGCAGGTGAAAACTCACTTTCCTGACAGTGGACTTGAACTTTAGCTGCAGATGGTCTTGATGGACCACCATTACTAAGAAGGACGTTCCTTGCATCATGAGAAACAGGTAACCACGCCAGGGAGGTACCACCACCGTAACTTAGTGGGAAGATGACAACCATTTCCAAACACATCAGTTGCTTCAGAGGACACTGTCTCCAGGGCCTTTTCTATTACTTTGAGTTTTAACCAATAATACTCAGTCATGGGGTGTTTCATAGGATGCCAACGCCAAGAGAAGTCCATGAAAACACTTTAAAAAGATGGTGTTCGATTATTTTCTATTTTTCCAAGAGCAGCTTCACCGTACTGCAAATCAAACAATTCCCACGAGGCCGGGTGGTGTGACTGACGATGCTGCAACCAAAGACCTCCCAAGCTATCTTGTGTGTCTGGGGGAAGTCACCAGTCCCCCAGCCCCACCCCAGCCAGTCTTTACTCCTGCACAAGGATGAAACCCAGTTGGCCCTCTCTGTCACAGAGCGTGGACTGCTAACTGGCCAATCAAGCTCCAAGACTTGGAGGGTAAGTTCATCCTGTTGTCGTACGTATGTACCACTACCAGTCCCAAGGGGAAGATTCTGTGTAGACAGCACGCTCCTTTGATGACCACTAAGGTAGGGAGAAGAAACATCACGGAATGTTGTTCAACAACACCATCTTTATTCAAAAATATATATCTATGAGACATTTCAGAATATACTGCTGTCACCAATGGCAGCCTATACTTCTAAATAAAGTCCTAAATTAATATACAAATTTAAGCTTTAAAAATATCCTTTAGGAAAAACAAAACAAAAACAAAGAAAGACTGAAGACTTTCTGAGGAATATGACCCTAAAGGAAAGATCCTTGAGGCCTATGGATCCCCTAAAGAAACACAAAACCAGAAGTCACCCACCCCACCCACCAGATCAACTCTCAGGGACAAAAGTTTCACTTAAGTTAAACAAGGGAAGTAAGCACACAGTTGGGAGACTGAGGGAGGGAGGAAGGAGAGGCAGACAAGAAAGATTAAAAAACTGAAGCATTTCATTAAAACAAAACTAACTTCCTTACAGAAGTCTGCTAGAAACTGGTGTTAAGAGACCAACACATTCATTTACATAATCGCTACTGGTTCGTGTCTTGATCCTGCTCTAAGAGTTACACACTGATTGCTGTCAGACTCCAAAGAATAAAACACAGCACTGAGACGACTCCATCAAGTTGTCATCAGAGCAGAGCCGCTACAATCTTTTGTCTGTCTCGTGGGAAAGCAGTGTCTGGGGGAGGAGTTGAGGATGGTGTGCACGTGACAGTATAGTGGCGCTGTGTGTGGGGAGGTGTTCTGCAGCAGAGACGGGATTTCACCCAAGTCAGTGCTGTCCTGTAGCCTCTGGAGGAAAGGATGCTGACAGAAGAGGCAGAGTGAACAAGCAAACAGCAGCCTGCATTCGATGTGATAACGGTTTCCACAGTGACCAGGCTGGACACAGTGGAACTGAGTCTCACCTCATAGCAGGCAGGGTGGCTTCTCAGACTGAAGCCTGCCTACAATGACACAGGTTTGCTTTAACATGTAAAAAACGATGTGTGCTTTTTTTGGTGATCCTGAAAACAGCAACTTAAAGTAATGAAGCTTCTCAAGGTCCCTTCACTGAATTCCTTCTCACAGCTTTTGGACTTCAGCTCCAGGCAACAATTCCTATTACACTAGGAGGACAAAAGGGTTTCTGCCCTTTCCAATGTCAAACAAGCCTGCCAGATTACAATCACTTCAGGTGCAGGCCCAATCTTTCCGAGACGTAAAAATCTCAACTACATCATTCAGTCACAATGTCAGCTGGCATGATAATGGAATTAAAACCCCAAATCAGTCTCCCTCTGCTCCTTCCTCTGCTGAGGAGAGTTCTTTGTACGAGTTCTCCTCTCTCTGCGTGGGAGCATGGATGCAGAGAGCGGCGGGATGCTGGCAGGCTCAGTGTCCTACCTGTAGAGATGTTCAAGGTCAGTCCCCATGCTGGGGTGTGTGTCCACATGGTGCTCTTACTGTAAGCTCCAGCCCCAATGGGGGGGGAAGGCCCGGACTCCAGCTGTGGGGCTGTGGAGGTGCATCAGCCTGGGGTGCGCTATTCGGGGCGCACTGTCCCAACAGCTCCCTTCCCAGCACCAGGGGCAGGGGCCTGCTTTAGGAAGGTGCTCTGAAACCGGGAACCTTGAGAAGTGTGGCAGGGAAGGCTGTGGAGAGAAGCCAGGTAACGACTCGTGACCCCTGCCTCTCTGTACCTGTATTCTAGGTCTCAGATCAGCCTCGAACCTTATGGCAGATTCTCTAGAACATTCACAGACACACACACCTACCCTCTCTACTAGACGTGCTCAGGTCGGGAGATGTCAGCAATTTGGCAATCTCTTTGTGGCAAGCTGTGCTGCCGACCTTGTGAGCAGAGGGTGGCCAGGAAAGCCAAATCCTGCAGCCCAGTCCTCACTGGAAGCCTGTTCTGAACCTGGTCAAGGCCAGCTCAGACTTCCATGACATGTGCTGTCACCGAGGCAAGCTTCTCTCAAAGGCTTCCAGAAGTACACATGATTTTCATGGCTTGTGGGTGTAAGAGAGCTAAGAATGGAAACGCAGCGGTGGAAGAGAACGTGAGTGGGAGGAAGAGTCTGTATTCTTAGCAAATACGAATCAAAACTGAGTCCATCTGCACGGTTCTGAACCATGCCCAGGAGGGAGCCGGAGGAGAGTGAGAAGTCAGAGTTCCCCGCTTCATTACTGAGGCAGACGCTGGCTGAAGAGAAGGAGCTGGGCGGGGGCTGTCTCCAACAGCGACTCGCTTCTTTTTTCTGGCACACACGGGAACCTGGAGCATGATACCTGTCTTAGTCAGTTGAAAAGAGGTCACCAGCAGAGGGCAGAGGTGCCAGGCCCCCTGTGACATTAGGCAGCAGTGAGAGGTCCGGCAAGCTCTGAATGTGGGACTTGAGTTCCTTGCGGACCTGGGTTACTCGAGCAAGCTTCTGTTTATATTCCTAGAAAAGCCAAAGGAGAAAGAGACCCCAGGTTACACTGCTGCGCTGCCCATGCCACTCACCCACCAGCTTGCTCCACATCCCCCAGCAGACTGGCAGAGCAACTCAGCACCAGTACCACACTGCGGCTGCCAGGCACCCACGGCCCAGCTTTGCCGTAGTGCTGAGAGCCTGTGAAGGGACGCGCAGCCCAGCACATGAAGTTGGGAAGTAAAAGTCCATGATCTATCTGCTGCATGCCTTTACCTGGTCCTCCACAGTTGTACAGATCTACAGGCGCTCACGTGCTGCTGAGATCTTTGAGAGCTTCATCTAGACCAACAGTTTTTAATCTGTGGATTGCGTCCTCTTTGACAAACCTCTATCTCTAAAAATATTTACATTATAATTCATACCAGTATAAAAATTACAACTATAAAAGTAGCAACAAAAATAATTTTTTTTAAAAGATTTATTTATTTATTTTATGTATATGACTACATTGTCGCTGCTTCAGACACACAAGAAGAGGGCATCAGATCTCTTTACAGATGGCTGTGAGCTACCATGTGGTTGCTGGGAATTGAACTCAGGACCTCTGGAAGAGCAGACAGTGCTCTTAACCACTGAGCCATCTCTCCAGCCCAACAAAAATAATTTTATGGTTGGTGTCTCCCACATGAGAAGCTGTATTAAGGGCCACAGTGTTAGGGGGGTGAAAGCACACTTTTTGTGTTAAAAGCTTATAGACCACCCAGATCAACCACTCACAGCAAGTTCTCCACGTGCCCAAACAGCCCCCTGCCACCACCACCTGGGGCTGTAGGTACTTGGAAGAGTTTCTGTGCTACTTTATCTAGGAATGTGGCCAGCCTGACCTAGGGTCTACTCTTCACTGAAAAGGTACAATGTGCCCTGTTATCACTGTGAGTCAGAGCCCAAAGCATTGGAGGGTCTCTTGCTTGTCTCTTGCTTGTCTGGGTCCTAGCAAAGGCTGCTTCTGCCCTTCTACCTACTGGCCGAGCTCACCTGCCTGAGAAAATCCACTTAGTGCTGCCCAAAGAGCAGGCGCCCACCCAGACTGCTGTTCTACTGCTCCCTTGCTGGTTGACTGGAGATCCCAGTAGCTGCTCTAAGGTAACCTCAGTCACATGGACTCCTACATTCCTCAGAGTTTATGACTCCCAATGATAGAAATGGGGTGGGTTTTTCTGTCCTTAGCTCACAAACACTTCTAATAAATCTGTATGAGAAAACACTGGGCGATGTGAGGCCCAAGGCTTAGAAATGCCTTATTTTCCCCCAACAAGGCATTTTGTAAAGATAAGGAAGTTCTCAAGGCTGGACCCATGCTGCTTAAACGTTCTTACAGGAGAGCACCCAAAGCACTGGGAAGACTCAGAGGCTACAGGTTACAATGTTTCTGCCGCTTTCGTCCTATATGAGACACATTTCCTCCTTCCTGCCTGAAGTGTAGAAAGAGCCTTTATCATGAAGACCTGTCTGTCTGTCTGTCTGCCTTCATTCCTTCTTTTCCTTTCTTTTTGGTTTTCTAGACACTTTCTCTGTGTAGCCCTGTCTGTCCTAGAACTTTGCAAAGTAGGCTGGCCTTGAACTCACAGAGATCTGCCTGCCTCTGCCTCCTGAGTGCTCAGATTAAAGTCATTTAGCCACCACCACCACCTGGCATGAAGCCCTGTCTTTAATTCAGTTCTTTTGGGAGACTAGGGAGATCTGAGATCGAATCTCACTACGTAGTCCTGGCTGTCCTGGAGCTCACTATGTAAACCAGGCTGTCCTTGAACTCACAGAGATCCACATGCCTCTGCCTCCAAAGTACTGGAATTAAAGGTGTGCACCATTATACCCAGCAGTAATTTCTTAGTTCTTCAATGCCAAATACCTTGCACACAGGAGACAAGCTTGAGGGTGTATGGAAAACTATATAAACTAATGATGAGGACTCTTCCATCAAACCAGCAAGCTCTGGACATACACACCTCACTCTACATCTGCCACACCCCACAGTGCCCAGAACAGTAGCAGGGTAAAGTAGCAACACAGAGAACAAAAATAGGTATAGAAATCTTCCTCAAACTCAAGTGTTCAGGCAACACTTTCATTCCTGCAATGTAAGCCACATTTAAGCCTGGGTTCTACAAGACCTAGGTCCCCTGCGTCTGCTTGCACCAGTACTTAAGTGGAGCTTATCTAAGTCGTCAGGCCAGTGGTCTCTTTCTAGTTATAATGAATTACTTACTAATCACAGCACTCGGAGGACTGAAGCAGGAAGATCATGAATTAAAGGCCAACCTGGGCTATACAGAGAGATCCTGTCTCAAAAGCAGAACAAATGAAAGCCTTGAAGACCAAAAGGTTTAAGTACTCAACAGGATAACCAGGTATAGCCTCCAAGTTCCTAAACGCAAGTCAAGACTGCCTTAGAACAAGGGTCCCACAGGGCAGCTGAGCGAGCCGACTGAGTGACAGACGGGGACAGGTCAAGCTGCAGCTGCCCTTTTATGGTCACTGAGCAGACTACACCTCTTCCCCTGGTGAAGGGTCAGGTTTTCCAAACGAAATCAACGCTAACTGCTGTCACAGCCTAACGACACACTGAAGAATAAGCCCAACAGAACTACCCTGAGTGTAACGTCAGCTCCCATTTCTAATTCTTCCTGTTTGACACTTCCCAAGGTAGGGGAGTGTATTCCCCACTCCAGCCCCCAGAGAACTTCCCAGTTTTCTGGGTTTAAGGAGAGAAATAAGAGCTCAGGAAAATCAAAGATTCTCCCGTCTTTCCTCTTGGCAGTGTGTGGTCCTCAAGCTGTTGCTGAAATGCTCCCTTGGAGAACAGTGCACTTCACAACTCCGCCCCCTCCACGATGCTACTTGTGATGACTGACACGAATAAACATGGCCCCTCAGGCTCACATATTTGAGTCCTTGGTCACTAGAGAGTGGCACTATTAGAGAAGGATTAGGAGGTATGGCTTTATTATCGGTGTGGCCTTTGCAGGGGAAGTGTGTCACTGGGGGTAGACTTTGAGTTTAGGATGCAGCTCTTAGCTATTGCTCTAGTGCCGTGTGCTGCCATGCTCCTGCCATAATAATGGACTAAGCCGCTGAAACTGTAGGCCAACCCCCAGTTAAATGCTTTCTCTTTAAAGTGTTATCTTGGTCACGACCTCTCTTCACAGCAATGTAACAGTGACTCAGTTCCCGTGGAGAGGCCCACTGGGAGCATTCTGGTGCCCAAAGGCTGCAGCTTTCCTGTATCTTTGGCACACCAAAAGCCACTCACACAGGGCAAGGACAGAATCCATGGGCTATTTGTTTAGAGTCTCCTACGCTTGTGTGTGATCCTGACCCAAGCATGGAATCTACTGCTCGTGCCTCCTTGTTTGGTCCATGCATTTAAGATATTAGGAGTCACACCATGGGCACCCCAGGATGCTGTTGCTACAGTGCTTTGCTGGTCTGTGGTCTGTCTGGCAGCCATCCTCCCAGCCACAATACAAGGTCTTTGTTGCTTTCTTCACGGGTGCCTTCCCTGAGAAGCCAAGGCAAACCCAACAGTCCCACTCCTTTCCTACCTATTTGGCCATACTTCAGCACCCAGCAGTAGCCACCGGCCTGTCCACTGAATAACAGTAGAGAAACCTGAAGCAGGCCAAGTCACATCTGCCCTTCTGCCACCACCACAGTCAAGATGAAGGGGGCTGTGATGAACGTCTGGAGTCTCTGTGGCTGCCAAGTAGTGTTTCAACTGCAGACAGCCTAGGTGTATTCTGAGACAATGTCCAGGATTTATGCTCTTGGCGAAGCTTTGGAGGCTTGCCTCAGTCACAAACTACAGGACAAAGTGCATGACTGAACGCAGGCAGCGCGGCACATGGACAAAGCGCTGGGGGAGCAGGGCCTTCCACATTCTTTGCCTTTTATGGCCAGGGCAGTGAGGCAGACCTGACATGCTGTAGATGAGCTCTGGGATAAGCGGGTTAAAAATGACAGGGCTGACAGCACAGTGACCTTTCCACAGGAATGCCATTTTCGAAACAAACAAAATTGTGTTTCCTCTAGCAGCTCACGTGAGAAACGCTGACCATTCTCAAGCCCACTCTCTCCCTGCTAGAGTATTTACATAAGTATAACACTCAGGTGGCCTGAGAGCTGAAAAGCATCTACGGGGCCCCATACCTTTACCACATTTTGCTGTGCTATGGGACATAGGGCATGACTCCCTCTGGACGAGACTCATGAAGGACTACCATGCACAATGCAGCTCATGAAGGGCCCTGCTTTAAATAATGGTGGTACCACACTGAACGTAACTCCAAGAGCTACTTTATAACGTGGAGAAGCTGGCTTCTGAGCCTCTGTAACAGACCACTTACCTAGCATGCACAAGACCTCAGTTCCAATGGCAGCATCGGGAAGTGGAAAAAGAAAAAAGGAAGTAAACTTTTACCTAGATGTGGTTTAACCTAGCCGAAGCCCTCCCATGCCTCCAGGTTTATCCTCCATGGGGCACAGGACCTGCTCTGTCAATCAGAGCCGCAGGAAGCACATCTGTCCAACCATCTATCGGGCTGAAAGCACAGCACTTACATCTGCATACTGGAAACAAGAATGCTGCTTTACATTTTCTCACAGATCCACGTAGAACAAAAGCCTGTCCCCCTCTCCCTGCCAGCTCCAGGGCAGCTACCACATCTCAAAACGATACACTCTGGGTGTCAGAACAAGGCTGGAGCTGCTGAATACGATGCTGGGGAGATACAAGGAAAAGAAGACACTGTGGCTGCACCCCCAGTTTGAGGACTGGTCAGTTCCATCACTAAAGCCACTGATAAGCATGCACACAGTGCACACAAGGACAAATGGCAAAGGAGCACATGAAATGTCCTCTGAACACCCATCCACGCACAGACACCAGCCATCTGTCACATGGCAGTGGGCTTCTTAAAAACTGGAGCACACACAACCTTTTTCTGGGTGCTTCTTTTTCCTCTGGGGATCCTCAAGTGTATCTATTGCCACGACAAAAACCCCAGTTTTGGGGCTTGAGAGATGGTTTGGAGGTTAAGAGCACCTGCTGCTCTTTCAGAGGATCTGGGTTCAATTCCTAGTACCAACATATTGGCTCACAGCCATCTGTACATAACTACAATTTCAGGGAGTCTGACATACTCTTCTGACCACTGTGGGCACCAGGCATGCACACGATGCACACATGTATATGGAGACAAAGCATGCATACCCATGAAAAAGAAAATAATTAAAACAAACAAACAAATCTGATAAAGATTTTCACAAACAAGGCAAGAATACAAAGTTACCTGTCTATACTGAGAGCAATGTAAAGGTAAAAACAAAATTACTGGGGTTGGGGATTTAGCTCAGTGGTAGACCACTTGCCTAGCAAGCGCAAGGCCCTGGGTTTGGTCCCCAGCTTCGAAAAAAAGAAAAAAGAAAAAAAAAAAGGAAAAAAAAACCCAAAAAACAAAATTGATAATTTAATGTGGTGGAAAAACAAACAAGTTTGAAGTCACGCCTGGTGGTGGCCGCCTGTAATCCCAGCTGCTTAGCTTAAGTCCAAGGCCAGTCTGAACTCCAAAGGAGTTTAAGCCTAGCCTCAACTGCAGAGGGAATTCAAGGTCAGCCTGGGTAACTTAGTAAAACCCTGCTTCAAAATTAAAAAAGGAAAAGGAAAAGAGAGCAGGTCTGTGGTGTCATATTCAAGGTCTCACATTTAACCTCCAGTTCCTCAGAGGTAAAAACAAAAACAAAAACAAAAGCAAGCAAACAAACAAACCTCACATTTAAAATGCACTGTGAAAAGCCTCCTGAGTCCTTCAAATGCAAGTACGTGTGCAATGGGACCCTCACAATACAGAACACCATTTTTTTTTAAAGACAGGGTTTTATGTAGCTCAGGCTAGCCTCCATCTTCCCCTGAAATTATAGGCATGTAACAGGAATGGAAACCATGGCTGTACTGTGGGTGACTAAGTGACTTGGACAGAACTGGTGTGAATGAACAGATCTGAGGCAAAAAGAACACCCAGCCCTCCTAGTTACTATTACGTTATGAGCAATATTTAATCTTTCTGATTTATATGTTAAGAGACACGTAGATTTGAAGAAAAAGAATTATTAATGAAATACAAAATCCTCTTCTCATAAACTATTCGACTGTCCTTACAGTCAAGCAAATTTCTCAGACACTGCCTTGAGTGTATGAAAGGCCCTTTGACTGGAGGCACCCTTTTTCTCTAAAAGCCTACCTCAAAACTAGGAGGGAAAACAAAAACAAAAACAGAATTTTTCAACTAAATGGCACCACATTCCAAATCATTCATCTATAGGCCTGGAGAGAGGAAGAACTGGTCTACAAGGTGATCCCAGAGCACATGGAACAGCCTGAGACTGGAGGACGTTCCTGCTAAAGAGCAGGCTCTTAACCATGCTCGGATCCATCAGGCTGTGACCAGCCCTGACTGCTGAGCTAAGGAGGGCTTCCACTATTGTGAACACACACCAGGACCAAGGCAATGCTTCGAAGGATGTAACTGGGGCCGGCTTACAGGTTCAGAGGGTCAGTCCATTATCATCAAAGCAGAAACATGGCAGTGTCTAGGCAGGCATGGCGTAGGAGGAGCTGAGCTCTACATCTTCATCCAAAGGAAGCCAGGACTGTTTCCGGGCATCTAAGATGAGGGTCTCAAAGCCCATCCCTACAGTGACACACTTTCTCCAACAAGGCCACCCCTCCAAAGAGTGCCTCCCTAGGCCAGGCATGCTCAAACCACCGCAGAGGGCTAGTGGTGTGAGAGTGGTGATACAGACAGGTTTAGACACAGACGGAGTAACTGTGATCCACAAGAGATGGAGAGCTCTGAAGGATAAAGTGGAGGCTGAGGCAACATGCGCAGGGAGGGCACTTGGCTTCACAGGGTGGGCTGGGAAGGCATGCTGCCCAAAGAGTCAGAGAGGTACAGACAGATGATGAGTAGGAGAAGGGAAATGTGAAAACTAAAGGAGAGGCAGGTGGAGGAAACAAGCCACATAAAGCCAGAGAGGAGAAGCCAACAAGGGCAAGCACCAGAGCACAGGCTGGTGGGGATGTGGTGGAGGCAAGCCATGGCTGGAAGAGGCAAGCTCTGGGTTATGAGGAGATATGGGGAAGGCAAGACATGGTGGGGCGGGTGTGGGGATTTGGACCATTTTAGGGGCAATGAGAATGTTTAGGGTAACAGTATGCTTCAAAGCTGCATTTTGAAACATGAGAGGGTTGATGAGTGAAGAATGGATTGTTTCCCAAAAGCCAGTAACTGGCAAGTAAAGCTACAGAGGGAAGGTGACGGCAGAGGTGGAGACAGGCAGTGGAATGGGGAAGATTCAAGAAGAACAGAGTTGGGAGGTCGTCTTAGTTAGGGTTTTACTGCTGTGAACAGATACCATGACCAAGGCAACTCTTATAGAGGACAACATTTTTTTTTTCTTTCTTTTTTTTGGAGCTGGGGACCGAACCCAGGGCCTTGCGGTTGCTAGGCAAGCGCTCTACCACTGAGCTAAATCCCCAACCCCTAGAGGACAACATTTAACTGGGGCTGGCTTACTAGTTCTAAATTTTAGTCCAATATCATCAAAGCAGGAACCACGGCAGCATCCAGACAGATATGGTGCAGGAGGAGCTGAGAGTTCTACATCTTGTTCTGAAGAGAGCTAGAAGACTGACTGGCTTTCGGGCAGCTAGGAGAAGGGTCTTAAAGCCTATGCCAACAATGACACACCTACTCCAAAAAGGCCACACCTCTTAATAGTGCCACTCCCTGGGTTAAGCATATACAATCCATCACAGGTCAATCTGAGAAACCAAGAGGTGCAACAGAGAAACTAGGCGGTTGTGGCAACAGCTGCTGTGAAGACACAGTATTAAATGCTACAGAGAGGGTCAGAATATGGAGTCATGAGACAGACTGGCAACTACCCCAGAACTAAAACTGTTACTTTACAAATAACAAAAATCAAATAACTGGAAAGCGGCTCAGCTGTTGAATGGCCGCTCTTCTAGGACATGGGTTTGGTCCCCAGCACCCATATCAGGTGGCTTACAACGACCTAGAACCAACCCCAGCTCTTAAGATCTGATGCCCTCTCTTTTGGCTTCCAAGGACTCCTGCACACACATACTGCACATAAACTCACGCACACACACACAAATTTTAGTAACAGAAATCACAACAAAGCTAAAAGGCTACAGTAGCCACATGGTAAAGGTAAAGCCTGGAAGTTCAGCCTGAGGAGACCCTGCAGCTCCCACCAAGGTATCATCACAGTGGGGCAGGTCCCACTCTATGGAAACAACTCCCAGCCAGGCTATGCCGGTTAGAAGTAAACACTGAATAAAGTAAGCACAGAAAGCACCAGGGACAGCATGGAGAACTGAACCCGCCCACTCGTAACCACTATGCTGGTCTCAAGGGTACTCAGAGGCCTTCCCTGTTGCTGCGTTGAAATTTACAAAGTTACTGTGTATGCTAAATTTAAAAAAGAAACATAACCACACTTTTCTCCAAATAATACTTCAAGATAAAAAACCCAAAACATGAAACAAATAAACAAGGAGGTGGGCAGAGCCGCAATGGCCTGGCTAGTACCTTATGGTACATGGAGCCATCTTAAGTTTCAGTTTTTCTCCTTGTAGTAACCAGGAAGTTGTCCTGTACAAAAAGACTAGTTCTGGCCTTGTTTTAAGCCCTACCTTCTGTGTAACTATTTCATTTAGTTTTAAAATTGTGTGTCTGGGTGGCAGGAGTGTAAGTGTAGTTGCCCAAGGAAGCCAGAAGAGGGGGTCAGATCCCCTAGAGCAGGAGTTACAGACAGGTTTCATTTAATTTAAAAAAATGATTATTCTTTTAAAAATGATATGTATGCGGGGCAGCGAGGAGTACAAATGAGTGCAGGTATCCTGAGACGCCAGGCTGGGTGTCGGCTGGAACCAGCATCACAGGCACTTCTGAGCTGCCAGACAATGGATGCTAGGAACTGATTTTGGGTCCTCTGAAAGATCAGGAAGTGGTTGTGGACAACCAACCCCATGTAGATGCTGGGTCATGAACTGGGTCCTCTGCAGGAGCAGTGCACACTTGTGACCGCTCAGCCATCTGCTCCACTCCTTACTTGATTTTTTTAGGATAGTCTCATCTTAAGGCTGGCTGGCCCTGAGCTCATATCACAATCCTCCTGCCTCAGCTTTCCGAATTCAGGGATTACAGCTTTGTACACCTGGCATTACAGAAAGAAACAGAGATGTAACTTCTAGACTGCAAAGCATATAACCATGCTGCAATTCCCCTTCCCCAGAGCACCAGCTTCAAGAGTAGAGGCCCAGCTTAACAGCAGGGCATTCACACGACTAAAATAGCACACACAGGGGCAAACAGAGCTAGCCACCACAGCTCAAATGTCTGTTATCTGAACCCTGCTCTTAAAATTATGCTCACTCAAGTCAGTGTTTTAAGTGTCTGCCATTTCCCACAGCTGTCACTAATGCAAACAAGATCACTTAAAAGCCAGAAGCCAGTCCACTCTGCCTAATGAACTCTTCACTATTTACTCCTTAACAAACAAACACTCTTCTTAACTTGGGGCCGAGAGGCTGCATCTGTAAGTTTCAGAAGAGAAAGACAACTCCTAAGACAGGAGTGCAGAGTAGGGGAAGACCCTGAAACATCCTTCAGTATGCAGAAAGACACACAGAAACAGCTCTAGGAATCTTCAGGAAAACCATCCAAACACCCAGAATGTAGCAGAGGAGGTGCAGGATAAAATGGAGAGGCAGAATGAAGAGAGAAACACTCACAAGGGACTAGAGGAACCCAAACTGCTCATAGCTTCTCTTAGCAAGGAAAGTCATTGTGCAAAGAAATCAAGCGAACAAACCCAAATTTAACAGAAAGAAACAGATCAAAATTAAAGCCAATTCTTGGAAGGCAATAAACTAATGAGATTATGATTTTTCCTCTTATATGTATTAACCGGGTTTCCTCTGGTTTATTATTTTATAAAGAAAACAGAATATTTGGAGAGGAAGAATGGCTAAACAGCAGGCAAGAGCTAGGGGAGAGGTAGAGCCGGCTTACAACCTGTGCACACTGTATGTGCCTCAGCAGAATCTCCTGTGCACACTGTATGTGCCTCAGCAGAATCTCCTGTGCACACTGTACGTGCCTCAGCAGAATCTCCTGTGCACACTGTATGTGCCTCAGCAGAATCTCCGAGGGCTGCTCGGAGGGGGGGTCCAAGGCCGCCAACAATGGGTTGAGGTGCAGCTCACCGGCACAGCACTCGCCAAGCACGAGTGAGGTCCTAACCCTGAGCACCGCATGTACCTGCACTCACACGCATAGCACTGCATCCTGCTAGACGTCTTCTCTAGATGTAAATCTGGCCTGAACTATTAGGGTCAAGAGAAAGGATCAAGAGGAATCCAATGCCCCAATGTCCAGCCCCACGACACTCATGGAATCTCAAATACCAACTCAACAAGGAGTCCTCACAGATTGGAGGGAAGCATGAAGAGGGTTGGGGTGGGGAGGTTTCCCTAACAAAGCAGGGATGACAAAGCAGGGAGCAAGCCATGGTCTGTTATGGAAAGGACCCAAGCACCAGACGACATGATCACCTGGCAGGAGTGAGCAGAATCGCCTGCTTCAGAACTGTTCTAACTGCCCTTAGAGCTGATAATGCTGGTTTAGTGAGGTCAGAGCTGTGCACTGCAAGGGCGGATATGCAGGACCGGCTTGTGTTTATCTTGGGCCACTTGACTATCCTGACAAGCTCCATGTGAGGCAGATCTAGGCACAGTCACAAAGGTCAGGAGATCTCGCACTGACACTATGACCTTGAACTCCTCATATAAACCTAGAGATTAATTCTTTTATAAAGGACAGGAAGAATTCTTTTATGACTGCCTGCATTTACTATAAGGGACAGTGACATAAGATACTGATTTTGATCATTCGGGAAAGAGGAAGAATGTATTCCAAAGCTGACAGAGGAATTCTCTATCTCCACCTACTGTTTGTCCCATTGTTGAAACAACCATATCTGAGCATCTACACCCTGAAGAGGAAATGCTGCCAAAGCCAACAGACCATCAGTGTGGTTTAGACATCCCTTGACTGGAGCCAAGAATTTCTCGAGTTGTTAAAACCTGCAGTGCACAGAAATACAAAGAGTTACACAGCAATGCTGGATTCTACATCATTCTGCCCTCCCAGCTGTGTTGTCTCAAGTCAAATTCTTACGGATTCATTACAGGCCAGGAAGAGGTGCCAAGTGCAGAACCAGCAACTGCCCTGAGTTCATCGAGTCATTTCTCCCTCGCCACCAGAGCATGCGCATAGGCAACAGAGGGCAGCAAGGAGCAGAGTAGATTCTCAAACACTCTCAAGTCACTCCGGAACGCTTGTCTGCAGTCACTGCAAACTCCCTGCATAAGGTATCATTGTTTCACAAGATGCTTTGGTAACTGTCTAAGTGACTCAACTCTGGCTACTCTCATAGAAGAATAAGATGTCTTTCTGCGTTTGTCTCATGGAATGAAGTTTCAAGAACAAAACCTTACAAACCTGAATGGAAAGTTACTAGATGCGTGTCCTGTATTCTATTCCTGCTCTGTGACTAGCTTCCTCCTCTAGGTCTGACTTCCTTCACTAATTCAGAATCAAATCACATGACCTCTAAAATTCCTTTAGCTTGATAATTCTGTCACCTGGATATCCAGGCATCTGTGTCACTCTGCTTTGTAATAGGGCACCTGGCAAGCTCACAGAGGGTACATATACATGCCTTCGAAGATGAGGAGTACTACTGACATCTGTACTCTCAGTCTGTGGCCATGGAGACTTTTAGACAGGGCTTTCACAATGCCGCACCAGTAAGTGATGCTCTGCCATGTTTATTATAATTCTGCTGCAGAGATTAAAGTGGGCTTAGCGTAAGGCCATCCAGCTCTTATTCACAGACTAAGAAACAAGATCCCACCACCAACAAGAATTAAATGGAACTACTAGTAAAATTCAAATGGCTTTTTTTTTTTGCAGAAATTGAAAAGGTGATGGCAAATTCTTAAATTCATATGGAAATTTAAGAGTTCTTACACAAAACTACACAACGGGAAAACCAGACTGAAGACATGTGCGTCTCACTTTCAGACTTCCTACAGAGCTGAGCACTTAAGTGAGACGCCATCAGTGGGCGCGCACACATCAGTGGGCACGCAGACATCAGCGGTACACCACTGAGAATGAGCACATCTATGGACAATTATTCCTTGACAAGGGTGTCAGGGTGTCACACATTCAGTTGGAGGAAATAACAGTCACTTCAACAAATCCTGAGGGCGAAAAGACAGCTTCACTCAACAGCTCCTCACATCATATAGAAACTAACTCAGAACTGATGACAACTTAAATAGAAGAGCTCAGACACTAAAGCTCCTAAAACGCACAATGAGAAATCTTCATGTCTTGGAATTGGCCAGTGGTTTCTGAGATGCAACACCCAAAAGAAGAGGAACAGGAAAAGCTGGAGTAAAATTAGAACTCATTGAGATAAAATAACTTTAACAGTAGGAGAAAATATATGCAAATCTGTCTGGTAAGAACATAACTATCCAAACACATAAAGAACACAGAGACTCAAACTGCAAACAAGTCAACCTGAAAGTATACAAAGGGACTTGAACAGACATGTTTCCAACAAGGACAGCAAGGTCCTGGAACAGGCGATGATGCTCATCACCACTGCTATTCTGAGAAACGCCAATCAATCACCACAGGTGAAAGTGCACAGTACCATAAGTGGTGAGTACTGGCAGGAATGTGAAGAACTGAGGCCTGTACATGGGTGGTGGCAGCAGAAAATGAGGCAGTCATTGTGGGCAATAGTTTGAGATGTGGGTGTCAAGAGGTTAAATTCAGAATCACTATTTGATCTAGCAACCTCAACCCTAGTATAACACATACCAAAGAGAAATGAAAATCATGTTTACAAAAACTTGTATGTGGGGCTGGGAGATGGCACAGCAAGCAGTTAGGAACACCCACTGGTCTTCCAGAGGTCCTGAGCTCAATTCCCAGCAACTCACGGTGGCTCACAGTCATCTGTAAAGGGATCAGATGCCCTCTTCTGGTGTGTCTGAAGACAGCTACAGTGTACTCACATACATACAATAAATAAATAACTCTTAAAAAAAAGAAGACAGACTTGTGACTATCTACAGCAACATTATTCATTATCACAGTAACCAAAAGTAGATATAATTCCAATGCTATTCAATAATGATGACCACATTGTGGCAGATCCAGATAATAGATATCAGCTATTACTATTGCAATATTATCAATCTTTCAGTAACATTTATCCTCAATAGGAACAAAGTTCAGGTACATGGAACTTTGTGGATAAATCTCAAATTATTACCTAATTGAAAGAAGAGACACAAGTATGTAAAATCCCCAGGAGCAGCGCTGTCCAGACAAAAGGCATATTAGTGGTTCTCAGGAGCAGAGAGGGGGAGGGCACAGGGAGTCACTGCCTAGTAGGGATGGGGTTTCCCTCTGCAGTGATGACAATGTTTGAGCCTTTACAGATAGCTGCTCTCTACTTGGAAGCACTAAATGCCACTGAAATGTATGTTCTTTCAAATGGTTAACGTTATGTTATGTAATTTCACCTCAGCCTACAAACAAATCTGTAGCCAGGAATTCACCTAGAGCTCTGTCCTGCATGGCGGTCTTTGCCTGCCATAGACAGCCCCTCCAGGAGATCACGGACACACCATGATTTAATGCACGAAGCTGCTGTTCTAGGAGGTGAGACTGCAGGCACCTGACCTTGTGTTTGGTTTTACTTTAAAGCTTGTACAAGCAGCTTCTCTCCTTCACCTTCCCCCACCCCGATCCTGATAGCTCTGAACAACATATGCACACCACATTTCACCAAAATGACAGACAGGAACTCTGTTCAACCTGCTCAGACTACGACTAGTGAGCTTTAAGCACCTGCTTGGCCTGAGAGTCACCTTTGTCAGCAAGAACAAAGTCCCCTTGCTCTACAGTGGTGTCTGGAAGCTGATCTGGCACCCTTGGCTTTACCCTTGTCAGTCCACCTGCCTTAGGCCCCACACTGTAGCCCCACCCTCTGAGCTGTTGGTGACACGGGTCCCCTCCACAGGCTTCTTCTCCCTTTCTAGGTTTTCTCGGATTAGCACACAAAGCAGTGCAGTCCTTCCTCGGCTTTCCCTTTGACCTTGTTTGTAGATTAGGGAAGAGTGCTACAGTAGTGCCAACCATGACACTCAGCACAAAAATGGTTAAAAAGGCATAATTTCTAAATGAATCCTAACTCTACTAAAAGGAAAAAGGAAGGGCGCACAGTGGGGAAACCGTAGAATTTCTACCACAATTACCTTTACTAATACCTTCTCTGCAACCAGACAGTAAATCTCCCAAACCACTGAGTGGACCTAGAAACAGCTCTCTTTATAGGAAAAGGTGGCTTCCCCTAAGGAATCTGCGTCAAGAGCAAGCATTTTCTGAGGAAAAAATATGTCCCTAGTCAAAGAGCATAGTGCCCAACAGACTTCAAGAGGCTAGCTGTAGGCATCTGGCGTTCAGAAAGAACTCGAGCATTTGACACTATGCACATTAACAAACATATGATCAAATCAATGTTGTTAATGTGCTCTTCTTGGTCTGTTTCCATGTCATGAAGGAAAGGAGGCAGGCTTCTGTTCTTCAGGGAAAGCCTTGCTCCTGAGACGCTCCTCCAGCACCTTAACATCTGTGCACATGCATCCATAGGTGAACAGGTGGACTGGTTGTTCTCTGAAGACACAGGCTCTCCAGTGCCTAGGTCCATACACGGTAGTCTCTTCACAAACTGCCAGGCCTCTGGCTGCTCCCTTGCCAGTTCCTCTTACAAAAAGGGTTTACTCTCAGCAGGGATTCTCTTAAACTACAACCAGAACTGTTGTCTTAACCGCATTAGCTAGCCGGTTCCATCTATGCTATTCACACAATTCACTGTGCGATTTCCTTCTGTGAGCCAGAATGGGTCCCCTCCCTTTAGATTCTGATCTAGCATCCCCTTCAAGGTTCAGAAGCCACTGGAAACCCGAAATAAAGTTATCAATGAAAGAGGGAGAGATGCTTGCTATCTGAAGGAAAATACAAAGTTAAAAGAATACAGAAAAACTTGACTGTTACCTAATTAGAGTCGTGGGGAAAGAGTCCCAAGGAAACAACTCTATGTCCAGGATGTGGCATGTACAGTGGGAAGGCAATGAAAGGTTTCCCAACAGCTTTAACTGGCCTTCTGATTTGGTGGTGTTAAGGACTGATTATGTTCTGAAGGAAAGTGGAGGGATATGCAGCACTGAGCCTTCACTCAAACTGTACACTGGGTGTCACCATCCTCCTCAGGACAGAATGGAAGGAACATCTGTCTACTACAAGGAGTGAGAGGAAGCCTTAAATTCAGAAGAGCAGACTTTTCATGTCTGCATGGATGAAGAGCTAATGCCATCCCTCAGCCTTTTATATTTTATCTAGTCATTTGCTTTTTAAATGGAAGCAAACTTCATTTTAGTTTCCCAATGAATGGTCCAGCCCAGCCGGCTGGTTGATATGGTTTGGGACAGGAACCCTGAGCTCTGACTGCCTTGTGGTGCCAGGATCTTCCTCCTCCATCCTCAAGTGCTGGGTTCCAATGTCTCGCCATTTGGTGAACTAGCAACAACTGAGCTGCCAAAGCTACAGAATGACTGACCTCTGATCTTCTGTACCTCAGAACTTCTTGGGGTACCCAGTAAGTTACCTATTCTGCAGAAGCCCCACCCGAACCCACCCCCAACCAACAGACAGTTAATTAGAAATGGGGAAGCGACAGAACAAAGAGTTAACTGGCTCTACAACTGTCTCCTTCTCAAAGACTGTCCTCTATGGTGGCTTGCCACGTTCCACCCAACAACAGCTGCTCATGATAATCAATGTCTGACAGATCAGAGAAAGCCCTTAATGTGTCGCCAAGGGGCAGTTCAACAGATGGCACGATGACTTACAACCAGAATCATTAATTACAATCTCTTATTAGTCCCAGGGTACAGTGAAAATGCTTCCTCAGTGAAAGAGGAGCGCTGCAGATAAATGGCCGTCTGCTCCTGCTGATGAAGTTTCCTTTAGGACTGTGGTCAGTGCTGAATCTACATGAAAGCCACACTACTGTTCATCTGTCTCTTATCTGCCACACCAAGCTGGCCAGGCATTTGAAGTCCCCCGCACCTCTAGCCATTACAACTCCCATAATCACTGTAGGGAAGGGTGAGGTACTGCCTCTCCAGGCAGCTGAACACAGAATGTAGAATGCACATCACTAGAGCTAGCTCAGTGTTCCCCCCCTCCATACAGAACATCCCCACTGGAAGAACGGTGGCCTTCTACTGAGGGGGCTCTTTGAGCTGTTTCCTGTGGTCACTATGACATTCTCCAGCTCAGCCCCATGTCTTCCTCTGCTACTCTTTTCCATGTATCTTTTAAACAAAGAGAAGAAACTAAGAAGAAGCTAAGAAATGCAGTCTACCAAGTGGGACAGGAAACCCCGGACAGCACACAGTGCTGGCTCTGCTCCCCAGGGACAAGGAGCTAAGCTGAATTAAGAAGCCAGACAGCAAGGGGACGACTCTAAACCCCTCCTTGCTGGAGACACTGAGGAACATGGCCTCAACTCAGGAAGAATGGGTTTCTGCCCACCATTGGAGTCAGGCTACACAAGCAGACTAAACTTTCAAACTATGTACAGGCAGGGCTTGCAGGCAGGTGACTTCCTGGCCTTCGCATATGTACATGCCAGAACTAAACTTCAAAACAACTCAGATTCCCAAATACAACCAATAAGTAGTCTTTGGTTTTGCTAACCCTTATGTACCTCAACTTATAATTTCTCAACAATATACTGAGGCAATTCTAAGATCCTAAAAGCAGTGACTGAGAGGCCCCTGTTTTCACAATATGAGTTTTTCTTTCCTGGACATATAAAACCATGACTTCAACTTCTAACAAGGCTCCGGTAATTATGGTTACTGGATGAATGCTCCCGTCTCATTTGTTTTCAGAAGATAAAAAGGTTGATCCAGGAATAACATGGGATGTAGGAAGGGGGGGGGGGTGCGGTGATCAGGCAGTCGGGTCTGCCCTGCAATGTACTCACTTCTAGCTTTTTCTCCTTTTCTGACAAAACCTCCTTTTGGTTCTGGGTGTACTCCACCAGCATCCGAGCCAGCTGGCGCCGGTCTTCCAGTTCCGCTGCCAGGCGCCCGTTATATTCCGCTAGTAACAGACATGCTTCATCTACTGTTTTTGAAAGACGTTCAGCTGCCTCTTTGTCTGAATACAAATAAGAGCAGAAAACAACACACACGAATCACACAGGTATGACTGCAAACATTCCTGAGAGGAGGTTCAGAGTCCAAGAATAAACCAGAACCCGTGAACCAACAGTGCTGGGCTAGCCAAGAATCCAACTGCACCAACTCTGTCAAGAAGACACCCTTCTCAACTGCCTGAAGTGAGGCGACTGGACAGGGCGGGAAAGCTGGCTGGCTGAAGAGCTTCGGCAAAGGCTCTCCAAACAAAACCAGCAGAAAGGCACTCAAGAGTCATCTGTGAAATGATTTCTCTTGCCTCTCAGGGGATGAAGTATGTTTGCTTATATTACTACATTAAGAATGCTTTCCCTACTGTTCCGAAGAAACAGAGCAAGCGCTCATGTCTTAGGTTTACAGAGACTGAGAGAACAGAAGTTCTGTGAGAGCTTTAGAATGTGGTCTCAGAAGCTCATCTGTAGGACTCTGTTTGCCAGAGAAAGAGAAACCTGAGAACAAGCTCATCCTCCCCACTTGCAAAAAGCAGGGCTTTTCAAATGTACGTAAACATGACCCTCGATGGAAAGAGTGAAAACACACAAGCAGCAGCCCCAGGTATGGCGAGCGGCACACCATTCCAGCCCTCATTGGAGGGCTGCCACCAATCCCAGTCAGCCTGGGTTACATAGCAAGATCCAAAGAGAGAAGGAAAGGAGAAAAATTCCTTTTCTTACTATGTGCTGTATTTTCAAAGTATTGGTCATCATGGACTAAACTGACTTCATGTCCAAAAAATGGCTTGTCACCTACCTGTTGGGGGGAGAAAAAGAACAAACCCTGAAGTGTGAGCAAGGGCATCCTTGGAAGGAGGTGGTAAACGAAGGCTGGTGTCACGAGTGAGCAGTGACAAAGAGAACTCAGAACATAAAGAGCTGCTGTAACTGTGCTGCTGGCCGGAGTTTAAACACATGCATCTTGCTTTAAAAGGTCTTTGGGGACTGAAGAGATGGTTTAGTGGCTAAGAGCACTTACTGCTGTTGTAGAGAACATGGGTTCGGTGCCCAGCACCCACATCAGGTAGCTCACAATCCAGAGGGTCCAATGCAATCTCAGCACCTCCATACATGCTATGTGGTACATATAAACGCATGCAGGTATACACATACACACAAATGTTAAAGTAAATAAAATCAAAAGGTCTTCTGGGTAAAAATAGCAGGTTGAAGCTTTGGAACAAACGGCACCAGAGCTGCCAGCAGTTACACAGACAATCCGGTGACACAAATCTGAGAGCCCTTGGCATTTTTCAAGGCAGTGGAATTTAGGAGTTTCTAGCATAGAACAGCCATCTGGTCCTTTCTTGCCTCTGTGAACAGCAGGAAATGAGCTGCTGAGGGCTCCCCAATGGGAACCCACTCCGAAGATCATGCTCTGGCATCAGGGCCGGAGAACAACACTGGGGAGGGAGGGAGCAAGACAAGGTGGGACAAGGGACTGTGCAGAGGGTCGGGAAGCACTACAGTGCTCCAGACTGCAGACAAGCTTGAGTGTGGCTGCTTTCAGCTTGGTCAGTCCTTGACTATTGATCTCTTTATAACAGTAATTACGATGCTAGAGTCCTGTGGCAAAAAAAAAAAAAAAAAAAAAAGAGGCAAGGAACACCAATTCTTAAGAGATAATATTTTTTAAAGAGTCAATTCTCACCCTCAAGAACTTGTATAAGGAAACCAGATCATTTATACAAGTAATTGCAACCCAGAAACATAGTGTTTTTTATCACTCAAGAATTACACAGGGCTGGAGAGATGGCTCGGTGGTTAAGGGCATTGACTGCTCTTCCAGAGGTCCTGAGTTCAAATCCCAGCAACCACATGGTGGCTCACAACCATCTGTAATGAGATCTGGTGCCCTCTTCTAGTGTGTCTGAAGACAACTACGATGTACTTATATATAATAAATAAATCTTTAAAAAATAAAATTACACAAAGCCACAGTGGGCTGGAAATGAGATCATCGAAGCTTCCTGTTGTAGGAGAACATATACAGACCCACAACTGGACAATGTGCTGAGAGCGAGAGACTTTGGAACACCCAGGTCTAAATGGGATATCTTCATCTAATCCCTTCCCTCAGAGCTCAGAGAGTCTTCGGGGATGGAGGACACCAATGCAACAGTGTCTTCCAAACATGGCAGGACCGATGCACATATGAACTCAAAGAGACCGTGACAGCATGCACCAGACATACACAGGTCCAAGCCAGACGGGGGCCCAGTGCTGAGAGAGGAAGTAGACAAGAGCCCCAATGCCTAACTACCTCCAAGTGTCAAATGCTTGCAAAGAAAAATTATTTTCTCCAGTAGATGGCTAATACAAAATGTACTTAATGGTACTTTAGGAGATGTTCTGTCTTGAAATGCTTTGTTTGGGTAACTTATCTATCTTACTGTCCTTTGCTTATATATTATGGTTCCTGACTTTCTAATTTTATGGGTTTTATGTCTGTGTATATATGTGTTTCTTATGTTCTTCCCCCAATTTTTGTTTTCAACCTATTATTATTATTATTATTATTATTATTATTATTATTATTATTATTATTATTATTATTATTATTTTGGCTTTTTGAGACAGGGTTTCTTTATGTAGCCTTGGCTGTCCTGGAATAAGCTCTGTAAGCCAGGCTAGCTTTGACCCCAGAGCTCTATAGTGAGGATTCTGGAATTTTGGTTTTGTTAAAAACAAAACAAAACAAAACAAACAAGATACATGATAAAAACATGTTTTGTTTAGTCCGGCTATGGGGACACAGGACCACATGCAGCAGCTGTGTATGATCTGCCTCGTGCTCTAGCGTGCGTGCCTTTGCCGGCTGCAGACAGTTTCTTCACTGTGTGACACTGGAGTCTGGGAACTCTTCAGAGCCTATAAATGCTGAAGCCCTGCTAGGCGGGGCGGGTGGCTGTTGGGTTTCAGGAGTGTTAGTTCCAGTTCGTTAGTAGTCAGGCTCCGAGAAGAAATTAGAATCAGAGATCTCTCTCCCCTTCACCCTTTCCCTCCTATCTAGTGAAAGATGAAACGGGGGTGGGGGCAGGGAGATAACGGGTGGGAAAAAGAAGAACTCATGCAGTAGACAGCAAAGGCCAGCTACAAAGCTCCGCCTGCCTCTGTCCCAAATTCTAGGATTAAAGGCACACATGCCACCACTGCTCAGTCTGTCTTTTTGTTTGTTTGCTTGCTTAAATTCTGGTTTATTTGTTCTTTTATTTACTGTTTGCTTTCAAAATAGAGAAAGTGTGGAGTTGATTGGTGGAGAGTTGGGGAGGCTCTTGGAGGAGATGAGGGACGGGAACTGTGATCAGAATATAGTGTAGGAAAAAAATTATTTCAATTACAAAGCGGGGTAGGCACTACAAAAAAATGCAGTCCAAATGTAGAAGAGGATCTTGCCTGGGGCCAACAGTGGCTGTGCTTTGGTCTGCCCTCACCATGCCTTGGTGGGCTGGAGAATCCTGCAAACCTGGCTGACTCACTCAAACACCCAGTTTCTGAGAGTCCTCCAAGCTTGCTTTCCCTGTCTCCCTAGCAGCTAGCTCTCCCCAGCTACTAACTCACCTCCTCGCTCCCTTTAACAGCGATCTCAAGAGGCACTTACCTTTAACCAGCCCCTCTCTCCTATGTCAACAAGTTTACCCCAGTGAGCCTTCCAAATTCCCACGCATGACCTTCCTGACACCTACAAAATCCCTGAGCTCTTGCCTCCTGCACTGGTTCTCAGACAGAAGGAGACAAGATCCACCCTCAGCCCCTAAGTCTGTATTCTTAGTAGGAAGGTGTCATTCATAGCGTTGGAATATTCATCAGCTGAAGAGCAGTAGAGGAAAAGTGGAGCTCTGGTTGTGAGATCAGCGTTTTCAATAAGGGGGTTGGGACAGGCTTCACAGATGTGGTAAAATACAAACCCAAAGCAAGGGAGGCTCAAAGACTCCCACAGCAGAAAGCTTTCCCTGATCACCTTGATCCCTTTAGAGATTCACTGCCCACCAACTCTGCCTTCTCCTTAACATTTAATACCAAAAAGGCTATGGGCATGATGCCAGGAACACTATTATATATACAGTGAGCCTCAAAGACATGCCAACTGAAGGGAGTTACTGCATTATGAACGTTGACTTCCTCTAGGTGAACACGGAACAAGCCAAAGAAGCAGCCAGCTCAAGGAGATGGAGGGAAATGACCTATGGAGCAAATGGGATGAAAGGACTGGGCTTTTGCAGTGAGAAGACCGTGTGATCTTGGTCAAGACATCTAGCTTCTTAGAGTCTCAATCCCTTCCTACACATGAGAATACAACTCTTCAAAGACTCATGAGGCATACATAGAGTACCGCACAAGGCATGCTCTTTACAAGATTGGTTCATACTGCACTCCCTTCTTCAACACCTACAACTCTTTACACTGAATCATCTTCAGGCTTGTCAGTGTGCAATACATTAACAACGCAGCCCTCTATCATACATTTCTGTTAGCAGTTCATAGTCTATCCCTTCCTGGCCTCCACTGCTCCACAGATACACAATCTGCACTGGTGCCAAATCATCTTATTCAGAGAGTGATGGGCTATGGCATCCCAGCATTCCTGCTCTAACTTCAAATCACTACTCAACTTATTTAGGAAGCTTCTTTTCTTTGTAGTTTATTTTTGCCTATTTAAGATTTTTGTTTGTTTCTTATTTGTATGAGTGTCTGCCTGCATTATGTAAGCATATCAGCAATGTCTGGTGCTGAAAGAGGTCAGAAGATGGCATCAGATCTCCTGGAACTGATGTCAGAAGCAAATGAGCCACTATGTCGATGCTGGGGCCCAAACCCAGGTCCTATGAAAGGGCAGTAAGAGCTCTTAACCACTTAGCCATCTCTCCGGTCTCAAGATTTATTGTATGATTTTTATTTATATGTATGAGTATATATAAGCATGCTGTATGTGTGTGAGTATTCATGGAGGCCAAAAGAGTACATCAGATGCCCTGAGCTGTGGTTAAAGGTACTGTTAGCTGCCCAGTGTAGGTGTGTGAATGGAGCAGGAACTACTCCTACTGTGGAGCTACCGCCCAGCCCCTCCAGGAGCTTTCACACACACAGACGGCAGAAGACCCAACATCACCCTGTTGTCTCTACCTACAGACTAAGCATGACTTCAGATGGCCCCTTCTTTCTTATTTTTCACCTTCTTACCTGTAATTTTTTCCAGCAGGGACACATCCTGCACTTCCTGGGGCAGGGAAGCAATCTTCTGTCGAACAGTAGCATCCCCTGATGCTGCATTTTCCAGATCCTGCAAAGCTTTGATTAACTCCTCAGTCTATAAAGGGCAAAGGCAAACAATATTATCCATTAAGACATAAAGGGGTTAAAGAGAAACAGCCAGAGGCAAATGACAAAAATCATCATTCTTAGCATTAAAAACAAGCCAAAAGTCACACAAACAACTGTCATTAGTTCCAGAACTTTGTGGATGGAAATGATATGGATTCTAAATGACATAAAATTGTTTTAGGTCTACAAACACATAAATAAGCCTCTATAGAATTCTGTTAAAATTAAAGCGCATACTTTTGGCAACTGAAGAATATGGATTCTAGTTCATGGTACTTAATTGCAAATGAAGCATTATTTACAGTATAAAAGTCTATAATATAGAAAAAAGGCATAAATGCCAGATGCTGAACAGCTGTGTGTTGGCTGATTAAATTCTTTCTAGAGTTTGCTTTACAAAATAAAAATCCCTGCCAATATTAAAACGTCAAATAAATTAACTCATTAGGAATTTAAAACAAGAAAAGTATGTCCTCTCTCTGTGGAGAAAGCCCAGGGTGCTGATGGGTGACAGAGCACAGTGACCTAAGGACGGCTGCTCTGCAGGCAATAATCAGATTACCCTGAAGTGGATCAGCCAAGCTCTTCCTCTTTAAAGGTTTTAGATGAAAAGATCTGACCCGACATTGCCATTATTTAATCCTGTGTAATCCATCGTTTTAACACTACACAGAGCACATGTGCACACACATGCATGCATGCACTCATGTGCCCTATTAATCTATCCTATGTCCTGACCACGCACGACCATGTAGAAAGATTAACACAAGGCAGTCTCAGTCAACAAATGGCACAGACAGCCAAGTGTGACGGACAGCATACAGCTGTCACCAGCAATGGGAAGCTGAGTCAGGTCTCACTACATAGCCAGGCTGATCTTGAACTTATAATCAATCCTCCCGCCTCAGACTCCCTCGTACTAGTAGTACAGGTGTAATCTGGCCATAGCAGGAAGATCTCAAGTTTAAAGCCAGCTGGCATTAAACAGTGAGACTCTACTTTAAATCATTAAAAATAAAACAAACCACAAAAGGACAATGACTTTGAATTACGACAGATCTTAATTCAAATTAAGATACTTGGCAAGTTACTTAAATGCCACTTAATCTGTTTTGTGGGTTTTTTCCTTTGACAATAAACAGATGAACCACATCAAGTTTGTCTCACAAGGAACTGTGTGAGGCAAATGTATCCTCAAAGACTATCCCTGCTGCCTACTTATAACGGAGTGCAGTAAACTTACTATCCATGGCTACAAGACATAGCTTAGATAATGTTATCTGCTTATGAACAAGAATGCTATCAGCAACAGGAACAGCAAAGTGCCTCCGAACATCTTTATTACATCCTATAAGTCTACTTTTAGAGTACTTTTAACTTTTAGAAGACAAAGTAAAACATAAACCCATTGTAAAGTCAAGATGTAAAAGGCAGGGCGAAGTCAGATGTCTGGGAAGCTGAGTGTGCTACTGTGGTTGCTGCCCTTTGACAAGCCACACTACTAGTAACAGCACCACCTTGTGGCCACTCCTTCAGTTAAGGAGTCACTTTGTGCCTGGAGTCACATACCAAGAGGGGGCCTGCAGAAGGATCTTGGGGAGAGTAGCTTCCAGGGTAGTCATCATCTTCCTCCTCCTGTATCTGCTGAAAAGTTCGTTTTAGAGACTTCTTCTCTTCCGCTGCTAGGGAAAACAAAGGAACAAGCGTAAGCTGCATGTCTCACCTAGATAAGCATCTAGTGCTCTGTACAGTGACCACAGGCAAAGGCTGGGGGGACCGGGAGTTGTTTATCCTCAGAATTGGTTTCATGCTAGCTTTCTTGCCAGTTATTTTAAATTGGTGTAGCTCCTTATGTTATTGAAAAGACAAAAAGTTCCCAGTCTGTCATTTCAGATTGACTCTTCGAGTCCAAGGAAATGCTACTGGAAGTGGTATGTCCCAATTATCATAATTAGAACCTTCCTCCCTTCAAAAGAAGTAAACAGTAAAATGCTAAGACGCATAAGGCAACATGATGAAATAAAGCAACATGTATGAGGGAGACAGCGAACACACTGTACCACACACACTGCACGTGAAACAGCTTTACACTTCCAAGGATCATTGCAGAAAATAAATAGGAGGGAGAGATTCATCAATTAAACTGTCAGAGATTTCAAGTACAAGTACCCTGTAAACTCTTTCTTTAAAACCAGAATAAACCTAATTTTATTATAAAAATAAAAAACCCCAAACCTATTACTGAGAAATGTGATTGTACTACTGGAAGAAATTATTTACATTTCCATTCTAGAGTTAACTACTTCTGAGGCTGGCAAGCTGCATTCTTTATTATCTGTCCCCTGTGCCTTTACATGATCATGATAGATGTGCTAATTCTAAAATCATTTCTATGGCATCATATTGGGCAACACAAAACAAGCACAAACAACTGAGGGAAATAAATCTAAATGATAAATCTGCATTTAACAGAAATGTTGGACACCAAATATGTGCAGGGCATTGCAATGGCTTCTTTACCATCATCTTTCCAACAGTTTTAACAGAGCGTTACAAGAGGAACAGGACCCAGGGAGGTTAAACGGCTCTCTGGCGTGACAGCTCCGCCATGACTCTTTGGCTGTACTCAGACGCAGTTCTCTGTTAAAGGGGGGTACCAGGCACCCGCCTTGGAACTTGTTGCATGTAACTCGCCAGGAAGGTGTGCACTCGTTCACTCGCGTCTCACCTGGAACCAAGGATGGAGCTCTTGTTTTCTATCTTACACACGAATTAGCTAAGTTGTGACAGGAAGGCCAGGCCATAGCATCGATTGTTTTTTTTTTTTGTTTGTTTGTTTGTTTGTTTTTTCTTGCCTGTTGGAGAGGAGAAACGAGGCAGCCACATTTACAGTGGAGGCTGCCTTTGTTTCCCACAATGCTACTGCAGAGAACAGCTCTCTCAGGTTCACTCAGCAGCACACTTCAGGTCTCACTGCCAGCTATGTTAACTCTGAACCTGGGATGAAGTGATTTTTCTAATATTTCAGTTCCCAAATCACAAATCAATAACCAATCACTCCCCTTCTGCAATGTCTATCAATGACAGGCACATCGGTTCCTCAGCTGTGCCATCCCATTTCTCAGTGACAGAAACCATCTGACATTTCATAACAATAATAAGTAGAGAATTGGCCATAAAAATGAAAGCACAATAAAGAAGCTATGACAGAAGCCACGGTGGGTCCGAATCTGAAAGGCACGAAGAGGAGCGGAGAGGCAGACGCCGCAGAGGAGCCTGGTGATGCCAAGTTGGCAGCAAAAGTGAAGAGAGAGGATGATGGCGGAAGAAGTGACCCCACAAAAACACTTGACAGCACAGCTACTTTCAGGGTGTGTCTAGTGACAAAAGCTGCATCTCAGCTGGACAGAAGCTGGAGACAATTGAGGGTCTGAGGCTAGTCAGGGCTACACAGCAAGCCCTGCCTCAAAGTGAAGTAAAGAGTAAATAAATAGAAGTAAAAAGAGGATGCTAGCTCACTGGCAGAACACTTGGCTGACACACATGAAGTCCTTTGTAAAAGCCCCAGCCTTCAAAAACTATTAAAAATAAAAAGGAACTCTCTTAGTACTTTAAAACACCGAGGGCAAGCAAGACAGCTCAAATTTCTCTCCATATATTTTGTTACAGGGAAAATTACTTTATTTCAACATTTCTATTTTCTGTTTTTCTCTAGTGCTAAGAACGGCATTTAGGGTCTTGCCCTTCCAGGCTTAGCCTTTTATTCAGCTTCATCCTAGATAATGGTTTATGGTGAGAGGACCTTTCCTCTGCAGCCTAAGCTGGCTCAGGCTGGTCTCAAGCTAGCAATCCTCCTGTCTCTGTCTCCTGAGTCCTAGAACTTCAGGAATGTACCACTGTGCATAAAAGCAACTCTTAGTTTTACTATCTTTTTCTGTTCATTATACATTTGTAACCCGCGTTTTAGCTGACAAAAAAAGGGCGCAGAACTGCGATTTTCTAGATGGAGCAAGTTCTTTTTGCATAGTTTCCATTTACATGTTCACTTTTAGTTCTGAAATGCAAAGATCAGTATATGAAGTAGAAAACCCACTCGCATATGGTCTCCATGTGAACCTCACAGAACTGTGTGCACAGTAGCTGTTTAATGTGGCATGTGGTATGACCCGCACATACTTAGCCACTACAGCAAAACTCACACAAAAGGAGTTTATCAGATATGAACATGAGAGCAAAATAAAACTTACAGTGTGTGGAACTGAAGAGGTAGCTTAGTGGTTAGGAGAACTGGCTGTCCCAGTGAGACCAGAAGGGGCAGTGACTAGGATGTGAAGTGGAAAAAGCACTGGCTACTCTTGCAGAGGACCCAGGCTCTGTTACTATCATCCACGTCGCAGCTCACAACTGTCTATAACTCCAGTTCATATATACGTAATGAAAAATTTAATAAAATAAACAAATAGAAATATTTTTTAAAGTTCCAAAAAATCTCTTATTGTAAAGGCAAACTCTACAAGTTGCCTGAAGATAATGAATTACCCTCGAATCAATACTGCAATATAAAAGAACTATTTAGATTTGGAAATGAACCTTTTGGGAAGTCATAGGTATTTGAAAGAATGGTATAAATGGTTTTGATCATCTAGGTCCTGAGAAGACCAGAGTGAGCTGCCAAGACCAGAATACCCAGGGAGCCTGTTGAGTGTCTGACTTTAAAAGATAAAGGGGAAGAAGAACAGTCTTTAGACAAATGACACCAGCACATGTCACTACTAACCTGCAAACAAAATCCAAACCCCAAAGGAGCCACTTCCAACACTGCCCACATCTGGGACGGCTCCCTGCAGAGCACAGTTGTTTTTACTCCTCTGTACTCTTCCAAAGATCTAGCACAGCCCCACATACACGTGTAGCAATGCCTGAACACACATTCCAACATAGGCTTCAAGCTTCCTTTAAGGCAAGAGATTCCCTGCTTGCCCCAGGCACTACTGAATGAAGTGTAGGGTACAGACAAAAATGTTGGATATTTTCTCAAAACTGTAGAGTGAAATTCCCAAAGGCCACAATGCTGTCACTGGCAGAACCCAAAGCAAGAAACAGCTTGCTTTTCAGGAGCATTTTTTAGCAGCTTTAAGTAAAACAACAATAGCCTGAAGCCTCCAAAGCACTTTCTTAGAAAGCCTCTTCGATTTACTGTAAAGTGTATGCAACATTAGCTCTGTCGGGAACAGACAGTGAAGAGAACAAGCAAAGGCTTGGAAGCAGGCACTGTCACCTGTGCGAGTCCTGGGAGGCTGGACAGCAGAAGTGTGTACACAGTACCAGAGAACACGAGGGGATGGCTGCATGGCCCACAGCAAGGAAGGCGTGGGAGCCAGAGTGGCAACCTTTAAGAATGCACTGCCACGGTGAAAGGGACAGGCCACAAAGACGTGCACATGTGCAGAGAACAAGAACTGGCAAAGCCTCCAGAAGGGCACTGAGAAACAGCCTGGCCGAAGAGCCAGGAGCACCACCAGGGACGGGTTGGAAGAAGAATCTCAAGGTGGCCTAGTTTAAATCAGAAAGGCATCTCAAGATGGTTAGTACTCAGTACTCAGACTCGCTCCCTAGCAGTAAGTAGAGACAGAGTCCGAACAGGGTGACAGTTTAGAAGCATGTCATGTCAGCTAGAAGTAACCCAGGGCTAACCAGAGACTGAAAAACCAAACATTTGAACTTACCCTTTAAAGAAATAAGTAACATAAACTTTAAAATTTACATATGTACTTCACAAAGATACCCTGAGTTCAGTAAAGATGAAAATCAATATAGACAAAAATCTAATAGTCATCAAAGTATATAAAACCAGATTTATTATTAATAAAGCTGAGTTCTAAAAGAGCAAGGGACTTATCCAAGGCCCTGCTGTGGTCAATTTCAGAGCCCGGACGAGGTACTCTTTAGTCAACCACAATTCTAAAGGACTTGGTTATTCCTTTCCCTGCACAAGGACAGTTGCTGAAAGAGCAAGGAGGGCCATGAAAAATACACAGAAAGTGAGGAGTGCGAGCATGGCATCATGAGCAAAAGACCCAGGCCTGGGCGCTTCCAACACTGCATAAGTTCTCACCATCGCTCAGGAGCATCCCTCTGAAGTCATAAAGCGGCTGGTGGATCACAGCAGCCACAGCAGCCCCCACTGCAGCTTTTCACGTGGGGCTGGGAGTAGCAAAGACCAAGAGCTGTAAACATGTGGTGATGTTTCTACCTTTGGGGGGAGGGCTCTTGGAGTCCTCCATAGACAGCTTCAGCTGCTGTATGAACTCGCCGCCATACACACTTCGTTCTTGCCAGATGTTCAGCAATCTTTCTAAAGGTTTTTTACAGCCTTCGTCTGCCTCTCTGCCCAGAAAAGATGAAAAGATATAGATAAATATAAGCTTAATTTTTTTTGTTTTTAATTAAGACAGATTTACTTAAAAACAACAACTGTCAAAATGATTTTCACACTTAAAACAACAATGTGGTACATCCTGTGCTTCTTGGATGCTCAGTCCTGAGAGAAACTACACTCCTCCGGGGGTGAGCCAGGAAGAGGCATCCAATGAACCAAAGAGTCTTTTTCTCCTTTGCAGGGTGGTAGGAACAGGGAAAAGCCGCTATGACTGGTTTTAACGGACAGAAAACAAAACAAAACAAAACAAAATTGACCATATTGATTTTGACAACTTGGCTTTTTAGAAGGCATCAATTTAAATACAATCCTAGACATATACTGGAAGTTTAAATTAGCCAAACCTTAAGATTTTAAAAGCACAAGTGTTTAAATGCACTACAGTAACATTCCACACTTCTACATGCACAAATATGTGCATACAATACGTATGTGCCAAAAGCGTCCCAACCATAACAACTTCACAATGACTTTAACACTGAACTTAGTCTGAGTTCTCTGTTAACACCCATGTATCTAATGGATAATCCTGGAAATCTCTGGAAATAATGCAGCCCTTTGTAATTTTTATCTGAAAGAAAAAGTCAGGTAATCTTTTTCTGGTATATAACACCTGAGGCGGCAGCAGACCTGCAGGACAAGACTTCTGAAGAGAGGCCCTGCCACCTGTGCTCCCAGGCACTGTCTGTTTAGTAAGGCCGTATAACAGCCAACATCTTAACACTGAGCACCTTAAGGAGGGACACCTTGAGGCTCGCAAGATGGCTCAGCTAGTAAATAAGCCGGCCTCCAAGACTGACAACCTGATTTTCATACCTGGACCACATGGTAAAAGAAGAGAACCAATTCCTACAAGTTTTTCAATGACCTCTAAAATAGGCCATTCCTCTTCCCAAATAAATTAAATAATTGAAACGTAACTCTTAAAAAAAGAGAGACCTAAGCTATAGCTCAGTTGGCAAAATACTTGCCCTAGCTCTGGGTTCAATCCCCAACACTGGACCCGAAACACTGGGGAAGTGAAAGTAAGAGTATCAGAAATTCAAGGTCTTGTATCCTCAGCTTCAGTGAGTTGAGGCCAGGCTCAGATATATAAGACTATGCCAAAAATGGAAAGGGAAAAGACCTCCACATTTTAGAGTTGAAGTCAAATATCTTTACTAACAACACCAAGAATACCAAATTGACAGACAGGCACTCTACCCACCCTCAGCACTGACAACACTTCTGTGACACTTATGCTAATACCCAGCCTGGTCTGGTCAAGTGTCCTACTTATAAATTACAAGTAGCAAGTCCACCAAACTGAGATCAAAGTACTAAGCCAGGAAATGCATAAGTTAATTTTTTTCAACTCAGCGGTAAGTCCTAGGGAAACAGGAAACCTTCTGCTATATCTTAAAGAGCTCAGCTATAAGCAAGCACTCTGGGGCTTATGCTAAGACACTCTATCTCTTCACAGTGTGTGCAGAAAGGAGTTACTCTCACCCTCTCCTCTGCCGACAACCTGGCTCAAGGGGCAGCCGTTTCCACTGGCTTCTCCGCTAGCCTCATTACTGCTCCCCCAGCTTCCAGCCTTGCCCTCCTACAGCCTACTCTCCAGTTTGAATAATGTAATTCTAGCTGCTGTGGGAAGGCATCTCGTGTTTCTTTCCACTCTTCTCAGAACAGACAAAGTCCTTACAAAGCCCTCCAGGCTGACCTCACCCATCCACTCTGGTGGCCAGGCCTAGAGCCTGAAGTCAGCTATGCCTCAGGTGGCCCTGTCCTGCCCTCTCTCCAGCAGCAGACCCACAGTCCCTGCACTTCTTGCTCTGCCTTCATTTCGTTTCACACGACGCCTCCCTCAACTTGCTGCACGGAACACTTATCACTCTTCCCATCTGAATGCAACTTCCCGACAGAAGGAGCTTGCTTTCCCCCTACAAATACCCTATCGGCTAAATCAATTTTTTTGAAATAAATTTTTAAAAATTTTATATAAATATACTTGACTTCCAACTTTTCCATATCAAAGTAATTCAAGTCACAAATTAACTAAACTAACCAGTTTTGAAGGAAGGCACTGCGGTGAAGTAGAAGTCACTTTGGCACCTAAAATGAGATGTGGCTAGAGCAGAAAAGCAGTTTGACAAAAGAAGGGTCACTACCTTTTGAGGTTACATGGACTTCATTCTACCTTGAGAGTTCTTAAGGCGGGGAATGTAGATCACTTGGCAGAGTGCTTGCCTAGCATGTACAAAGCCCTGAGTGTGATCCCCAGAACTGCATAAACTGGGCATGGTGCTACATGCCTGTAATCCCAGGACTCAAGGGCTGGGGAGGGCTGGAGAATCCATTCAAAGTCATTCCCGGCCACACAAATTCTTTTAAGGCCAGCCTGGGCTACATAAAAACCTGTCTCCAAAACAAAAAATAAATAAATATGTGAATACGAGAACCGCCTAAATGAAAAAGTATTGCAAAAATATTTACTATTAAGTCATCAAGAGGGCTCCATCACACTCCCTGCTGGGATGCTCCGCCCCCCTGCAGCCCTAAAGAAGGGCAGCTGGCAGCATGAACCTTCACACCCTGCAGCCCAGACAGATCCTTAATCCCCTGTGTCTCTTTGGCATTTCTGTTCTTTCACAGTGACAGAAAGCTAAGACAGGAGCGAACCTGGAGATGGGGTGAGAGTGGGAGTAGGTTCAAGATACTGCTTCATTCCCTAATGATCTGGGTGTCTCACTTGTGTGAACAACATGGCTCCAAGTGAATGCCTACTTACTCTGCAGGAATAGAGGCGGAAGTGCCTTCCACAAATCTCAGAGAAGGCTCTGGGTGCGAGTCTCTTCTCAGCTCCTGTCACAGTTTTTACCCATGCACCTTTCCCCTTTGCTGATTTTTCTGTATCCTTGGGTGCAGTAAATCCTAACAGCCGTGAGTCCTCCTAGGAAGTTACCCACTGGGAGAAGTATGAAGACCCCCAAACAAGGAATTATTATGTATTTGGCAACGACTCCTGGTTTACCGCTCAAGAAATTAAGTCTAGAATCAGAAATTAAGGCCACCAAGCCTGACAACCTGAGTTTAAAACCTGGGGCCCACATGGTGGAAGGAGTGAACTGACTTCTGGAAACTGTCCTCAGATCTGTGTGTTTGCTGTAGCACATGTACATGCACATGAGTGTGTATACACACAAATGAAATTTTAAACTTTTTTAGAAGAAATTAAGGGGGGCGGAGTCCTGGGAATGGCTCAGCAATTACAGCCCTTGCCGCTGCTTCAGAGGACCCAGGTTTGATCCCCAGGACCCACAGTATTCACAACTGCCTGGAACTCTAGTCCAGGAAACCTGACGCCCTCCCTATGTGGTCTCTGTAGGTACTGGGCACACATGTGGTCATAATAGGCACACATGCAGACATAATGCCCATATACATAAAGTAAGAAAAATGAAAGCTTCTGTGAACTTTAAACTAGTTTACCCACGTGTCCATCCATAATTACCCCTTGGAACATCTAACCAACCACCTCAAACATAGCTAAAACAAAACGAAAATCATTTTCTCCATCAAATCTTTTCCCTAGTCTTCAATTGAGATCAGCCATCAGTTATACCAAAATTTTCTCTCTTCCCTCAATACCAGCTCCCATTTCATTTCAAGAAATCATGGACATTTTACAAGGGAGAAGACCCCGACTACAAAAATAAGCATTCAATAAATGGAGAGAGCCTTCTCATGGCAATGTTTTAACCGATCTCATCTTAGCCAACACAACAGCAACACTTCTTCTGAACGTAGGCTTCCCTGCCTTTCACAACCCATTCTCTACACGAGCCTTTCATATATATGGTTTGCGAGTGTGAGTGTGAGTGTGCGTGTGCGTGTGCATGTGCCTGTGCGTGTGCGTGTGCATGTGCCTGTGCATGTGCGTGTGTGTTGTTCTCCACCTTACATACTGAGACAGGGTCTTTCGATTGTACCCTGAGATTGCTGATTCAGCTAGTCTGACCTTTACCCACTGAGTCATCTCTTCAACCTAATAGAAGCCTTTAAAGAATAATAATTTGCTAGGCGGTGGTAGTGCACACCTTTAGACCCAGTACTTGGGAGGCAAAAGCAGGCAGATCTCTGAGTTCCAGGCCAGCCTGTCTACAGAGTTCCAGAACAGCCAGGGCTATACAGAGAAACTCTATCTCCATAAACCACAAACAAACAAAACAAATAAAAATAAAAACTTTCTCTACAATATAATAAAAAGATAATGCTTATCGCCTTATCATACGTTAGAATTGTTGACTAAAAAGAGATAATGCAGCTCACTTTTTTAGGTAATTTTACCAAAAGTGCCTACTCATGACTTTACGAATAGTTAAAGTTTTCATGAACCATCAATGGTAGCACAGTTAGCAAATGGATTGAGGGGAAAATCTGAGTTATGTGGTTAGGTTCTGTTTTCTGTTGTGTTTTCTCTGATTTTACCTGGGCTTTTTATATTGTCTATAGGACTCTTTTCAACCCCTGGCTTACAGTTCTTGACTGGCATCCTGTCAGAATAGAGTCCAGGGAATATGGAACGGCTCCCTTCTGCCTCTCTCTGATCTCATCTGGGGCTGCAGCTCACTATGTTTCCCATATCCATTTCATCCGGCTCCTTTTAAGATGTCCTGATCATTTCTACCTTCGGTTCTCGAATGTCACCTCCTTACTCACGATGCCTGGAGGAGCTCATCCTAGGATACTATTCTTCTTAACTGTGCCATATCATTCAAAAGTGTCTTGTTCACTTCACCGTTCTTATCTGCCTTCTTCCTTGCTGTTCCCAAGCTCCGGATTAGTGTGTGGCATAGGACAAACACATGTTGAATAATGACTATGTAACTACCTTCAAACTTTAAAGAAAACAAGGTACTCGTAAGGATGGTACATTCATAGTCTAGTTATTTAAACCACTACTTAAATCAAATGTGCCCGATGAACACTGTGCTTTCTCTGAATCCAAAGCTTTGGTTTTTTGGCTTGGGGATGAAAGTAGAGAAGCATCATAAAAATATTGATAATCAGGGGTTGGGGATTTAGCTCAGTGGTAAGGCCCTGGGTTAGGTCCTCAGCTCCGGGAAAAAAAAAAAAAAAAAATTTATATATATATATATATATATATATATATATATATATATATATATATATAATCAATTCGAGAATTAATGGGTCAGCTACCTTTGTTCACCATCTGGTCACAGCAAAAGCACACCAAGAACACTTACTAAATTACTTTTGGTTGATGAGGTACAATAGTATTAAAGTAGCTATTGTACTTTCTGTTCTAATGACAGGGTAAAGGGAAGAAACCTAGAAACAAAGCCTCCAAGGTAGACCTCAAACAGACTGGGACACAGGAGATGGGAAACGCCAGGTACAGTGTACCCAGATGTTCCCCCAACGTCTCCTGTTTACATTTCTTTGTTTTCTTTGTGATAAGGTTTTACTACGTAGCCTGGGCTGGCCTGAGTGCTGGAATTACAGGAGTGTGTTACTATGCCTGGCTTCTGTATAGTTTTAAGACGTGCCCACATGCTAGGCGAGCCCTCTGAACCTTGGTATCCACCTTCGAGTCCTTTCTACTTATCCTTTTCTAATTTAGAACAGTGAAGATTATAAAAGTGTCAGTTTAATATCCCTAAAGTGCGGGGTAGTACCCTTAAGTCAGATCTTTTTCCTGTTAGTCACAATTATCCTAATTGAATCAAAGAATCTTTACTAAGCCCTGCTCAGTACCAGAAGAGTCTGCAGTGCTACTACACCTTGGAACACCCTGTGAGAGACTATCTGAGTGCACTCCTTGACCTGGAGGCTGCATGTGAGCACTACATGTGCATGGCCTAAGAGCTAGAAAAAGGCATGCTTTCCCTGCCTGCAGTGTAGGACATGAAAACTAATGAGGAAAACTCCCTGCCTTTTAACTAGATGGGAAGCTTAGGCTTAATAACGTAACTTACACATCCAAGGCTACTCACATGGCGCATGAGACAGAGCAGTGTCTAAGGCACACGGCTAAGCCTTATTGAAACAACAAATCCCAGACTCCAATTTCAGACAGCTGCTCTCAGCTTACCACTGTTTGGAGATTCAGTAATTTTCTTCAAGTTACTAATACGTTCTGCTACTTCAGTGCCCATGTTCATCAGAAGCCAGCACCACAGGTACAAGCAAAAACCTCCAGCTTCAGAAGCTCAATGTGTTTTTAACATTTTGGACTACTAATTTTACTCCTTTAAACATTTCAAATCCTTCGAGGAATACTGACTTCAAATCCTACAGAAGGCCTACCTTTCCACGCATACCTTCTTAGACTCTCGAACATTTTTTTGTTTAATGCACAGTCTCATTTTCACGTTTCATGGTTTCTTTTGCAAAGATCTGTGTATTTTTGTGCATACTTATGAGCATAACAGTCAAAAAAAAAAAAAGACCCAAAACAAAAACGAACAAACAAACAAAAAACAAAGAACAAAACCAACAAACAAAAAGCCCACTAACTTCTCCCGGAACCTAACTCACCTACGACAAGATGGGCAAACAAGCCTGAGTGATATGGAAGTGTAGCAGGCGTGAGCTTTCTACCCAGCTGCCTGTGTGCTCCAAGATGCAGCACTCTGCAGCTTGAGGTGCAGATTTACAACAATGCAGCTCAAACATCTACTTTTCCACACGTTATATGACTATTTTTGTAGTGGTAGTAATGACTACTATTTTTAGCAAACTAGAAGTTGAGGGGGAAATAAAAAGTCTCAGGAACCAATTTCTGCCATTGAAGACACATCACTAAAGCGCTCCTGCGCACTACTCGCTCTGGGTTTTGATCAGGAACTAATGAGACAACTCAGCCACAGAAGATATCCTCGAGAAAGAAATCCAGTGGGTGAATTCAGAGGAAAAAGACGTGTTTCTGGTACCAGAATAAATCTCTTTAGTGTTTCAAAATGTTTACACATCTGACATGATAGTTAAGAGCCTAGAAAAGCATAAAAGCATAATTTGGTCTTCACAGCACTCTGCAGAGTACAACGTTGTCCATTTGCAAAGGATATCACAAGAGCAACATAACAAAAAGATGGAAATGTAAAAGCCCCCAATAGAAAACATACCTGGCAACATGAGAAAAAGCATCCACAAGGACAGATTCAAATTCTCTCGTGAACTCAGGTCCTTTCCTTTTACTGTTTTGGATGACATCATTTGCTAAGTAGAGAAAAGTAAGCTTTCTATTTGATTTGGCTGGGGAAAAAAAGAGAAGAAAGAACAATTTAACTTACAGCAGAAAATTCTAATGAGTGATTGTTAGGATAGTCCTAAAGAGCAGTAGGTGTGAGAAGACGGCTTAGCAGGCAGGTACTTGTCACACAAACATGAAGACTGAAATCTGTGTCCCTAGCACCCAAGTAAAGTGCAAGGTGGAGGTGGCTCCCTGGAGCAAGCTGGCAGCCAGCTCCCCTACATTGGTGAGCTCTAGGTTTACATGAGAGGTCCTACCCTGGTTTATAAGGTGGATAGGGACTAAACATCAACTTCTGGACTCCACACACATATGTACCTGCATACAGCAAGCAAATGCAGACACACACCAATGTGAGTGTACCTCAGAGAGTCAAGTAAGTGTCTGAATAAAACAATGGAATGAAATAAAGGAGTCCTTTCAAGTCTAACTTGCACATGTGGGAATACAATTTTGGAAGAAAAAGTTACTGTGTTACTTTAACCAAGGTAACTAATTGGCATCAAAAATAAAGATAGTTAAAAATGCAAGTCTTAAAGATAAGCTGTCAATCTAAATGCTAAGCCAGGTGCACATTTACTGTACTATGAGGAAGTCATAACACAATCTTCAAACACAATCTTCATCACCGAACACTCTAGAGTGAGCACGGGAGTTAGGATTCAACTTTGAAGGATAATCTTGCAAATGAGGCTCTCAACTGGGAATCTTTCTTTGAGATGCTAATAACCATAGTCAGCCAGTGACACTGCCTTACAGTCCAGAAGATTCTCTAGATACACCAATGAATGTTTATCTCAATCACAAACATGCAGAAATGCTGTATTATTGTTGAAAATTTATATACACTCAAATCAGAATATGCAAAATTACAGCTCCTACAAAACCCATAATTCTTCTTTGTTTCACATACAATATGTACTATTTTCTATTACTCTATATGGTACCATATATTAAACCATAAAAGCTTCGTGTAATACATCTGAATTACAGTTGCTTGGGGGAACATTACTGAATTTTCTGGCTTCTATGCACATAAGTTCTCAGCCCTAAAGTTCTATCACTATCATTTTTTGGTCCCGGTTATCTTTTAAAAGAAATAAATATGAATATAATAAAATGTTTCAAAACATTAAGTTTTCTTCAATGCTATATAGAAAACTCTAGCAGTATTTATGCCAATTTTACACAACTGTGTACCTAGTTCTTGCTCCACTGCTCTCAAAAAAAAAAAGAAAAAGAAAGAAAAGAAAAAAGAAAAAAAAAACTTTTGAAAAGCACAACAGGCAAAAAACTTAGCCAAACTAAAAACAGGGTTTTTAAAGCATATTGTAGTTTTTTGTTTTGTTTTGTTTTGAGCCAGGTCTCAATCTGCCTGGCTGAGTATTTAGACAGGGAGATACTGAACTACATTCATTAGCCATCCAGTAAGAACCTGATTGTGAGAAACTTAATGATTATTCAAAAGCAAGACAATGCCAGGTATGGTGGTGCATGCCTTTGATCCCAACACTGGGAAGGCAGCGGCAGGTAGATATCTATGAGTTTGAGGCTAGCCTAGTCTACATTGTGCTAGCAAGTTCTAAGGCAGTCAGAGCAACATATTAAGACTGTCTCAAAAAAAAAAAAAAAAGTCAAGATAAAAGTATCAATGGTTGATACAGTGTTACAAATTCAGCATTACAGCAAAAAACTGGAGAGATGATTCAGCAGTTAAGAACACTCCTATAGGTGAACATCCTTCTCCAGGGCCTGACAAGTGTAGTCCTCACCCTCCTCAAAAAAAAAAAAAACAACAAAAAAAACCTTTCTTTTGCAATAGATGGAGACCATTACATTACACAAAACCACAACCAATCAAATGTAGTTGTGGAGTCCAGTGTCAACATCTACAAAACAACACTTGCACCCAAGGCTCAGGGATCAGGAGAAAGGGTGGAAAGATTCTAAGAGCTGGAAGCTACACTCACAGTCTCACCAACACGTAGAGCTGACTAAGGACAAAATAGATAGGCTAACCCAGACAGAGGAAAGCCCACCCGTCCTCAACCCTACACAAAGAACTACTGGCAACTAAGGAATGCCATGAGTGGGAGAAACAGTCTTCCCCAGGGAAGAACACACCAATTGTTCATCCAATACCAAATGGTCAGCCTGCTCAGCTGAAAACAGACATTCAAGTAACATTATAGAGACTGTTCAGGTTATATTTAAAAATATATATGTATACACATACAGGTATGTAACAACAATTAATAAAAAAAAAGAGGGAATGAATTTGAAAGAGATAGAAGGGGTATATGGGAAAGATTGAAGGGAGGAAAGAAAAGGGGAAAATCACGATTATATTATAATCTCAAAGAACTAATTTTTAAAATGATGCAATTAAAATGTCACGTGAATTAAAATAAAATGAAGAATGAAAATAGAGAAGAGGAATATAGTACTCTACTTAAACATATTAAAAGGTCTTAGTTCTCATAGGCACCTAATTACATAACCCAAAACTTAGCATGTATGCTGTGGCCACTCATATCAGGTTTACTACAGCTTTTCCTCTCAGAATTTTTAAAGAAATAATAACACACTATTATTTTGATTAAAAAAATAACTCACTCCTACAGCTGGGCTTGACATATGCCTTTGATCACAGCACTTGAGAGGCAGAGGAAGACCTCTCTCTCTCTCTCTCTCTCTCTCTCTCTCTCTCTCTCTCTCTCTCTCTCTCTCGCTGTAGTTCCCAGCCAGCCAGGGCTACATAGTGAGACTCTGTCTCAGAAAAAGAGGAGACTGGCTCTTTTTCCAGAGGACCAAACTGTGGCTCCAAGCACCTACATGGCAGCTCACAATTACCTATTAACTACAGTTCCAAGTGATCCAATGCCTTCTTCTGGCCTAAATTATATTAGGCACCCTAAAATAGAAATTTAAGTACCCTGTGTGTAGACAAACTATGACACAGCCAACATACAGTACACAGGTCTCACTACTCCAACTCTGGGTGATATATGACAAAATGTATCTTCCGGACTCCTGGCTGAGTAAAGTTTAAAAAACTGGCTAATCAAAAATGTTGATGTGAAGAGAAAGACTACAAAGTATTCTGGAAAAGGGAACTATTTATCTACATTGTGGCCACAGTAACAACAAACATTAAAAAAATTCATCTTAGCCACACACACCTTTAATCCTAGCATTTGGGAGGCAAAGACAGGTAGGCCTCTGGGAGTTTGAAGCCAGTATGGTCAATGTAGCAAGTCCCAGGACAGCCAGAGCTACATAGTAAGACCCTGTCTCAAAATAAGATAGATAGATAGATAGATAGATAGATAGATAGATAGATAGATAGATAGATAGAGCAAGCAGCTAATAGCACTGTAATACCCAACTATTCCATAAAGGAAAGAGGTTCTACTTACAATCTAAAAGGACTAATTAATTATTCCTAGAAAGTGGAAAGAAAATAACACATTAAAAAAAGAAGCAACTCCTAAATGAGAGGAAATAATTTTTGTAAGTGTTAGTGATAACTCAAAGACAGGGGTAATGTTTAAGACAAGGAAAACTTCATAGGCACAAATGACCATTTTTAAAAACTCAGGGTAAGCTAAATCGCAAGGGGCTAGTCAGTTTCAGTGTCAGAGTACAAAACCCTTTTCTATTTTAATATAGGGGTACTATCAGTTTACAAGGGAAGCTGGACAGGAAATGAATACGCATCTCAGAGCTTGAGTAAGAACTCTAGTTCTGCGAGATTCAATCTGGTAGCCATCAGCCATGATGGCCAGTCACCACTTAATTGAGATAATAAAACTGGATCTTCAATTATATTTATTCCTTTGCATCATTTTAAATGTCCAATAGCCACATGTAGATAGTGACTGAGGACAGGTTATTTCTCTGCTGGTGAAATGAGTCAGTTTAAGCCAGATGAGAATATATTAAAGGCTGGTTTATTGGAAAGCTGCTGTCCAGTGGACAAATTCACTGGCCCCAAGGAAGGCTGTGGAAGTCGCTATGGATGCAGGGGGTGTGGAGAAAGGGTGCTCAAGCTGAGAGAAGAGGAGAAAGAAACTAAAATGTCTGGATTAATCGGGAAGAGCCTCTAGGGGAAGGGCAGACCAGACCCTGGGCTGGAAAGTTCAGGGTTGGGGGCAGGGTATGCCAGGTAGGGACTAAGGGATGCTGTGAGAATCTGGAGGCCAGGTCTGCTTTGATATGTAAAATATGCATCTCGGTCCCTTGTCCCAGGTCCAAAACCAAATCGCCCAAGAGCAGCTTCCCAATTTAATATGGCTTGAATTGGTTTGTTTCACCAATGGAGAAATAACCTATGAGCTGCCTTGTGGAGAACAGAGGCACAGAACAGCAACTGCCACAGATAGTTAAACCAGTGCCAATAAGGTCCTTCCTCTACTCAAACCTGAAAACATCAGAGGTACAACCACGCTACCAAACTAACTGTTACTTCACGATTGATACAATTCTAGTGCAAAACAAACCTAGAGAGATGTAACTACACTGAGGTAAGGCAAGCGGTGGGATGGGATGGCAGAGAATACAGTGGAAGAAAACGCCTCCAATTAACACCATTAAAGCACCAGGAACTTGAAAAAGCATTAAGTCTGGTATCAGTCCTCCCTGGGTCCAAGTCCCAGTTTAGACCTCTGGACAAGCCACCGGTCTTGCTGCATCTTTATCTACTGTGAAATGAGGATAAGAACGCCACCCTATTTGCTATGTAAGGCCCATGAGACAAGATTATCGATAAAGGAGCCTCTCTAAATGGCTATTTTTCAGGAACTCAAATAGGGTAAGGTGAGGAACTGACAAGGAAGGCTTCACAAAAGAAGTCTGGGATGGGCTAACAATTTCAAGATGATCAAGAGACTCTGCCGAAGGGAATTCAACGAAGGTCACCGATAGTTTTCTCATGTCTCCACATGCTGCAGCTATGCTCTACCTAGCTGCCCCAGAGGGCTGAAGGGATTCCTATGTCAGTAGAGCAAACCAAAACTGGGAGGCTCTGCAAGAAACCTAGAGTGCAGTCTCCTGAATAAACCTGGAGTTTGCTGCCTGCCATGCATCCTCTTCAGTTCGAAGACTTTGACTAAACCATTCTCCACTTCGGTTTCCTCGGTTTCCTCATCTACAACAGAGGGCACAGACACTCATAAAGTTACTTCCACTAAGCTTCGACTCTTCAGTCTTCTGCTAAGGAACCCAGCACAATGTGAGTTTGCACTGTACCTACCCGCTGCTCCACACCAGGATGTAGCAACCTGAAGGCAAAGACCAAGCTGTACACTGGGCATTCAACAGTCTTAACTTACCACTTCTACTGAAAACCTGCACTGTGCCCACAGCACACGAAAATGCTTACTGGATCATCCTGGCTTCTTACCAGAATCTGCTTTGTTGAGCCCTGTGTTTTCCCCATCTGTAAAACTCCTACTTCAAAAGGCCTCAAGAATTAAAAAACAAAACAAAACAAAGCAAAACAAAATAACAAAAAAGAACAACAAAAGAACCACCCAGTATAGTGGTACAAGCTACTAATCCCAGCATTTGGGAGGCAGAAGCAGGTCTGAGTTCGAGGCCAGCCTGGTCTACATAGGGAGTTCCAGGCCAGTAAAGGCTAAATAGTAAGATTCTGTACTGAAGCAAAAACAAAAGCAACCTGCATAAAGACAGTGGCACATGATAAAGCCATAGTAACATAAACTACCATCCTCTCCGTTTTCTATATAAAGAAACATAAAGGACATAAAGGTTAAGCTGTTGGGATAAGTGGCAAAGACAAGCTTAACTTCCAGACAGTGACCAGAAACAACCTGCATCTAACACAGGGCCTGGCAAGAAACAGGTAGAGCTCTGTGAATGTCAGATTCTGAGAGTCTGAATTTAGTGGCAAGTGCAGAAAGCTACCCAATTTACCGGCCTGTTCTGAAGTCTATGGATAGTAACTAACATGGGGTCAAGGCTTTGTAAGGACAGGTAAGTTTGTGTCAGTTTTACAGATTAGAATACACAGGGATATGAAGAAATTAGAACACGTTTGGGCCAGGTCTCAATGTAGGCAGTCTGGCCAGAGACGGCTGGATCTTATTCCAAATGCCCAATACTGGGCTCCCAGCTCCAAGCACAGCCACGATTTAAAACAAAATAAAACAAAAAACAATTGTCGTAAAGTGTGAAGGGGAGCCTGAAGAGGAAAGCAGCTTAATAACTTCAAGTCTGGGCATTTGCACCCTTGGAACCTCAGACGAATATCACATGCCTTACTGGGCCTCAGTTTCCCTCTCCAAGAAATAAAATAACAGTTTCCAATCTCAGAACCTCCATCAGAGACCCAGGCCTGCAAAGCAAGGCTTAATTAAGAAACTAGAGGGGTGTGGGAAAGTGGATGAGAGTGCACACCCATGGGAGAGCCCAGGGGTGGGGGTGATCACCTTTGCGGAGCTCGCGGTGCCACACGGAGACGATGGGTCCTGCGTGCTTGCGGTGGTGGATGAGCCACAGGGATAGGGTCTGCACACTCTGCTGAGAGTTGCTCAGCTCTGAGAGCTTCTTTTCCAGCGCCGACTCTGAGAAGGAGGACATGGTGGCGGTGGTAAGGAACGGCCTGGGCCGCCCGATGAGTCGGGGAAAGCGACCGCACTCGGCCCAGGCCTCCGCTGACAGGCTGCACAGCTCTCCGCCGACTGACAGACAGCTAGGGGTACCAGGTGGGGGGAGGGGACAGGTCTCCGCAGTAACAGCCGCCCGCGCCGCCGCCACAAGATGGCCACCCGACCTCTCACCCCGCCGCCACGGGGTCAAAGGGCAAGGGCCACAGTCGGGCGCCGAGAGGTTCGCAGCCGGAGGAAAACGACCCTTAGGAGGCAGCAGTCTCCTTGGGCCTTGTTGAGGGGACTTCGAACCGAACAGGCCGAGAGAACAAATCCAGGTCCTCGAACACCGAAAAGCGCTTTAACCACTCGCGCCCGCGCGCCGGCGCAGTGAGCCTCACCGGAACCCTTTTTCCCGCTCCCGCAGAACCTTTCTGGCGCGGCGCGACGCACTACTTTTTCGTCATTTCCGTCTAGGGTGCTGGAGGCGGGAGAGTGGGGGAAAGACTGGAAGACGAGGTAAGAGTGGCGGGAGTGAGAGGGAGCTCAGCGGCTTTGGAGCGTCCAGAAGCGAATCCTTAGGGGACACTGAGGCAGGAAGCGCGGGACCTGGGTGTGGGAAGAGCTGCGTCGCTGCTGGCTCGCTTAAGCCACACCTCCCTCCGTGCTTGATCCCTCCCCCCCTTCCCGCGCTCCTCTAGTTCTATTAAAGACACGAACCCTTTGCAGGCCCCCCCCAGCTTGGTTCCTGTTCTGTCTTCAGAAGTGATGCCCCTTTTCTCACCTGATGGAACTGCGCCGTCTACTGGCCTCGACTGAAAACCCCCTTTTTTGAGGGGTGTAATGACTTCAAGAGTAATAGTGCTTGTTATGCAAGAATCAGGATATCTGAGTTCCCATCATTAAATAGCCCAAGTTGGTGGCCTGGTCTGTAACTTCAGTACTCTGGGACTGAGACAGGAAGATCGCTGGAGCTTGCTAGATGCCTGCTTAACTCCAGGTTCAGTGAAAGACTCAGTCTCAAAAGAATAAGCTGGAAAGTGGTTGAGCGGGACACCTGACATCTCTCTGTGCGCTCACCCCCCAAGACACACACCTACAACTTTCCTGACCATTGTTGAACTTCTTAGATGTGGGCCCCTCCTATAGACATTCCTATAGTTGATGCCTGGTTTTCTTCACTTCTCTATTCCTAATATAAGTGCTTTGACCCTTCACCCTTCACATCATGATCATAGATAGTCTAGTGAGAACGTTTCTGTGTGCTAGACACTTTTCAAAGCTTTGAAGTAGGTATTATTTTCTCACGCTTTAACAGTCGAGGAAACAGAAGGTTACAGAGGTGTGGTGATCATCCGAGTTCCCAAGCTCACTTAGCTAAGATCTGAATGAAGAGACTGTATCTCAGTGTTTCCCAGCATCTGGGATCAAAGCTGAGTTCCTAACCGATTGAGTGAATTAATGCACAAGTCAACACCTTGTAATGATATAAGTGTGATGGTGCACACCTTTAATTCTAACTCTTGGGAGGCAGAGGCAGTGGGTTTCTGAGAGTTCCAGGCCAGCCTGGTCTGTGTAGTAAATTCCAGACCAGCTTTTAAGACCCTGCCTTTAAAAAAACAGGTGTGGGGGTATGTGTGTCTGGGGGGCCTAGGGCTTTTGAGACCCATCTAAACAGTTGCTGAGTACTGAGTAACTGTCATGTTCTGAGTACCCTTCCTTGTACTGACTGAGTCTATGTATCCAGCATGTTACTATTTCTAAATTCCAGTGGTGGGCACCATTTGGTAATGAGAACACATGACTGGGAGTGAGTAACCTATCCAGAGCTGCTCAGGCATAGCCAGGAAATGGCAAAACTAGAATTCAGTTAAGGTCTCCTGATCCCAAATTCTTCACGTATTACCCAAAGGTTCCTTCATAATTTCTGAGCATCTGTGTCTGAAGCACTGTTCTGGGCAAACAGACAAGCTGTCCCTGTCCTTGGAAGCTTGCCTTCTAGAGAAGAGAAAAAATGGGCATGCAAGTATAAAATGAATCAAAAGGTGATTTGCATAAAAATCCAGGAAGCCAAGGAGGTAGAGAATGCATGGGCTTGAGAAAATATAAGTTGGTCACATAGGAGTATGTTCTATATGCTATATGCCCTTCCCAGAGGGTAAAGTAACATTTGGTTGCTTGCCATACGCTGTCTTTCCAGGTAGTGAGAAAACCAACTTCAAACCTTTGTTTGCAATTTTGAGGACTTGAAAAGATGGTTTTACCAGAGTGATAGAAATCAGAAGGGTAGTTAGACATAAAGCCAGAAGAGTATGGAGGGACCGTGTCACATGGGCACGGATAGATACAAGTAAGAGTTTAGTGTTCTCTGAACGGGCAGTAGCGAGTGAAGGCGGAGCACTTTATTCTTATTGCGCTGTGCTGTTGTGGCATTTGCATGCAGCCTTTGCTTGCATAGGCAAGGCTGTTATGTAGAAGACAGGACCATGCCTTGTTATGTACAAGAAGGACAGGAAGACCAGTTTGTCAGCTGTTGTAATAACCCAGGTAAAAGGATAACACAGACCAGGATTGTGCCAGTGTAGGAAGCAGGAAGAGGACAGAATATGGAGATACTCTAAAGGAAGAGATAACAGGATTTGCTGATAGACTGGGTTTAGATATGAAAGAAGACAGGGTTGGCCCCAGGAATACTGACTTCAGCAACTAGGAGAATGGAATTTCTGATTACTGAGGACAGACAGACAGATAGACAGGTTTGAGCAATGAAAACGGCAGGGTGGACATGTTTGATTGAAAATGCTTATCTAGGAACAGTCACCAATCACTGCTGAGTGTCTTGGGTATTGGTTCTAGGACACATGCACCCACCACACACACAGGTGCCACATTATGTCTTGGTTACATAAAGTATAATATACTACATATGTAAATGATGTGTAAACATTGCAACTATTTTTTAAGAAATAAGTAACACTAAAGAACAGACTATATATTCAGCACAATCGCAGGGTTTTTTTGGTTTTTTTTTAACCAAATAATTTTGGTCTGTGCTTGGTTGAACTGGTCACAGATACAGAAGGCCATCTATTCAGGTACGTAGGCAACTGGATTTATCAGTCTGGAGCTCAAGGGCAAGTTCTGGGCTACAGAACTTGTAAGAGTCGTAAGAGGAAAGGTGCAGAGAGAGGCTGAGGCTCAGGACAAGTCACAGTTGAGAGGTCTGGGAGATGGAGGTGATACGGTCATGCAACTTAGCCTCTTCACCCTTTCAACAGTAATTCTAGTGGCTGGTTTTCAAATATGGAGCCAACCTTGAGTCTCTGAAGTAACTTCACTTGTAATCTGTAACTTTTTATGTACTGCTAAAGTGTATGTCCTGTTATTTAGTTTAGGACTTAGGTGTCTGTAGACATGAAGGAAATTAGTTTTTAGGTTTTTGTTTTGCTGTGTTTACTAATTCACTTTGTGTGTGAGTTCACACATGTATGCCTAGCACTCTTATGAATGTCAGAGGACAACTTGGAGAAGTGGGTTCTCCCTTCCCACCATGTGGATCCTGGGGGATGGAAATCAGGTTGTTAGGCTTGGTGATAAGCACCTCTACCCACCGAGCCATTTCTTCAGCAACCCTCCCCCCTTAAACACCTTAAAGTGTTTTTGTTTATGTTTGTTTACTTTGTGTGTGCATGGGTATGTGTGTGCACATGTGCATGTGTGTATGCCCATGCTGAGATGAGAAGACAACTTTTCAGTTAGGCTGGCCTCGGACTCACAGAGATCTGCCTGCCTCTGCTTCCCAAGGCTGGGATTAAAATATGTGCCACCAAGCCTGGCCCTGACCTTGGTGTTTAGTTTTGTTACTGTTTTGTGTTGTCTTTGGTTTGGGTATCCGTATCATACTGACTTAAAAAAAAACAAAGAAAGGTGTTTCTTCATCTCTTTCTATATTGTGAGAATAAATGTTGGCTAGAATTGGCCAGTGAATTATTTTTCTCTTTTTTTAATGAAGTTTTAAATAACAAACTCATAGTCTATGAAAGTTGTGAAGCTTTTCCAGTAATCTTTCCTAATATGTTATTGCAGTGACTTGTCTCTGCTCTGGTTTGGATATGGTTTGAGGGTTCTTTAATGCTTCATGTGTTAAAACTTAATCTCAGGTGTGGGGCACTGAGCGAATGGCATTTAGAGATATGGCTTTGGGAAAGCAACTGGGATTACTAACAATTAAGGGTGCTAAAGTGGAGCTCCCTTGATTGCAGTAGCTTTATGATAAGGAGAATACCAAACAAGTGTACACATGCACTCTGTCTCTTGTGTGATCTCCTGCGCCACTTCAGGGCCTCTGCTGGCAAGAAGACCATCATCACCTAGCACAGCCCCTAGACCTTCTACCTCCAGACTAGGTAGTCTGCCTGTGAATGTGCTTGAGCTGTATAGCCTTTTATTGTAAACTGGAATAGAGGTGTCTTTTGAACAGCATGCATGAATGGTTTATCTTCTGTATTCTAAAACAGATTATTTATAAATGGTGTATGTATAGTATGTACATATTCGTGTATGTATGTGTGTGTGTGTGTGTGTGTGTGTGTGTGAGAGAGAGAGAGAGAGAGAGAGAGAGAGAGAGAGAGAGAGAGAGAGAGAGAATAGAGCATATTTGGGTGTCGGATGGCACAGTATACATGTGGAAGTCAGAGGACAATGTCAGTTGACTGTCTTCAGCCTTGATTGAGGTGGAGTCTTTTTGTGGTTTGCAGCAGGATCTGTTAGTTGTTTACCACTGTATGTGGGCCAGGATAGCTAGGCCCAGCGTTTCTGGAGGTTCTCCTGTCTCTACCTCCCATCTTGCTGTCGATCACTAAGACCACATACAGTTGCTGCTACTGTATGCAGCTTTACATGGGTGCTAGAGAGTCAAACTCAGGTTCTCATGCTTGCACAGTGAGGGCTTTACACACTAAGCCTAGTCCTTAATGTAATTTCTTTATTTAAAAGCTTCTTCCGGGGTCCATTGTGCACACCTTTAGTCCCAGCACTCAGGAGGCAGAGGTACTCTTTTGTGAGTTCAAAGCCAGCCTGGTCTACAGAATTCCAAGACAGCCAGAACTACACAATGAAAGTCTGCCTTGAAGAAAAACAAACAAACAAAAAACAATCTTCGTCCATTTTTTTGTGTACAGTTTTTCACAACTTTCCTGAAAGTGGAATTATGTGCACAAGGCCAAAGAGTGTGGTAAATGCTTTCTGAGTTACTATCAAAAAGCTGCCTGCCATGACTGGAATTTAACATTGTTATATTTTTTAAAAAGATTTATTTTTTTTATTTCTGTATATTAGGGGAAAGGGAAATATACACACATCAGTGCAGGTATCCGCAGAAGCCAAAAGAAAGCGTTGGATCCCCTGGAGCTGAAGTTTAAAGTATTTGTAAGCTGCCCGGTGTGGGTGCTGAGAACTGAACTTGGTTCTCTGCAAGAACTGCAAGCTCTCTGAGCTGCGGAGCCATCTCCATCCCCAATACCGGCTTTTTTTTTTTTATTAAAATGTGTTTATGCCAACCTTCCTTCTACGGGCTCAACTGGACTCATACTCGCGTGTTCTTCTGTGGAAGTGTTTAGTAATACTGCCCCATGAGATGTCCTACAGTATTAGGATGTGTCTTTGTTTATAACACTTCCGTTTCACTTTTTTGAGTCCAGAGATCTGTAAATCTTCCCCTGTGATTCTTCATAGTAACTGTAATTAAATCTTAGACTCCAGGAGCAGAAACCAGAAAGGGATGGAAGGAAAAAAAAAAAACAGGAGTTTACTGGAATTCACTAGATAGCGGTAAGAGTTCCAAATCCACATTCAGAGCTCCGCTGGCACAGAAGTAATGGTAATGTGTCCTATGGGTAGCCATAGATAAGGTAAGTGCATTCCAGTACTATGCTCATCCTCAGCTGTCTACAAGGTCATCTCATACTTTCCCATCTACTATAGTTCTCCACAAATTCTTTCTCGATATGCAGGTCATACAGAGATGCTGCGTATCTGTCCACACTGGAAAGCACACATGAGAGAGAGCACAAGATACAGAGGTCCAAGGATAGAAACACCCCCACCTCCATGATAGCTGGACTCATTTGTCCTAAGCATAGGCAACACAGAACCCACAGTGTGCAAACTTGCATGGGTTGCAGCGATGGCTCCAGATCTGGTAAGGAGCATGAGTGATCTTGAAGCAGCGGAGTCACTGCAAAGTCACACCTCATCATGAATGACAGCCTCTTTGGAGCTACAGCAGTTCTCTGCCTTCTGGGATTTTGATATAGTAACAAAAATGAGACAAACACTGTCTGAGTTTTCAGATTAATTTGGAAAGTTGTTTGTGGTGTTCTTGTGTTGTCCTTGTGATGTCTGCAAAGCCTGCCCTACTATTCGATTTTATTGCTATTGTTGATGTGTGATGTTCCTCTCTCATGTTCTCACTCTCTTCCTTTTTGGTCTTGATACAAGTTTGTTTTGTTGATCTTTTCAAAGAACCAGGTTTTGTTTATTGATTGTTTTCTTGATTTTCTTCCTTCTGCTTGTTTTAGGTTAGTTTACCCTTTTTTTCCATAGAATCTTGGGAAATGAGTTAAGAGTTTTGATTTGTTGTAGTTTGAAACTGTTTCCTTTTTTTTTTTTTAAGGTTTGTTTATTTATTATAGATGAGTACACTGTAGCTGTCTTCAGACACACCAGAAGAGGGCATCAGATTCCATTACAGATGGTTGTGAGCCACCGTGTGGTTGCTGGGATTTGAACTCAGGACATCTGGAAGAGCAGTCAGTGCTCTTAACCACTGTTTCCTTTTTCTAATGAATAACAGTATTATAAATTTACCTCTGGGATGGGAATATATAGTTCAGTGGCAAAGTACTTACCTAATTCCCAGCTTCCATAAAATAAATTAAATAAATAAATAATCTGCTTCTTGATGATTATAGATGTTTTCATTTTTGTTAATTTGGGTCCTCTCCCTCCCCCTGACCCCACATGCACTCTCTGGTTTGCCCCCAGCCCTACACAGAGTACTTGAATTTGAACCCTTGTGCATGCTAAGCTAGTGCTTTATCACTGGTCAACAAATATGTAGCTTTGCAGGTCTGGAACTCAGAGAGAGAGACCTGCCTCTTAAGGGCTTCGTTTAAAAGTGTCCACACCACTCCCTGTTGCTGTACTGTCTTGAGTGCTGAGTTACAAGCATGTCCCCACCCTGGGGAAATACCGCATGTTTGTTTCATCCTTGTCCTTGGATTTATTTGTTTCTCTTCCCATATCTTCTTTGTTCCATGTATTGTTTGCTTGTCATGTTTGTGAGGCTTTTCCAAACACCCTCAAGATTTCAGACCTGATCCTGTTATGCTTGGAGAACATCCTCTGTATGGTTTCAATTCTTTTAAATGTGCTGAGGCTGGAGACTGGAGAGATGAGTCTGTAGTTAAAAGGATGCACAGTTCTTGCAGAGGACCTGAGTTAAGTTCCCAGCACTGAACTCCATAAATTCCTTATCCACAAAATGAGGAGCCCAAGCCCCAGGACGGTAAAGTGAGGCCCACACAGAGAACACGTATTTGACAAAGGATTTGTTTCAAGCACCCATTCAACTTTTATGCATGTGAATGTTTTGTCTGCATGCATGTATGTGCACACATGTGCCTGGTGTCCACAGAGGTCAGAAGAGAATGTTGAATCCCTTAAAACTGGAATTGCAGATAGTTTTCAATCACCGTGTGGGTGCTGGGAACTGAACCTAGGTCCTCTGCAAGAGTAACAAGTGCTTTAAACAATTAAACCATTTCTCAGCCCTATCACCTATCTTAACATCATTCTGTGGACTCTTAAAAAGAAAGTATAGGGGTTGGGGATTTGGCTCAGTGGTAGAGTGCTTGCCTAGGAAGCGCAAGGCCCTGGGTTCGGTCCCCAGCTCCGAAAAAAAGAATTTAAAAAAAAAAAAAAAAAAAAAAAGTATAGGGGTTGGGGATTTCCACTCCCATCGGCTGCCGAAAGCGCCCCTTCCTTAACTTCGGGCCCCACCCCTTTCCTTTGTTTTTTTTCCCCCCCAATAAAAATGAGGTGAAATGTATAAAAAAAAAAAAAAAAAAAAAAAAAAAAAAAAGTATATTCTGCTGTCATGGGGTAGAGTATTGTATACCCAGATACCTAGCATCAATCGTGTGTGTGTGTGTGTGTGTGTGTGTGTGTGTGTGTGTGTGTGTGTGTGTGTGTGTGTGTGACTTCTTCAGTGTTCTTGTTGACTTTCTGACTGGTTATTTATTAGTTGTTGACTGAGGAGTGATGATCCCTCCACTGGTTCTTATGCCTACTTTGTAGCTTTTTTATTTTTCACACATTTGTCGGCTGTTGTTTTATGCACGTAATTTGGAAATGGTATTTCTTGGTAGATTCATTCCTTAACTGTTATATAATGTTCCTCTGTCTCAGGTAACCTTGATCTGAAGTCTATATCTAATATTGCTCCTATTCCTTTAATGAACATTTGCATGGTAATATCTTCTCCATCTTTTGGCTCTCATCCTACATGCAACAATAAGTTATATGAAGTAAATTTCTTGTAAACAATCTTATAATTAGACCACAATTTAAAATCCATTCTGGCAGTCTCTGACTTTTAATTAGTATATTTGAACTCTTTACATTTAACATAATTATTGATATGTTAGAACTCAAGTCTGCCTCTTGGTATTGTTTTTATTTTGGTTATCTTTTTTCAACCTTCCTACTGGTTGCGTGAACAACCTTAGAATTTCATTTGAGTTACTTATGATGTTTTTATATCTGTGTGTGTAGCCTTTTCGATGGTTATTGTACCTTACAGGTTTGTAACTTACCAGTTCTAGCTAGGAACAAGACACAACAGTACTTCAGTGTGCTGAGAGTTTGATATCAAGCTTCTTTTGCTCACTTATTGAGTGAGGAGACCTTAGGCAAAGCTGTAATTCTAAATGAATATGGCCTTTAGTGTAGAGACAGACAAATAAGCTTTCATTTGAACCCAAGACAGCATTCCTTCAAACACCTGAACATGACTGTCAGTGGAGGGTTGAACCTTTTTCATTGCAGAATTCCTATTTTTCAGAAGGAGACCCTGCATAGACTACATGTCGCGGGGTTCCTTCCTACTCCTGGCAGACCTTGCAAACTTTTAAAGCCTTAGATCCTTACCATTCTGGCCCCCTCAGGATAGATTGTAATAGATCTAGTATGAAGCCCCCGTAAGCTGAACTGTAGCCCCTTAATTCTGATGAGCAGACAGCCTGGGAACCCCTGGTTTAATACAAAGAATACTGGTATATTCTTTGGAGTCAGGCTTGAGGGCCTGATATCTGTTGTGTGGGCCCCACTTCTCTTTCTGAAGCTTGGGCTCCTCGGTTTGTGGATGAGGAATTTATGGACATAAAATATCTAGCATGACCACATACAAAGGTTCATGAATTTTTTCCCAGTGCTTATGAGGCAGAGGCAGGTGGGTTTGTGTGAGTTTGAAGCCAGCCTGATCTACTTAGTGAGTTCTAGGCCAGCTATGATTACATAGTGAGACCCTGTCTCAAACAAAGCTAGCGTGGGATGCTGGGGAAGTGGCTAAGTAGGTAAGGAGCCTGCTACTAAAGCGGAAGATCCTAAGCCCAATCCCCATCCCCCACTTGGAAATCCACGAACAGGGTACTGTGACCTATGATCTATCCCTAGGGATATTTTCTTTTTCTCCACAGCACTTAGCACCACCTGTCAAACCAGATTACTAACCTATCTTGGAATATGACTATAAGCAGCATAAAATAACCACTTGGTGCCAGGGGGAAGAAATAAGCAAGGCAAAAGTCACACTTTTTAAAGCCTCTATTAGAGTTGGGGGATAGAGACGGGGATATGTCTCAAACTCATTGACCAAGCAGCCTAGCAGAGTTGATGAGCTTCAGATAAGTGAGACGCCCTATTTCAAAAACTCAAAGTGAAAAGCAGTTGAGAAAAGGCATCTGATGTCAACCTCTGCCTTCCACATTCATCAGTTCTTGTATACAAACATGTACACATCCACACTAACAAGTTCAACACACAAATGCCTAGTACAGTGCCTGGTATAGAATGATCTTTTAAACATTATTTCTTTATTTTATTCATACAAGTGCTTGCCTGTATGTATGTCTCTACTATGTATATGCCCAGTGCCTGGGGAGGTCAGAAGAAGTCATCAGATCCCCTGAAACTGAAGTCCTAGGTGTTGTGAGCCACTATGTAGGTGCTAAGAATCGCATCCAGATCCTCTGCAAGAGTAGCAGTGAGGCCTCTTTCGAGCCCCAGTAGGGTGTCAACCTTTAAAAGAAAAGTTAAAAAATATTAATTTTCTTTGTCTTCAGGAATTTGTACTGGAACTTGTTACATGTCTCTATGGTCCACATGTAGTCTTTCTTTCCAACAGCAATTATTAGAGGTTGGAAATTTTACAGACTACCTTATATATCAAATTTAATTCTTTTGAAGGAAGCTAAAACTTATGGAAATCACATAGCCAAGTACTGAGAGAATCTGGACTGTAACCCACATCATAAAAGCTCTGTTTGGGCTTAACATCTAAAAGGGGCCCAAGGAACAGCCACAATCTAAACTTGGTTACCTCAAAAACTGGTACAGAAGTGTTGTCCCACCGTGAATAAGATCAACTGCCGGAAGGAAAACTCCCAGAGAAGAATATGGTAGTTTTTATCCAGAATCCGGTCTGAACATAGCTTCATCAGCATTCCATCAAGTGAGAGAAGCAGACCGTGGGGTCATGACTGTTAGCAACATAAAATCCGTGGTGCCTGAAGCGAGAAACCAGCTAGGCAAAGGTCATGCCCACATTGAGTGAAGGGAGGAGATCCTGGGTGGAATCGAAACTAAGTGCCAAGAAGGGAAATCCAAGGCAGAGAAAGGAGATTGGGAGGGCCAAGGTGGGGAGGAATAAAGTTAAGTTGTAGTTTGAGAGAGTGGTGTTGACAAGACCTCGCTCTGAAGTCACATGTGGAAGAAGCCAGGAGGGAGTACGCTGTGAATTTATTCAGGGACGGTAAGTAGAAAGGCTGACATATGATCTCATCTGTGTCACCACAGTGTGAAGCCTGGCATGTGCCACTATGTCTCTACTTCCATCTGGTCTGTTCTTGTGGCAGGATTTTAGGTGTAGTCCTCCTCAGCATGAGTCCTCTCCTCTGTGAGCACTTCTCTGTTAGCATTCCACTTCCAAGCTCCTTCCTTTAGCAGCGCTTTTCTTTCTTTTCATTGTTTGCTTGTGTAACATGGTGAGTGCCTTGTGATCTGCCTGCCCTCTCCTTCATGTGTCAGTAAAGAAGCTGGACATGGTGGCACACACCTTAATCCCAGCACTGGGAAGCAGAGGCAGGTGGATCTTTGAGTTAAAGATCAGCCTTGTCTACAGAGTGAGTTCCAGGGCAGCCAAGGCTATGTAGAGAGACCCTGTCTCCAAAAAAATGAACAGGAAGTGTCTATAAAGGATAATGTGCTTCCTGTACAGAGTGCGCCATTGGACTCGCCCACTGTGGTATGGCACATCTCTGAGATGATGCAGGAAAGCTTGCAGAGGAGGACGTGATCCATGCCTCCACTGGCAGGTCTCATCTGCCAGCTCTGCAGTGGCACTTCTAGGACCACTAAGGGTACATTAAACTAAGAAGGCTTTAGATGACTAGCAGACGTGGCTGTCCACTCCTGCTTCTGTTTATTCACCTACTGTCTGAACTCCCAATTTACTTGCCCCGCTCAACTGTCCATCCCAGTGTCAGTTTTTGGGCCAGATGCCCCTGTTGTGTTCGTTAAACTGTCAACTGCAGCAGTCCTATGTCAAATAATCAGGGCTGTAGTTTAAAGGAGTAGAATCCAGGACTCTCAGGCTCTAAATCTCTAACTGTTCCTTCTGTAATTGACATATTGTCACACAAGCACGATTTCATGGCTGCCCCATAAAGCTATATGATTGCCTTTTATAGTCATATCAAAGTAGCAATGTGTTATACTGTCTTCCTTACAAAGATCTGCTTTATATTTCTGATCCTTAGCCCATGTTTTAGATGTCTGGCTGTGGTAAACCTTAATCTGGATGGCAGTCCTTTGAGCCATGATAGCACCATTTATCCATAGGTATACATTTGGTAGCTTCCATTCCAGGGTGACAGTGGGTGGTATCACCCTGAACACATCCTTTGGGCCCTTCTATAGGTGTTTCTGCTGGGTGTATATCAGTGTGGAGTGGCTAGATCATGGAACACACCTCTTTCCTGCAGAATTAGCTACTGCCAAAGAGTTTTCCTGAGTGATCGTGTTGCTTCGTATCCTTGCCAGCATCGACTATTTTCCTTTCCTTTACCCCCTGATGTATATACACAGTGATGGTGGTGTTTGTGGTTATTTAAGACAGTGTCTCCCTACATAGTTCCAGCTTGGAACTTGCTTTGTAGACGAGGCTAGCCTCAAAACTCAGAGATTCTTCTTCTTCCTCTGTCTCCTGACTACTGGGATTAAAGGTGTAAACCACTCTAACCAATCTTTATTATTGTTTATTTTATTTTATGTGTATGAGTATTTTGATTTCATGTATATATGTGCATGTATATATGTGCAGGCACCACACATGTGCCTAGTGCCCGAGAGGCCAGAAGGGGGAATAGGGTCCCCTAGAATTGGAGTTTCAGGTAGCTGTGGACCACCATGTGGGTACTAGAACTCAGGGTCCTTTGTGAAAGCTGTAAGTCCTCAACTGCTATGCTGTGCCATCTCTGCATCCTCCCAGCGGTTAGTAGTACATTTTGATGAATATTTCATACTTGTAGTAGTCAACACATCAGGTGTTTTGTTTTATTTTTCTTTTATGTGTCCTGTTTTAATATGCTGGTGTTGGGGAATCATTTTGTTTTATGACAATCTTAGCTGTAGCCCAGGCTAGCCTTAAACTCACTGTACAGTCCATGGTGGCATTGAGCTTGGGACAGTCCTGCCTCAGTCTCCCAAGTGCTGGAATGTAAATGTGAGGCACCATGCTAGGCTTTTCGGTACTGTTTAAGGACCGTTTGCTGATTGGGTGTGTCATGCCTAGAATTCTAGTACTCTGAAAGCTAAAGCAGGAAGGCTAAGGTCCTTCAGGCTACATAGTAAAACCCTGAGGGAGAAAGGACTGGGGGTCCAGAGTTTGCCCACATCAAAGTCACAGAAGTATTGTCATCTGTTTTCTTTGGGAACTTTTCTTTGTTTTGTATTCTACCATTTAAATATAGTAGGAAAGAAAGAAATCACCATAAGCTACAGTTCTGACTTTCTTGGTTCAGAAATATTCTTAGTTTCATTTCTGTTGCTATGATAAAATGTCCTGACAAGAAAGAGTATATTTTAGCTCACAGTTGCAGGTTACAGCCCATCTCTGCAGAGAAGTCACAGTGGCAGGAACTTAAAGCAGCTAGTCACATCATATCCACAGTCAAGAACGAGTAGAAATGAACGCCTGTGTGCTTAGTGCTCAGCCAGCTCTCTCTACTCTTAAAAAGTTCAGGGCACCAAACCAGGGAATGATGCTACCCACTTGTAGGCTGGCTTCCCACATCACTTACAACAATCAAGACAGTCCCCTACAGACATTACTGCAGGCCAACTTCATCTAAACATTCCTCACTGAGACTCTCTTCCCAGCTGAGTCTAGGTTGTGTTAAGTTGGTGATCACAAATGTCTTTCCTTCATCGAGAGAACATTCATAGACTTGTCCACTTACTATAGATTATATTCACACATTTTTACTATTGCTGTTGTTAATCTGGGGTTTTTTGGTTTGTTTTGTTTTTTTTTTTTTTTTTGGTTTTTGGGGGTTTTTTTTGGTTTTTTGGTTTTTTGGTTTTTTGCCTGCTTTATTACCTAAACCTTTTCAGAGTAAATATTTGTAGGAAAAAGAAGAGTATATATGTTTAATATAATCTTGGTCTTAGGAACCTATTGGGGTCTTACAGCACATTCCCATAGATGAGTAGAAATGACTATATATTTTTTCCAGATGGGGAGCCAAGTGATGTGGCATCTTTAGTTGAAAAGGTCATTCTTGAGCAGGTCTGATGGCACTTCAGCACTCTTAAGTAGTAGGGAGGCAGAGGCAGGCTGAGCTCTTGTGTTTGAGGCAAGTCTGGTTTATAAAGCAAGTTCATAACAGCCAGGACTACACAGAGAAGCCTGTCTCTTCCACCACATTTCACTGTCGCCTTTGCTAAGTATGTATGGTGTTGGCAGTATTCTGTATGAGATACTAGCTCTAGACCTTATTCATTTCCAAAAGTCCGTGTGTTTTTCTTTATGGCAGTATGCAGTAAATATACCATTCCAGGTACATTTATCTTAAAGTCAGATACGGTGAGTTCTCCAGTTTCGTTCTTCAGGGTTGTCTTTAACAGTCTAGGTCTTTTACATTCCCATAAGCATTTAGAGCACATTCCTTTCTTATTTGTTGGTGTGTGCTTCTTTACTTGTTTTGGGGCAGAGTCTGATTGTATAATCCAAGCTAGCCTCAAACTCAGAATACTTTGTCTCAGCCTCCCTAGTACTGAGGAGGTAGTGGCATATACCACACTGACTGACATAACTTTCTAGAAAAGTTCTGCTGGGGTTTTGATTGGGATCATGTGGACATTTTTCAGTGGTTCTCAGCCAAGACTGATTTTTGGCCTCCACAGGACAGTTGGCAATACCTGGAGACATTTTTAGTTATCATAGAGTGAGAATGCTAATAGCAGCTAAAATCAAAAGGGCAAGAAAACTGCTAAGTACCCAACAATTCTCAGGGCAGCCCTCCATCAGCAATTATCACCCAGCTAAGACGTCAGTAGCGCTGCTGTAACTCATGTTGGGCCGTGGCTGCCATCTTACTGTTTGTTTTCTAAGTGGCTCGTTGTTGGTTTTATTTTTTTCATACCCTCCCCCCCCCCCTTTCTTTTAATTCAGAGACAGGGTTTTACTGTGTAGCCTGGCTGTCTTGGGACTCACTCTGTAGAACAGGCTGTCCTCAAACTCACAGAAACCTGCCTGCCTTTGCCTCCTGTGTGCTGGGATTACAGGCATGTGCCACCATCATGTAGCCATTTTCACCTTCTTTCAGTCAGAAATATCAGTATCCCATTTCTACTGCCTTTCTAAGGAGGGTATTTGTTGACAGTTCCTCTAAGAGCACAACGTCTAGATTTTGACGTGTGTTTTACATCTCAATACAATGTATCTGATAACAAATTATCTGCCACTTCCTGGTACTTGTAGATTCCCAGAACACTGAACTCCATCCCCATTTTAGTTTCAGACCACGTAAACTGCAAGATTATGACTGACATGTCATTTAACATTGTTTATGTTGACCAGCTCCAGTTTCCTCATTCTCCCTACTTGCCATGCTTCTATCTAGGTTCATTTTTCCACTCTACTTTTTCCTGTAGTGAGTCCTGAGATCAATGAATCCCCTCAGATTTTAATCTAAAACCCAGGGCCTTCAGCCTGCTAGGCAGGCACTTATACCCCCAGGTATGTCTTCGTTTCTGAAAGGCATAAAATTCAAAGTTATTAGTTGTTAGCTGGTGTCACTTCTGGTTTTGGTCATGCCGTTGAGAAGCCATCTGTCAATCTTATTCTACTGCTTTTAAGATTTTCCATGTTGGCTAGCCATGGTGGTACACACCTGTAACCCCAGCACTAAGAGGCAGAAGCAGGAGGACCATAAATTAAAAAGCCTGACTAAGCTGTACAGGAAGACTGTCTCATGCTCCCACACCACTGCAAGAAAAAGTTTGTTTCTTTCCCTTTGGTTTTCATCAAAACTACTGTGATGGGTTTGTCTGCTTGCTCACCCTGGTCAGCTTGGGTTTGCTAGTGTTCTGGATGTGTGCACTGACTACTTTGCTTTGGACCTTTCTGTCATGCTTTGTTTAACGTTCTTCCGTCTGGCCCTCACTTGCCCATGAGAGCTTTCAGTGTCTCCCAGGTTCCTTTACCACCCACTTACCTTTCCTTTTGCTTTTTTGGCTTGAGTTTGGGCAGTTTTTATTGATTTGTCTTCCACTCAATCTTATCTGCTGCTAAATTCATTTGCTGCTAAACCTTACAGTGTGTTCTTAGTGATAGACACTATTTCTTAGCCCTATGTGTCTATTTGATAGGGGAGGGAGACATTTACTCAAAAAAGAAAGATTTTCAAGTTTAAGTTTTGGTTGTGTTTCTTATGGTTAAGGTAAAGTTGGTTATGAGGTCTCACTGTGTGGCCCTGGCTAGACTTGAACTCGTAATTGTTCCTACTCATCGTTCCAAGTGCTAGGATTGAGTCCTCTAAGGATATGCCAGCAGATAATTATTTTCAGTAAAAACAATAGTATTTTAGACAAGCATAATGGACATCTTTAATTCCAGCACTTGGGAGGCAGAGGCAGGTGGATTTTTGTGAGTTCAAGGGCAGCCTGATCTACATAGTGAAACCCTTTCTCAAAACAAACAGAGATTAATAATTTTGTTTAGGGGACAGTTTAGATAGCATAAAATCAAGTTGTGTGAATTAAGAACCAAACTTCTTACTAAGAATTTTAAAAGTCTACCTAGCTAGGTGGTGGTGGCCTTTAATCCCAGCATTAGGGAAGCAGAAGCAAATGGGTCTCTGAGTTCGAGGCCATCCTGGTTTAAAAGTGAGTTCAAGAAAGCCAGGCTGCACAAAAAAACCTTTTCCCAAAAAAAAAAAAAAAAAAAAAAAAAAAAGCTACTTAAAATAAAGTAGAAATAATCCTGGGACCAATAACTGTTCAACCAACTTTTAAGTATAATTATATGAGTTCAGTTTAGCTTTTGTTGAATTCATAGAGCATTCTTAATTCTAATTTTAGCTTTAATATCTTAAAATCACTTATTAAAAAGAAGGCAGCAATAAGTAAGTAATACTTTCAGATAAACAGAGAAGCTACCTCAAGAAAAATAGGACCGGCAAGATGGCTCAGTGGGTGAAAGTGCTTTCTCTGAGAGGTAGAAGGAGGGAGCCAGCTCTCCCAGGTTCCCCCCTGACCTACACACAGTCTGTCCATCCATCCATCTACCTACCTACCTATCTTTTTTAATTAAAAAAGGGGGAAAGGAGTGTTCTTCTGTTTCTTTACAGTGTTAATCTTATTATTTTTAGTTTTTTACTTTTTGGTTTTTACAAGACAGGGTTTCTCTGAGTAGCCTTATTTGCCCTGGATCTCTCACAGCGTAGACCAGGCTAATCTGCCTCTGCCTCCCAAGTGCTGGGGCCACCACTGCCTGGCTAATCTTGTTTTTTTGGTTTTTTTTTTTTTTTTTTTTTTTTTTTCTTTTCTTTTTTTTTTTTTTTTTTTTTTTTTTCCGGAGCTGAGGACCGAACCCAGGGCCTTATGCTTGCTAGGCAAGTGCTCTACCACTGAGCTAAATCCCCAACCCCTCTAATCTTGTTTTTTAAAGACCTCAGCTGTTTCAGTTATCTGTGGGTCTGCTTTTCTTGTCTTTCCTGTGGAGTGTCAGTTATGTGGTCTTGTTTCTTCACAAGTTCAGGGGCATCTTACCTATGAGAGAGTTTATAAAAAGATTATTAGTGGTTCCATATAATATTATCTTCTCAGAGACTCATCATACACAGGAGCCAAGACTGAACTTAAAGAGGGACTGAGCTGGGTCACCAACCACGTATTTAAAGTGTGAGGGCAAACCTCCAGTTTTGTTACTCCAGCTTTAAAGAACACCAAAATATCTCTTGGTATTTCAGCAACAGCGTTTCCAGAATCTTGTATTTTGACGTTTCTCTAAACTAGGTTTGTCTCTAGACCATTGTGTTCTCTCTTTTCTCTAGTGACAGCTCTATTCTGTGCAGGCCTCCAAGATATACCAAGTTAGGGTGGGGAGCTGTAGACCCACTCACTTTGAGCATGCCCCTCCTCTGTGCTATCAGTCCACTTGTCTTCTGTGTTCCCTCAGGTGTTGGATGCTTTAAGAAATGACTTTTGGGTGGATGTAATGACTCCTCTAATCCAAACACTTCAAAGGCTGAGGAAGGTTTGCCATGAATTTGAGGGCACACACACACACACACACACACACACACACTTAATTTGTAATTTGACTTTTCAGTCATCAGTAAGAGTGTTAGTCTGTCATATCCTACTCTACCCTACTTGAGAGCAGGATTTCAAGAATCTGTAGAGATGCTGAATGTCTCCCAGGGCCTTTTCTTACTTCTAGGTATGGGATTGCCGTTATCCTCCCAGACCCCTGGTCTAAAGACATACATGCTCAATGGTAGCCTCTCAGTACTGTAATAGAGGTATGTGCTAGAGGCGGTAGGAAAGGGAGACGTTGTCAGTTGAAGTGTGAATTCAAGAAGGGCCAACACACGGACAAGAGGTGCAAGGGTGAGGTGGGGGCTGTTATAGTTGGCCCAACATGAAGTTGGTTTAGAGAAGCATTGATAGAGTGGAAGTAGCAAAATTGAAGGCATGGTGGGGTTAAGAGGTGAATGAAAGCAAGCAGAGATCCCAAGGCTTCTGGCTTGAGTGAGAGTCATAGATGACAAAGGAAAGCCATTCTGAACATGCCATTCCCTCTTTTTCATTCGGCCTATGTCCATATACAGTCTGATCTTGGGACCCTGAGGCTACCCTGAGGGATCTCCACCCACCCCCTCCCCCAGTTATTTTTCTGAAACTCCTAAGGTCAATTAAGAAAGATGCAGAGCCCCCAGGCCATTCCCCCAACCTCAGCTTTTTCTGAGTTTTACGTGTTATATACTAGACATCCGCATGAGTATTTTATGTGAAGAAAATTTTCTACACTAAAAGAAGAAGAAAAAGTCATTATTTTCTTTTTTCATTCCTTTTTCTTAGGTTTCTATTTTGGTTTTTTGTTTGTTTTTTGTATGTCTGTGCTTATGGTTCTGTATCTGAGGGGAGAGGTGCTCATGCATGTAGGCCTTAGTGTCATCCCTCAGGAACCATCCACCCATTTGTTTCATTTAGACAGAGGCTCTCATTAGGGCCTAGAGCTTACCAATTAGGCTAGACTGACTAGTCAGCCAGTCCCAGGAATCCTTTCCTACCCCAAATGCACGCCATCACACCTGGCTTTCTTCATGTCGTTCTCAGAGAAGATTGAACTAAGGTTGTTGTATTGCACAGCAAGTGCTTACCTGCAGAGCCCCTCACTCAGGTTTAAGCTAGTTTCTGTTTGACCTTCCAGGCCACTCACTGGATCTCAGGAATTAGCCATCATCATTATTATTTCATCAAGTGGACTTTTTGGGTATAGAAAATCATAGTTTTAATGCTAAGAAATATCTTTTGTTGTATACTTGAACTTGTCTAGCTGGTCCTTTTATTTAAAGTCTCATCTGCATCTAGTAGTGGTCCTACTATAGGTAAGCTTCACCACCTTCAAGAGTCTGAAATGTGTTTCCTGTCTCTGACTGCAGTTAGCTTCCTTTCCTACTCACTAATCCAGTGACGAGTACCTCAGGCAAGAGATGCTACAGATAGTGAGAATATTAGCCAGTACCCAGGGGAGTGTCATTGGTCTTCAGCCAAGCCTATGGCACTCACATTTGGCATTTTCCTGATCTAAATGAGGCTTGGAATTCTTTCTTGGCCACAGATGCCAGAAATACCCTTCCTCACAGGGTCTGTGGAACTCCAGCTGCCAGATTCCTAGTGTCTGATTGTGTGCCGGAGCCCTCTCTTCTCGGGTACCACCAGCTCAACTCTGAAACGGCCCAGTCTTGACCCATACACACACCATGCTCCTCTGGCCTGCCAGCCCTGTGGCCACTGGATTTAGGAGTACTCACTCATGCAGATAGAGATGGACAGCCAAGGAGAAAAGTGCAAGGCCACCCACCAGACTAGACGATACTAATCCAGTGAGGGGTGATCTCTTCATTCAGTGCCAGCATTTTACAGTACTAGACATTTACAGTCTGCAGCTTCAGCTCAGTCCTGAGTACCCTTGGGCCACAGGTTTGCATCCTCCCAGCATGCTGCTCTCTTTTCCCAAGGGGAATGTTTAGACTTTTATTTCTCTATTCAAGCTCTGTTTATTCTCTTTTTTGCCCATTATCTGTCTCTGAATTTGAAGAAGAGCTTTCAGGCATCAAGCTGTTCAGCCCCTTCCTTCCTCTACACCTGTTTCCTTTGCTCTCCTGCACTCCATCCAGCCTTCTGTGCTGCAGAAAGCTCTTCCCCCATGACGTCCATGGCAGTGTGCACTCCTGATCTCCTTCTCTCTGCGCACGCTCTTCTTCCTTTTGTGCTGCTGTCAGCCTCACCCAGCCTGATCCTTCCTCCGTATTACCATACACAGAAAGATGATCATAGCCTCCCAACCCCCGACGCTCACTTCACTCACTTAGAGTCTCTCAGTGACAAGTACAGGCAAAAGGAATCTCCAGAGAGGGGGAAGAGGGAGAGAGTGGAGAGGGAGAGGAAAGAGGAATCAATTGTAAAGGACGTAAGAAAGCCTTCTCAGGTGCTAGAAACGCTATCTGTAGGTCTGTACATGCATGAAAACTTACACTGACTTACCACGATGGTCTGTTTTACTGTATGTGCCTCTTTCAGCAGCCCAGGAATTAGAACCCAAACTCGGCCTGGCCCAGGTCATGGTTCAGGCATGCTATTGTGAAACTCAGTAGTTCTGGCTTTCCCTGCTCCCCTCCTCCCTGCTCACTTAGAACCTAAATGTAAGTCTGTCCTAATCCCTAGAGACTGTAGCATATGCTTACATCCCTCACTAAGCTGGGGATACTCCAATAATAGGAGCCAGTTCTTTGCAGTTTCCTTGTTCCTCCTTGCAGTGGCTAGCACATGGGACCCCCATAAATGTTGAATGGATGGTTAGGTGGGTGGGTGGGTGGATGGACCTTAACTTTGTATTTGCTTTGAGCCTAACCCTTTTAACTGAGAAGCTTCTCTCCTCTAGCCTGCAGGATGTTTCCTCAGTAGGGGAAAGCGGTTGTACGATGGCGGTGTTTGACACTCCCGAGGAGGCTTTTGGTGTCTTACGTCCAGTCTGTGTTCAGCTCACAAAGACCCAGACAGTGGAGAACGTGGAACATCTGCAGACACAGTTACAAGCCATAAGTGACACTGCCCTTCAGGAACTACAGCAGTACATTCTCTTCCCCTTGCGATTTGCCCTGAAGACCCCAGGGCCCAAAAGAGAGCGTCTGGTACAGAGTGTGGTGGAATGCCTCACCTTTGTCCTCTCTTCAACATGTGTGAGAGAGCAGGAGCTTCTCCAGGAACTCTTCTCAGAACTTTCAGCTTGTCTGTACTCTCCCAACTCCCAGAAACCCGCAGCTTTGTCAGAGGAGTTGAAATTGGCTGTGATCCAGGGACTTAGCACCTTAATGCACTCAGCTTACAGGGACATCATTCTGACTTTTTATGAGCCCTCCATTCTGCCTCGTTTAGGATTTGCTGTGTCTTTACTGTTGGGCCTGGCAGAGCAGGAGAAGTCAAAACAGATTAAAATTGCTGCCTTACAGTGTCTACAGGTTCTCCTCCTTCAATGTGATTGTCAGGACCATCCAAGGCCTTTGGATGAACTGGAGCAGCAACAGCTGGGGGACTTGTTGGCATCTTTCTTACCTGGAATCTCAACTGCACTGACCAGAGTCATCACAGGAGACTTTAAACAAGGTCACAGCATTGTCGTGTCTTCCCTAAAGGTCTTCTACAAGACCGTGGGCTTCATCATGGCTGATGAACAGCTCACAAGGATCCCAAAGGTGCGAGCAAAGCCCGCAGTTGAGCACAAAGTAGCAGCCCTGATGATTCACAGAGAAGCAGACTGGGTAAAAAGTACTGGTGACAAGTTGGCAATCCTTATTAAAAAGATAATTGACTGTGTCTCTGTTCACCCACACTGGAAGGTGAGGCTGGAACTGGTAGAGTTTGTGGAGGCCCTGCTTTTGAAGTGCAGTCAGTCCCTGGTTGAATCCACAGGTCCCCTCTTGAAGGTGTTAGTTGGCCTAGTGAATGATGAAAGTTCTGAAGTGCAGGCCCAGTGCAATACAGTGCTAAGGCGTCTTGCAGATCAGAAGGTAGTAGTGGGCAGCAGAGCCTTGGCTGATATCTTGTCAGAAAGCCTGCATTCATTGGCCACATCTCTTCCCCGCCTGATGAACACACAAGATGATCAGGGCAAGTTCTCTACCCTTTCCCTGTTACTTGGGTATCTGAAACTGTTGGGTCCCAAAGTACATGTAATTCTCAATTCTGTGGCCCATGTGCAGCGCCTTTCCAGGGCACTCATCCAAGTACTGGAGCTAGAGGTGGCTGATGTCAAAATGGTGGAAGAGCGGCGATGGAATTCTGACAACCTCAGTGCTTCTGCAGAGGCCTCAGCTGCACGGCCATGGAGCAGAGTCCAGAGGCGATATTTCCGATGCTTCACTGACGAGAGGGTGTTCCTGCTCCTTCGAAAGATCTGTCAGCTTCTGGGTTATTATGGGGACCTGTATTTGCTTGTGGATCACTTTATGGAACTGTATCATACATCTATAGTTTATCGGAAGCAAGCTGCCATGATCCTTAATGAACTGGTTGTAGGGGCTGCTGGACTGGATGTGGAAGATATTCATAATGAATGTGCAAACACGAGCCCAGAGGAATTGAGAGAGATTGTGAAATCTATACTAGAGGAATACACGAGCCAAGAAAACTGGTACTTGATTACCTGTATTGAAGCTGAGGAGGAGGAGGAGGTGATGATGAAGCAGCAAGGCCTCCAGGCTGTCACATCTGGTGTCCACACCTGCCAAGTTGTAGCCTTTCCAGCCCTGTCAAAGCCGAGTCCCACTATCTGCTCCATGAACAGTAACATCTGGCAGATATGCATTCAGTTGGAAGGGATTGGCCAGTTTGCTTATGCATTAGGAAAAGACTTTCGTTTGCTTTTGATGTCAGCTCTCTATCCAGTACTAGAGAAGGCTGGAGACCAAACCTTGCTCATTAGTCAAGTGGCTGCTAGCACCATGGTAGATATTTGCCATGCTTGTGGCTATAACTCTGTACAGCACCTGATCAATCAAAATTCAGACTATTTGGTGAATGGAATCTCTTTAAATCTGCGTCACCTTACTCTACACCCTCATACCCCAAAAGTCCTGGAAGTCATGCTTCGGAACTCAGATGCTAGCCTACTTCCTTTGGTAGCAGATGTGGTTCAAGATGTCTTGGCCACCCTGGACCAATTTTATGATAAGAGAGCTGCATCCTTTGTCAGCGTTCTACATGCTCTACTGGCAGCATTGGGTATGTTGAAAGCCCTTTTTGATGCCAATTGAGATAGCCAGGGTCCTGGTTTTCCTATTCTTATTTTATTCCATGTTCATGAATGTGCGTGCTATGGAGAACATTGGAAAGGTTGTCTCTCCAACCCCACAGGGGATTGTTGGGCTCCACTGTTTATTTTTATACTTTGAATATCTCTGCCATTTATTGAGCCCTGCTCTATAACCGGAATATAAACCATACAGGCTAGCATTTTTTATTTTACAAATAAGAAACCAAGGCTCAGTGAGACCCTGATAAGGGATAAAGTTAGATTTGTGGCAAGTTTATTCTTCCCAGTATACTATGCTTCCCAGTATACAGGTGCTTCTTAGAGCTGGCAGCACCTGTGCTAGTAGAGACCAGGAGCAGCCGGAAATGCTCAGCCACAGAGAGCTGGAACAGTACATAGAGCCTTTCTTTTCTTTTCCTTTTCTTTCTTTGAGTAGTGGTTGGCTCTGGGGATTGAACTTAGGACTTACATGTGCTAAGCAGGTATTCTACTACTGAGCTCCATCCCTAACCCTCCAGTAGAATTCTCTGATGATGGTAATATTCTGGCTCCTCTACCCAGCTATGTGTGGGTACTACTGGGGAATTGAATATTTTGGTTCAGTTCCCTTTTTAAAGACAGGGTCTCACTCTGCAACCCAGGCTCCCTGGGAACTCATTATAAAGCCTAAACTTGGAACTTGCAGCATTCCTCCTGCCTCAGCCTCTCTAGTGCTGAAATTACAGGGGTGAACCATTACATCCAGTAGGGAATTGAAATTTTAATTCTGTTTAGTTTTTATAGCCATGTGGACCATACTGGACAGCAGTAATCTAAAAACTTTAAAAAAAAACATTTATTTTGATTTCAGGCGTGTAAGTATTCTGCCTGCATGTATGCCTGCCCGTGTGCACTTGGTACCTGAAGAAGGCAGGAGAGGGCGCTATCTCCTAGCACTGGAGTTAGCGTATGAGACAGCATGTGAGTGCTGGGGATTAGACCTGGGTCTTCTAGAGGAGCAGCCAGTGTTCTTAACTGCTGTGCCATCCCTGCCTCTTAAGTGCTGGCATTAAAGCACTGTAACCATCCTTAACTTTTCTTTTAAGATTTGTTTGGGGTTTTGCGGAGGGAGAGAAATGGGGGGTCTGTATCACATATATGCAGTGTCCTCAGAGGCCAGAAGTGGGCATCAGATCCCCTGGAACTGGATTTACAGGTATGTGTAAGCTACCATATTGTGCTAGGAATTGAACCCATGTCCTTTGGAAAAGTAGCCAGTATTCTTAACCACTAAGCCATCTCTCCAGCCTTTCCTTTTAACCTTTTAGTTGTACAAGTTGACTTAATTGTCTCTTCTCTATTTTGATTCTGTTGTGCAACCATTAACATGGCACAATTTGTACCATGAAAAACAGACTTGGAATGATACCTGTAATCCCAGCTGCCAGGAAACTCAGGCAGGAGGATCATGAGTTCAAGGCAAGCCGGAGCTGTATAGCACGAGCATGTCTAATCAATAAACAAATCCCTCAGCTGGATAGTTAATCATTGAATGAAAAACACTGAGCTGTATTCTGGTGCCTTTATCCAAAGAGCACATCTCCAGTGCTGTTAGTAGGACAGAGAAATTTTCGCCTCTCTGTCAGGTTAAAACCATGTGAGAAACTTCCTCAGGAGAAGCAGCTGCTCTGAGGTGATGTTTGCGGTGTTCATTCATTCATTCATGAACATTCCCAGACAGTGTGAATGCTTGTTTCACTCATAAAGAATGCCTGCTATATGTCAGATGCTACACTAAGTAGTGAGGATAGAGCAGGGAACAAGATAAACAAACTCATGGAGCTTCCCTGATACTGAGAGGAATGATAAACAAGTAATGAAAGCATTAAGCAAGCTCAGGAAGCCTCTGATAAGCGCTTTGAAGGAAATGAAAACCTTATGCAGGGGACAAACAGGGATAGGCTGCTCTAAGTTGCATGGTCAGGGAGGGCCTCTCTGGGAAGTACCACTAAGGCTGTGACCTAAAGATAGAGGGGGCTGCCAAGCTGTATGTACATGGCTATGGCACTTTTCCTATGATTCTAAGAACACTATCAGCAGAATGGTGTGAATACTATTCACACGCAGGGATGAAGTGTTTGGAGAAAATGTTGGAGAGAGTATAATACAGGGTTAAACAGGAAATACGGAGATCCTACTGGGCACACAGGCCAAGAGAAGAAGTTTGATCTGGACTACAGTCTCTCAAACACCATGACAAAGTAGCTGAGGCTAAAACACCCTAAAGGAGGGAAGGTTTATCTGGTTTCAGAAGTTTAGTCCAAAGCCCGTTCTGTTGCATTTTAGAGTGTGATAAGGTAGAAGCATTTGGTCAAGGGCCATGATGGAGAAAAGCTGTTTGTGCCATGGCCACCAGGACTTCCTAGGCTTGCCTATTACTTCTTCCATCCAGGTCCCATCTTTTACAGTTGCCACCAGCTTTCAAAGAGTACCACTAGCTAAGGGCCATGGCCTTTGGGAGGCATTTCAGATCCTAACTGTAACTCCTGTCTGTGGTAATAGTCACTAGCGAAGCAGCTGATAAACCCACACAGGTCTAGACTGGCTTGATCGTGGACTGAGACCCCTAACTACCTAGGCATTACAGGCTGAGACCAGCTCTGTGGCCCACATGCCCATCTCTGCTACACTGGGGAACTAGATTATATGTCAGCTTAAAATGTAAACATTTTACAAAAAGGCTTAGGAAGCTGGAGGGATTTTTCAGTGGTTGAGAGCACTTTTGCTCTTGCAGAAGACCCAAGTTCAACTCCCAGCACCCACATGGTGGGTCACAAATATCTGTAACTCCAGTCCCAGAGTACCTGATGCCCTCCTCTTACTACCTCAGGCACCCGGAACACAAATGGTGTACAGACACATACATGCAAGCAAAACACCCATACATAAAAATATGGACAAAAGTGAAAGCATAAGAAATGCGTCTTTTTAGGAGGGTAACACATTTGGATTTTGGAATTTGAATTTTCTTAGATTCCTGATGTCTTTGGTAATCTGAAGGTATAGCACTTTCTAAAATTGAAGTAGAAGGGTGGGGTCTACATTACAGAAAGGAAAATGCAGACTGTTGAGGCATCTGGGACATTGTGTGTTGAGGTGGGGGTGTAAAACAAAATTGGAGATGGATTTTCCACAAGTTTTGAAGCAAACCAATATGTAATTGCATTTTAAATAGTAAGTCATAAAATTAATGCTCACTCAAAGATCACAGCAGCACTTGATGCTGCCATTCCTACTTGTCATCTATTGCCTAACAGATGGCCTTTCTTTTAAGATGAGAATGGAAGTTTGCTTTCAAAGAACTTCTGGAAAGTCATGGAAGAACCAAGCACATGTTTTAGGGCATTGAGTTACTGAACATGCATGCTTCATAGGCATTGACTAAAAAGCAACAGGTGCCCCAGTGAGAACAGAAGCATTCACAGCAGGGATGAACCAGGAAGTCGTCCTGTCACAATCCGCACTGGGGGTGGGGGTTCCCCATTGACACAGGACTGGGGTGCTCTTACAGCTGCATCACTCCCTACTGTGTCATAGCACTAAGTCTAACCAGCCCTTTCTGGGTTGGCATTTCAGCCTTTTCTCAGCCTTGCCACAAATTACATCTGCTGCACTCTCTTTTGCCTTCAGTGTATCAGTAGTATAAATTCCTAAAAGAAAAACCTGTTGAAGAGTTTTACATTTAAATGTTTGATTGAGAGTATCAAATTGTTCTCCTAAGAGGTTGTACCAATTTAAGCTCCTTCAGCAATGTAAAAGTGCCAATTTTGCCACACCTTCACCCATACTTCCTTATTACTGAGCTTTTGATCTTTGCTAATCCAATAGGAGAAAATAGCACCTTATTATAGTTGTACTTTGCATTAAGAATGAGGTTGAGCTTCTTTTCATATGCTTAAAACCCATTTGTGAGCAAAGATGTTCCAATCTGACATGGCTTTGAATGTAGAAAGAATCTGCAGTGTGAACTCCCAGCAGTGGAAGTGCTGTGGCTGGACTTTAACCCTTTGGGACCAGCACCTTAGAGTGTACCCAGAGCCTAATTACACCTGGGAATGGGGCACTGAAGAAACAGCACACTTAGCACAACTTTACTCCCTGCATTCAGCAGGTTCAGGCAGACAGGTCTCTGCCTTTTCTTCAAAATTAAATTAAATTTTAAAAGGCTGCTTAACTCTATGTGTAAGAACTTCCAGATAGTGGCCAGGACACTGGCATCTCAAGCATCTGGTAAATGTCTCAGGTGCCTGACCCTGTCACCTCCCTTTCGCTATTCTGGTGCTGGGCAATGGCTCCTTAATGAAGAGGAGATTAGCAGGTGCAAAACGTGACAGGTCTTTGTCCTGTTGTCTGCAGAGGGAGCGCATGGACCAGCGGCTGTAAGATTGGAGATGTTGATGCTTCATGTTTAAGTATTCAGAATCTTCTTAAAGGGAAGACTGTGAAGGGCCTCAGTATCCAGGAATGGCTGAGATTAGAACTGCTGTAGTCAAATAAGGAGTTTAGTCCCTGGTGGACACTGCACATTCACCCTGACCTGCTGCCTCCTGGTTTCCTGTCATGATCTCTGCAGAGGCCTACAGCCTCTCAGAGCACAACTGAAAACCTCGGGAATGGCTTAAAGTTTTATTCTGTGGTGACATGTGAGAGGCACTGGAGCATTTTCTGTTAGAGTCCCGCGTGAGAAAAGAGATGTCTTCTACCAAGGAGCACATCTTGTCCTCAGAGTTACATCATTTGTCTTCCTTCTCCTGCCTTGTGGTTTTCATTCTGCCTGTTTGAGTTCCCACCCTATGCTGTGGGCATATTAGAGTCAAGAGTTCCTTGGTGAAGATTCACATACCAGACAGTACACACAAAATAAACACAGTACAAAATACATGGGGAACGGCATTGTGCTGTGTAAGGGATGGCTTTACTGGGAACTGTTTGGTTGTTCTAAAATGTAAAGTGATTTGGAATTAGCCAGATGTAAAGAAAGTGTTCTGGACACTCAAGAGCGATGTATATATGAGTTCTGAGGCAGGAAAATGCCTCACATACTGAAGCCACTGAAAGACAGCAAGTTGTCGGGCACCCAACTGGAGTGGTGGTTGGGGGCAGGGGGCGGGGGTGGGCAAGGAAGTAGTCAGTGTCTGGATAGTTCAGAGCCATGCCAGTCTTGCCAAAGAGCTTAATCTACTTATAAAGTGGGAGTGCCTGTCATCAGTGACCCAGGTCATCATGATGATGTTTTCTTTCAGCACATTGGTTCCCAGACTCAGGTTCTACTGGGCAACTCCAACAGCACAGTTTAGAAGAAGTGGCGAGGCAAACGCCAGCAGCTAGCAAGGCTAGCACCACAGCTGAGGACATCGAGCGGTTTGTGCTGAGCTATCTCCAGGAGAAGGATATGGCAGAGGGGAATGTTTCTGACCTTGAAGCTGAAGAAGGTAATTGCTATTTATTTTGTTTTCAGTGGTTCCTTCTTAAAACAGATCATTGCGAAAACAGCAAAATCATTGCAAAAAGTGAAAGAGAAGAAAAGTTGCCCCCAAACTTGTGCTGTGCACACAAACGTGTGTGTGAACTGATTCTACTTTCCATTTTTTTAACAAAGTTTTTTACCTGGTTGCTTCTGTTTTACATGGTTGCAAATAGTTTTTGTTTTGTGCTGATGAGGACTGAACCTAGGACTTACCACCACTAGGCTCTGCCGTGTGCCCACTGCACCAGAGTCTAACTGGACCACATCCTTTCTGGGTCTCATTAAAAGGACACACACTCCAGGGTTTCATGATCAGTGTTGGAGTGGCAGCTGCCAAGCGTCCATGTCCCGTGTGAAGTGGAGGTTGCCTCTAGCCTTGCTGTGGTGAAGAGTGTGGCAAGGGTGATTCTGTGTGTGAGCTTCCCCACCTACATGCATCTCCAAAACGCTACAAGTGGGGTTTCTTGGTCCAAGGTAAGAACAACATCCGATGCTGACCAGATTGCCTTCCAGACAGTCAGATCAATCTACACCTTCCTAACAGTGGCAGGGGTGCAGAAATTACTTGGTTCACTTCTTTCTATTTTGACAAGTTAAGAATGGCTTGTTATTGCATTTTGCATGCCTTTGATTAATGCCCAAGTTGGACATGTTTCTTTATGCTTTTTCCTGTTATTCCCTCCCCCCAGTTCCACTGTCTATTCATAAGCTTCATCTTTATTGGTAGAGAAAGATTGCAGTGTTTTTCTTGCTTATTTATATGAGAGGAGGGAAAAAGAGAGTTCAAGCCAGTATCAGCTCTGGCCTCTTGTTTTATTCACAAACTCAATCTGGAGCTTCAGGTCACGGAAGGATTAATAAATTATTAGAATCGCCTCTGCAAATATAAAATGCCAAGTCATAATGAGCTTGGTGGTCTCAGGACTGTCCTAAATCGAACTGAGTCCCAAATTAGTTTGTTAGGTTGGAAGTGAGCAGATTTCTTTTTTTCTTTTTCATTTTCCCATCTGTGCTCTGATTCTAGTAAGTTGGAGCCAACACATTCATCCAGGATAACAGGAGAGTTTAGTGCCCAGGATAACAGGAGAGCACAGCTTGCCACAGTGAATGCAACAGAGCAGTGGAAACAGCACAGGTCCAAACAAGGCTCATGCAGAGCGGAGCTGGTATGGCCCCTATGACAGAGTGCTTGCTCTGTTGTAGCCTGCCAGGCTCTGTCTTCCGTTTCTTTGCTGAGCCAACCCAAACCTTTCTATGAACCACACTCAGACCTCACACAAACCTGCAGTTGTGAAGAGGGGGTGACAGGGTCTGTCATGATCAAAGTTGTCCTTCTAGTCCAAAATTCAAGTTCCATCAATGAATCTGTTCTTCTGTGACTAAGTACTCTGGTTCTTGGGCTGGTAAGATAATTCAGTCAGTAAAATGCTTGCTGTGCAAGCATAAGGACCTAGGTTTGATCCTCAGAATTCACGTAAAAAGCCTGGCATGAGCTTGTAATCCCAGTACTTAGGATGTGAAGGCAGGCAGGTCCCTGGGCTCTCTGGCCAGCTAACCTAGTCTATTCAGCAAGACCAAATGAGAAATACTGTTTCAAAAAACAGGGTAGATAACTTTTGAGGAACAAAGCCCAAGTTTGACTTCCAGCCTTTATATACATGCATGTGCACACGTGTGCGCACACATAAACACACACACACAATCACACAAAGATCTTGTTCTAATGGATAGTTCTGGGATCAGTTGGAATGAATCAAACCTTCCTCCAGAAACAGAAGCTCACATACCTGAAACAGCACTCCACATCAGGCAAATTTCAAACAGCAGATCTCCTCTATCCCACTCCTCCGAAGAAGAGCAGGCCAGCCCTGTCACTCTTGAAATTCCCAGTCTTCATGAGTGTTTGATTTCCTTGATTTCACCTTCTCAGCTTCTATGGAGACTGGTACAGGCTGTATTATAAGTTTCAGGTTTTCCAACAAAGGAATCTGAACCAAGAAAAAGTTATGGACGCAGTGCCCAGCCCAGTGGGAATGCTTACAGCTGCTGATGGGACAGTGGAACAGGCTGGGGCCTCTAAGTAGACAGAAGAGTCCTGTAGGGTGGGGATGGGGCTGGGTTTCAGGCAGAGAGATGATGAGAGCTGTGACATCCTCCTCAGTCTCTCTTTGTTAGCAAACGGATATATGCCTTATCCCTTTGGTGCAGGTGAGGTGATGTACAGTGGAAGGATGTATTAACAGGGTGTGGAGTGCTCCAGTCCAAGCCCCATATCTGTGTATTGCACCAGACTGCCTTATAATGTCAGCTCAAACCAAAAGATAAAGAAGGGTAGGCGTTGCCATCCAAAGACCCTAGTAACAATGATAAGCTTCAGCCCTCTGTGGTCAAAGGATGAATCAAACAGAAGAGAACAGAGAAAAGGCCACACCAGACACTGCCCAGCCCAGGGCTTCAAATTAGAACTGTGCCCTTAAAAGAGTTTTAAGTCATCTACTATCCTGCTTCCTATCCCTCCCAATATATTGTTATTCTTCCTCCCGTGCAGAAGTTCATATCACAGAGCCTGTGTTGCATCTGCAGGCTATAAGGTGGGGTGCCGCTTACTGAGCAGCTTTGGCTGACCTTAGACTCTGATACCCACCTGCCTCTGCCTCTGCCTCTGCCTCTTGTGACTGTAGGTGTGTGCTCCACACCCAGCGAACTTCTTCACTTGTGTAACTTAGCCTAAATTCTTTACAGTGCTTCTCTGGATTTTCCTCTTAAGTCCTATTCTGGAGGCTGAAGCTGGCCGTCACATTGGCCACCTTTCTAAAGCACTCTCACCAATTCAGTTCTTTCAGAGGAGCAGTCTGTCCCTCCCAGAGTGGATGAGAGGGACGCCCTTCCAGACGTGGAGCCACCACTGCCAGTGCACATCCAGATAGCCAAGGACGTGATGGAGCGCTGTATCCACCTGTTATCAGATAAAAACCTGAAAGTCCGCCTCAAGGTCAGTGTGTGGCCCTTCTCTTCATGGGTAGGGCAGCAAGTCTGAGGTGTGTTGTGGTCCGTGGTAATTGGGTGAACAAGCAGATGCCCTCACTTCCTGGTCCATGCTTGATGTTTATAGGAAGCATCAAGAGGAGATTTTCTGTGGGATGACAATTTTAACATCTTTCTCTGTCAGCTCAAATGCCAAGAGGGGGCTGAGTCCCCAAGGCAAAGAATGTCATGTGCTTCGAAAGGCTCTCATTTCTGTGCTGACTTGATGCAGGATGCAGCTTCTAGTGACTTCAGGTAGCTGTTCTAAGCCTGGCCTTTATTTCTCTCCCTATCTTCATCATGGGAAAAATCCAACACTCTCTACAATCTGACTTCCTCCTGTGTCAGCAATTCCCAGGCAAGCCCCCATCACGAGGACTGAGTCACACGGGTGACTCAGCAAAAGGACAATGGGGAAGGGGACCGCATAATCACACCAGAAAAGTTCTGAAGCCAAAGAGAAGCATCACTTCTCCTGACCCTAAGCGAGAGGGAGAACAGCGGCCTTGTTGCTCTGCATCAGTGGCCTGGTTAAATGACAGGGTAGGCAGGGAACCCTGATCCTTGTGTTATGGCCAGGGTCAGCGTCTGTGTTAGCCTTTTCAGTCTTCATGAGACCTCTGTCCATCCACATTCCACAAGCATTTGGAGCTAGGTATATGTGGCTTGCAAGGACTCAATTTTAGTGTCTAGGCACTGTTTGGGCTTCTGAATACTCGTCATCTTTGAGGCAGCTGTGTACACACTGCAGTCATTAACAGTGTCAGTTGGTGACAGGTGTGGTGGCACGTGCCTTTAGTCCCAGCACTTGCGAGGTAGAGGCAGGTGGATCACATGAGCTCAAGGGCAACCTCATCTACCATCCACAAAGCAACCTCTGGGACTGCTAATACTACACAGAAAAACCCTGCTTCAAAAATGAATGAATGGATGAATGGATGGATGGATGACATTTAGGCTAGCTAGACATTAGACCAATTCCCAAGACCTCTACAGTAATGTTGTAGCACACATACTCTGATTCATGTGCACACACGCGTACTCTAATAATAATAATTAATACATTTTTTAAAAGCCTGTCAGTGTAGGAGTTAGACCCACATAGCTGAGTTAACATGATGCCCCTGCCTTTTACCAGGAGGACCTTGAGTGAGGGAAAATGAGGACAGGAGGTCACCCTCACAAGATGTTCATATAAAGATAGGGAGCGTGAGGAGAGGCGTGTACACTCATTCATCCCCTCCCTCTTTGAGCCCTTTGCAGGGCATGCAGAGGGCATGCAGAAGGCAGTGGAACAGATGAGAGCTCTGTCTTCACAGAGTTGTGTATCTGTTGTGGGGTGGGGGCAATACACTCACGTATCCAAATGTAGGTGGTGCTATGGAGGTAACGAGCAGGCACTGTGGTAGAGAGGGGTAATCTAGAGATGGAGCTTACTTTCTGACTAGCCAGCTAAGCAGGCCTCTGAGGCAGCAACATTTCTAAAGGTTGAAGGGCTATGTGCAAAGGGACAAAGGCAAGGAGAACACTCCAGGCAGAGGTGGGAAATAGACAGTTTTGAGTCCACTAAAAAAGATGAAGCTTGTCCAGACAGTGACAGTGGCAGCCAGTCCGACCACCCTTGTCCTGCACTCTTGCCCCTTCTGTCCTGCTAAGCTTTGTCTTCCTCCTGCCAACTCTGTCTCCTCCAGGGGCATGTCCTCTCTTATTCTGTGACTTTGCTGTGGGGCAGCTGGTTTTAGGAGCTCCTAGTAAGACCCATTGGCCACCTTCACTCTGCCTATCTGACTCAAGGGCACACGGCCTGTACACTTGTGTTGGGGCACCCATCCTTGCAAAGCCAGTGTATGTTGCTGTCCTGACCACTACCTACAATTGATGCTGGCTGTCAGTATTCAGTAGTAGACTAAAAGGTCAGGGTGTCTAGGCTAACCCAAACCTCTCTGGTAAAGCTGGCTGGCCCTCAGCTTCCTGCCTACTTCTGATAGCAGCAATAAGACTCGACCCCACCAGCTTCTCAGCCTGCTCCACCTGCCTGCTTTCTGTCCTTCAGTGGTTCTGATGCTCATTTCCTCACCCAACTCTGAGAAGTTCTGTTGATGTCACACAGTACTGCTGAAGTCAAACGGTTCAAATCCTTTCCAGAGCAGGTTCAAGTCCTTTCATGGTTCTGCCAAGATCATGTGACCACACATCTTTGCTGTGGTCTCCTAAGGGCCATATCACCTCTTCCTACACCCTTCAAATGCCTTCTTCCCTCAGCAGCTGGGATGACCTTCAGAAACATGGCTATGTTGGGTCATTTCCCTGCTAAGACCCTTGGAAATGCCTCAGCATACTTGGGACAAAATGAAAGATTCTTAACATGCCCTTTTATGGTTCACCTCCATCTCGTTCTCCTATTGTGGCTGCCCTCGTTTCTTAACCAGGACACGCTTTGGGTCTTTTTTGGTTTGCTGGGGTTTTGGGGCTAGGTATGGACCCCATGGCACTGCACATGCTCAGTAAGCACTTTACCCCAAGGTCCGTCCTGGCCTCAGGGTCTTCTTTGTTCTGATCCAGCGATAGTGACCCGCACTGTGAGCTGACCTAGTGCCTACTCACTCACCATTTATGTCTCCTTTTAGAAGCCATTCCTCAGAAATACAGTCCCAAGTCTGTGCTTTAAAGGTTTCTGTTTGTTTCTTTACATTTATCCTTTACAGTCTTTCCTGGTACAGTAGCTAGCTTTTTCTCTATTGAATGGTATCTAAGGTCTTTCCCAGCTGACCCTAAATTCCACGAAGGCAAGGAAGTATACATTTTGTCCTTGTATACTGTGTGGCCCTTGTTTACTGTGGACTGAGGTAAACAGGAGTAGCCAAAACCGGGAAAAGAGGTTCATTTTGGAACCAAAAGGTCTATCAAGTTTCTGTTACTCTCTCAATGCACTTCTCAGGCTCACGCTGTTGAACTGTGACTTGGTCCCGGCATACGGTTTCACGCTCTACTGCCTGTTGAAATTCTGTCTTTCCTTCAGGTCTTGGACGTGCTGGGATTGTGTGTGGAAGTTCTACAGACCCACAAGAACCAGCTTCTTCCCCTGGCTCATCGGGCCTGGCCTTCACTCGTGCACCGACTCACAAGTGATGACCCCCTGGCGGTGCTCAGAGCTTTCAAGGTACTGACAGCCCTAGTTGTCATGGGATGCAGAGCTGAAGAACAGAGGCTGCCCCCTTCTTCTGCATCACTTCTCTTCCTCTGACCTCTGGACACAGAACTTGAAGAAAGTGCAGAAAAATAAGAAAAGCACAGGAGAAACTACATGGCAGTCTTTAGACTTTAAAGCTGAGTGAACCCGTAAAGGGAGGGCCACCAGTGTTCATGTTCACTGTGCATCTCTTGTGTGCCAGGCAGTAAGCTTGGCATTGCATTGCCCACATGGAAGCTTACTTCATAAGTTCAGAGACAGTAACACATCTTAGGACTGCACAGCTGGTAAGGGATAGAACCCAGGTTAGACTCATGCTTCGTGAACTGCTTGAGAGTCAAGGTGATCGGCCCATCTGCTCAGCCCAAGCCCACGGTCACCCATTTTCAGGTGGGGCTTGGGTATAGTTCTGTCAGGGATGAGTAGAACTCTGGGGAAACCTTTGAAAAGCTTTAGCCTGTACAGATATCGTTCTCCTGGTTAGTTTGGCTTATATTAGCACATGAATTTTCACTTATTTATTTATATCCTTCCTTGTTCTAAAAAGCACTTAACGGCGTCCTACAGAGATACATTTACCATGCAAGACAGCACGGATTGGAAGTGGATGAGCAAGATGAAGCAGAGGGAAGAGATGGGGAGGGCTGGCAGTCGGGAGCTGGAACGCAGTCAGTGTGCCGGCATCTCCAGCAGCCAGAACACCCGCTTATATTTAAAGGGCATAATTGATCATGTTAATTCCATAGCAAAATGCATGAAATGGTGTGTGTATGTGTCTGTCTGTCTGCGTCTATGTGTTAAGAGGGAAGGAGGAGAGAAAAGAGAGCCTGGGGGAGGCAGAGCAGAAAGGAGTATTACTAAATCTTATTCAGATGTACTGTTTCCCTTTATGAAAATTAATAGATTATTTAAAGTGACAGCCAGTGTAGAAAAATGAAAACCTAGAAAGATGTGTGCACTGTAGGCAAGGCTGCTTTCTCCACGCAGACACATTAATAGTGCGTTACCTGAGGTCACGTGATACAGCTAAAGGTCCTAGCTGGGGGCCTTGCTTTGCACACTGGACGGATGCCGGTGCCCATTATGCCTTGCTTACTGATTCTTAAAAAAATGCCTGTCCTCCTGTTTGCTCAGTCTTGTGCAGCGGGGCACGACATTTCAATATGTTCTGCTACAGAAAGTTTAAACGACACATGCAAAGAGACTGCCTGTTGTGAAAGATAGAAAAAGGCTGATGTACATGAGAGATTATGCAGTCAGACACACAGAACACAGTGACGGCTCCTGCCACGAGAGCTAGCCTGGCTTAGCCAGGGACTGTAGTCTGGTCACCATCCTCCACATGCCTTCACATGGCAGCTCCTGAGCCTCGAGTGTGTGTCTGCCCAGCTAGCAAGAGTTAAAAGCCGCACTTAACACCCTGAAGGGGTGTTAGAGAGATTCTAGAGATACCTAGATCTACATGAACTGCTTTAAATTCTCTCTCTCTCTCTCTCTCTCTCTCTCTCTCTCTCTCTCTCTCTCTCTCTCTCCATAAAAGGAAAGGAAATCAAGATATTAATCATATTATCCATCCAACCAAAGCTCCCTCGGAATTACTCTCCATGTAATCTGTATTTATGGATAGAAGCTTGGAAGCAGAGACCTCCAAATTCATAACTGTCAGAATCACAAACCATGGGCAAGGATTATCAGCAGCAATTCCATTCTTTCCTAAGTAGAGACCTAGATAGAACTGAATTACCACGCATGCCCAGCCCGCTCGCTGCTTTAGCAGTGTAGTCACCAGGTTGGGAACTGTTTCTGCAGGTTTTGCAGACCCTTGGAAGCAGATGTGGCGATTTTCTCCGGAGCCGGTTCTGCAAAGATGTCCTGCCAAAATTGGCCAGCTCCTTAGTCACCCAGGCCCCCATCAGTGCCCGGGCTGGACCAGTTTATTCTCACACACTGGCCTTCAAGCTACAGCTGGCTGTCCTGCAGGGCTTGGGCCCCCTCTGTGAAAGTCTGGACTTAGGTAGGTACCACATGGGTCTCCCAGCCACAGAACCTGCACATGGCTCGATGCCCCTTTGCACCCTCTGACTAGTGGAGCTTGTGTTCCTCACCTCCCTTCTTGGGCACCTCCTTCATTCTCTCCTGCTCCCCCCTGTCCTTGTACTTTAGGGTATTCCTGGTATGCTGGAAAGGGTAAAGAGTTCTAAGGCCTTGCCTGGCTAATCTTGAGTCCCTAGACAGTGATTGCTTGTCCCAAATGCAGTCTGAGAGCCTGAGGCTTGTTTTGTATTTCTATCCTGCAGGTGAGGGTGACCTGAATAAAGTGGCTGATGCCTGCTTGATTTACCTCAGCACCAAACAGCCCGTGAAATTACAAGAGGCTGCCAGGAGGTATGTCTGCTTCATCACCTGCATCTCTTTACGTCTGTTCTAAATTATAGATGATTTGCTAATGGTGGGCAGAGTTGAGGCAGTCTCTGCTCCCTTTTCTCCTTGCCAGGTTAAGAGGATTTCTTTAGCTGTGCCAACTCCAAGGATGGTATTTTGACTCAGTGCTTTCTCTTTGCAGAAGACCTTTTCTGTGCTGCAGTGTCAGCAACAATTCTAGAGGGGCACAAAACAGGAAGCCTGGGTGCTGGAGGGAACCCAAACCCTCCTGGGTGGAAGGCTTCCAACTCTCTACTTTGTTTCTTGTGATCAGTGATCCAACACCTTACTGTGCCTCTGTTCCCTCCATAGCAAAGCCAAAGGAGAGCACTAGGTGTGCCGTGACTAACTCCCAGAAAGTCTCACATAGTAGATAGAAGACTGTGCAAAACTGGGTGTCGTGCAGGCAGACACGTGCCTGTGTCTAGAGCCCAGACCACTCAACTGCTTCCCAAAGAACAACTTGAGAGATCTTTGGATTCCAAAATTACATGGACCTAATATCCCAGAGTTTTGGTCATGCCTGTTAGAGAAGAGCAGTGCCTCTTGTGCAGGCTGTTTTGGTTCCTTGAGGACTAAGCGATTTTTCTTGTAAGTTGAAACTAAGCACAGCGGCATCCTTACCTTGAGGCCCAGCGTGCACCCTGGCCTCAGCCCAGCACTCCAGCCTACTGGGAACAGGCTGTGTGTGTGCTCTGCAGCTGCCTGCCCTGGGCATCTCTGCCAGGGCTGCCCGGCCTGCCAGCTTCATCTGGGCAGAGCCCCTCCTCCCTAGGTGTTTGGAGTTAGATCTGATCATCCTTGCTGGGGTGGGAGTCAGATGACTCCTCCATTCCACCCAAGGAGCTGGACAGCCGCTCTGACTGTGGAATAAGGAGAGGTGCCCCCTTATAAACCTCGCATCCCTACAAGTGAGGGGAATATCTTTTGGAATTGATTTATTGTCTTTGCAATCTTTGCTTTTGATTTCCTTGGTAGCTTTATTTCCTTCTTTCCCTTTCCTGTCAAATCTCTTAGACTCAGAATGGACCATGGTTTCTGGAGCATAGGGGTAGATCCCAAGGGGCTTCTTATTCTCCAGCACCCCTGGTTTCCTCTCACCAGCATGAGGTAAAAGTGGTCCTCCCTGGGCTGAGCCATAGCTGGTTGCCCTGTGACATAAGGTGCAACCCCAGCACATGATGCCATTATCTTGGAATAAATTCTTTTGACTTATAAAAATCTGATTTTTTTTTTCTTTTCTTTTTTTCGGAGCTGGGGACTGAACCCAGGGCCTGCGCTTGCTAGGCAAGCGCTCTACCACTGAGTTAAATCCCCAACCCCTAAAAATCTGATTTTCATACTTCCCATTCCAGTCTGCTTTTCCTCCATTGCTGCATCCCATCCTTTAAGTTAGAATCATCAAATAAGCTAATATTCATAATACATTTATCTTTTCATTTCTCATTCTTTTTTGCCACTGAAAGCAATTAAACCCAGAATCAGACCTTGCTGAGTCTTAAATTGGTGCTCAGGGTGGCTGGAGGAAGGGGATAGGCTAGACCACTTGAGAGCTGCAGCTCCCTGTTTTCAGCACCTACCCTTCCACTGTATGTTGGGTCGAGTCAGATGGTCTGTCTCTGCCTGCAGGGAGGGGGATCAAGTGCAAGGCTGGTCGCTTTACCCACAGCTCATCTGCAGACTTATTTTGAAGGGGGTGAGGGAGTTGGGAATTAGTGTGCTTGATCAGGAGCTGAATTGGCATCTTGGTTCAGAAATGAATGAGCTTTCTAAATAGGAGGAGTCATGGAAGCAATAGGCGGGCCTGGTGTCCTGAGCCACACACCATGTGGAATGAGTGGCCTGGTGGGGCTGACTGTACTGAAGCAGTCATGGTGGTCCTGAGGAGAGAATAAGATGGAGACCCCAGCCGGTTTGTCCTTGTTCTCTTTCCTTAACCCCTGTGTCCCTTACTAAGAGAATGCCTATCTGCCCACTTGGAAAACTCATTGTTCCTCTTCTACTCCAAGTACCAATGTAGTCAGGGCACTGTGACCTATGCCCTGGACCACCACAGAAGCCTCTACCTCTGCCCCTCAGTAATCACCACATAGCAGTCAGAATAACACAACACACACTCTCATGTTTAGGGAGCTTATAGCAGGTTTTATAAAAAGACAGACCTCAGTGTTGACTCCAGAAGTAACAGGGTAAGTCAGAAGGGTCCCTGGATGTGGCCCAGCTCCCTTCAGAACAGTGAGCTCCCCACCCTGCTCCTCTGTCTGCCAGAGAACTAGTGAGAGAAGCTTTGAGGGCCAGGGACTGCTCTGAGCGCCCTGCCTTCTACAAGACATGCCTGGTAGTAGGTGTCTCTGGGCCTCAGAGCCATCATGATGTGGAATACCAAGTCGGCAACTGGTGAAGATGCCTTTCATCCACATCACAGCTGAGTTTTTCTTCCTTCCTCTTGTTTGCTTTCCCTGCCTTCAAAGAATGGCCGAGCCTCTGTTTGCTATTTTAATTTGTCATATTAAATATAGCCTTTGTGGCAGGCTTTTACATCTGGGTTGTAAACTCTGGAAATGGAAATTGATCAGGGGATGGTTGATATAACCAAGGCTGTAAATGCTAAGAGTGGAGATGCCATTCCAGTTTAATGCTTTTATCTGGCAAATGTGCCTTATAAGGAGGGGCATAAATCTTACAATGTGGGGGAGGGGTGGGGGCAGGAGATGACCTTGCTGCTTATTACCACCAGGTGTCACTGTTAACTGGTGATGGGGGTGGGGAGCGCCTTCAGATCCCATGTAGTTAAGTAACTTTAATGGATGTCAGATAAGTAAATCATATTTAAGAGTGTGGGAAGAGTGGCCCACAAACCAAGGGCTGTAAAGAAGACAGTGTCAGTAAGAGTAAGCCCTGGATCAGCTGGCCCACTCCTAAGCAGAAGGCAGAGGCAAACAACTGATTTAGATTTCCAGGTGGCCCGGACACCCCAGGATATCTCCCAGCATGCAGTTCTGTGCCCTTTTGACCACTGGAGCTTTGCAATTTCAAATTGAAAAGAATTCCAGAGGAGGGCAACACCCCTGCCCACCGCTCGCCACCCCATCCCAATTTCAGTTTTCCCTTGAGTCTGTGTACTCGTGAGCCAATCTCCTACTAGCCTCTGAGACTCTGTCCTGCAGTGAGGTCTTATATCATATGCACCTTCACTCTGGACCAAAAGCAAATAAAACCAGGCAATATCTACTGGTAAAAACATGAAGCCCGTGCCCAATAAGTTTCACGATAGACAGAGCTCCCAGGCTCCATCAACTCCTGCCCCATCTGCCAACCCTAGACCCTAACTAGGGGTGCCAACCACACAAGTGTGGATGCTCTTAGTCCCTAAGAGTGGGGGCTGGGGAGTGGGAGGGCGGCACGGTGCTCCTTCCCTCCTTCACCTGGCCCCTGTGTGAGAGTGCAGCAGCACCAGTTGATGGCGATGCCCTCCTCACAGGGTCTTTGTACAGATGAGTTCTTTTTAAGTAGTCAGAAAGTCAACTCTGAAAATTGTGTAGTGAACTCTGTGTGCCAAGTACTGTCTGGTTTCTGAAAATGGAGAAAATGCATGTGTGTGTGTATACACTGACCAATGTATGGCATGCTGTACTTGTGTCACGTGTATACATTTAGATGCATCCTTTCTAAATCTACTTGTCACTGATGTCTGAACTGGGCTTTCTTCTCAAAAAGGTCTTTTTTATGTTAATTGGGGCATCCCTCCCCACCTCCATTTGTGGGGAAGTCAGGAGCAGGTTTGAACTGACTTCCCTGCTCTCTTTCTAGCAGTAGGATCCCAGCCCATCAAAGAACCAGCCGGTGCCTTCAAACCCTGGACAATGCAGACTAGCACAGGCTCCTTCATTTCATCCCTGCCAGAGCCCAACTCCTCTCTATGCCACACACAGGACTGTCTGTTTGAACAGATCAGGAGCCACAGAGGTGATCCACTAGTTAGGCTAGCTCATAATGAGTATCTGGTCACCTGAATGGGGAAGGGGCAGCTCGTTTGAGGCCTGCCTACAAAGCAGTTTCCCCTGGACTGCACCCAGCATGGAAATGAGCACTCCTCATGTTTTTCCTTTTGACATTTGATTAATAGTTGACAAATCCAGACCCAAGTAGTTAGCTTTCCTATTATCCATCTTTGATAGCCACTGCTGCTTTTCTTCTCAAGGCCCATTGTTCTAAAAATACACTCAGATCTGAAGCTGTTCACTGTGCACACAGAGGCATGATTTTATGGTGTCAGAGATAAGAGACATCTGCCACGCAGATTACAAACAGAGCAGGTTACTGGGTTTCTGAAATGAAGGCGGGGATATCGCACTACGGAAACCACATGTGTTGCCCGTACTTTCCTGATGCCATAGTATGTCATGAGATTGCTAACCTGCTAGTTTGCCATTGTGTGTGATGCTTGCCTCTATATGTGCATGCAGAGGTCAAGTGCCAAGATCACAGGCATGTGCCATCATACCCCAACAGAAATACATTTCTAAAAGTCTTTCTTATGTTGCTCATAAGTGGGAGTTGCTGGCCTAGTGCCAAAGCATGGGCCATAGAAAAATAATTTGAGTAAAAGAGGGCAAGTCACATAGATTGCCACAAAAAACATCGTCTTTCTGGTAGGGGCAGGAAATACTGCCTCTGAGTATGCCGGCGAGTGCTTAGGCCAGCTTTGAAGCCAGTGGCCAGCAGCACTGTCATGGGACCTTAGCCTGGAGATCGGAAGAGCCAGCCAGATGGAAGGGGCTACATTAAAACCACCCAATAGGACTTACAGCCCACCAGGTCCTGGCTTCCTTTTGAATTGTGTCTAACAGATTGAGCCTCTCCATGTCAGGTCCTTTTAAATATGCATGAAGCAGTGGAAGCATTCTACTGCGTTTATGATACTCTGTCTTGTGGTATTTTAGGGGCGTGATTAGCATCATACGCTGCTACTGGTGTTTATGGTTTTAAATCCTGTCCTCGCTGCATTTAAATATTTTTAATAAGAGTCTCTGTGCGTGTTGGAGGTCGATTGATGGATGAATGGTTTTGAACAGGTAAATATAGTTAGGTCTAACAAGTAAGTGTAGCTGCAAAGGTAATTGGTAGCATGTATTTGGAGAGTAAATTGTTGCTTCCAGTCATAATCCCCCATTCCCAGCATTTAGAAACAAAAAACAGCCTCGGTGCAGAGGAAGATAGCGAAATTGAATAGCAGGAAGGACAGGCTTGAAATACTGGTTAACCAATGAACCGAGACCCATTAGAGTAAATTACTGAGTATGGGAACATAGCCCCACTGCTCGCTGGCTGGGACAATTCGACACCCTGGCATCCATTTGTTTAAAAGGCAGCACACAGCCTCATTTGCAGTATTGACATGCTCCGAGTAATGGAAGAAGAGATGGCCAGAGAAAGAGGAGTATGGAGGCTATTCTGCCAGAGAGGAAACAACAGGCCTGCTTGCCAGGAAGTAGGTTTGCTTTTTGGTAACATTTGCCCAGGCCATGTGAAAAGAATATGTAACATGCTACTGAGGAGATATCCCGAAGCCACTTCCTTAGACATCCCAAACAAACAGACAAAGAGATCACAAAGCCACAAGTTCTTTACCTCTGGCATCTGCCCGACAACTCCTGAGAGCATGTTATATATCTGGAAAGAGAAAAGGAACACCAGGTCCCTCAAGCAAGTAATTGACAAGAGAAAGAATAGTCTGCCGCCTAAGAGAGCTGGGAGCCCCGCACTTCAGCTACAGTTGATTTAACCATGCTGGACCCTGATTGGCTGACGGCTTTCTAGAGTCTAGTTTGAGCAGATGTTATCTAGACAAAGATGCCGATACTGGGAATGGGGGTAGATAATCCAGTGCTCACACTGCAGATCTGTGGTGGCCTGTGGAAGCCAGGCAGCACGTTACAACTGTCTGCCTGCCCCTGGAGTCACCTCTCCATGTGCTCGCCTTAGGAACCTTCCCTGGCTGCATCCGCAGAGGGCCTCTAGGATGAGACCCTGAAACCACAGCCTTCCTCTACCACCTTTTCAGCATCCCAGAGACCCAGCACAGTGTCTGGGCCAGTGGGATACTTGTAGATGTCTCAGCCACAGAGAGAAGACCCTGGTTCAGCTAGCTAGATTCCATCCACACACTTCCTGCCTCCCCAGGCCACCGCACCCCAGGTGGCTCACTGGAGTGCCACAGTGCGTCCTGAAGGGATGCTTTTCTTCTGTTGGTTTGGTGTCTGGAGTTTATCAGGTACTTACTGATACTGTCAATGGTAGATAGAGCTGAAGTGCAGGGAAATGGCTGCCTGCATGAAGTAAAATTCAATAAAACCGCATTTTAAGTGAAAAATCAGTATAAACACCAGGCTTCTTTGCCATGGAAACAGAGGTTGCTTAGAAACTGCCTAACGGCGAGTTCTAAATTTTTTAAAGTCAAGTTATCATTTAAGCTACACAGCCCCACAGGTTATTGAGAGATAATCACCTGCCTCGGGACATGTGGAGGCATGAGGCACAGCTGAGTGCCTCCCGCGCTCTGAGGACCAGGTAATCTCTTGATAACTCTGCTCCCTGGAGCCACCAATTTGGGCCTGGGGGAAGGAGAAAGGAGTTTCATTTAGGAGTTAAATAGTGTATGTATATTTTTCAGAAATTGTTTCTCTTTGGGGTTTGAAAAAAGATGAAAGTGGCCATTTAGCGTGTTCAGCATCCGTCCCCGCCATGTCTGACGGTAACTGGGAATGCGTTCCGGCAGTTGCCTTGGTCACTCACAGCAGAGGGCTTGCCTTTGTCTTCTGGCTTGATTTTGTAGGAAGGCTGGGTGGGAAGAGGCCCCAAGCAAGGCGCTGCAGAGCTGGGGATCAAAGCCAAGGCTCTGGAGCCTGACACAGCCTACCAGGCCTCAGGCTCCGCTCCCAGTGGTAAAGCCAACAGGGCTCAGGTTAAGAGTTTGTCAGTGTTTAGGGTTCAGCAGACCGCATGGCTCCCACCCAGCAAGAGTGCAGTGCGCCTGCCCGCCATCTGCTTACATGGCACTGGGTTCATTTCCCACCTCAGCCGTGCAGAAGGTAAAGTACCCTGCACTTTGTTGTCCCTGATATAACAGCCAAAAATAGAAAGAACCCTGTGACTGAGAACCGGGCCCCATGGAGGCCCTGGAGTTGAGTGAGACAAAAGACTAATGTCGTTCCCTTCTCTGACTGAGCATATCCATAGTGGGTCATAGTGGTGTTTATTCCTCAGTCCCTCCTGCTCTCTGTTCTCCCCACCTCTCTCTGTGCATTCATGTGTGCGTGTGTTCATGCATGTGTGCATGTGTGGTGTGTGTGCGCGCATGCGTGCGCGCTCCAGTGTCTCCCTCTCCCCTCTTTCTGTCCTATCACTCAGTCTCTAGAGCAGTGTTTTCATTAGACACTCATGGAGAGTGTCTCCCTGCGACCCCACCCTCCCACACACCCCGCAGAACAATCCCAGTGGGAGACTAGGCTGCCTGTGATCATCTCTGGAAGAAAGCGGAAGCAGGGTCAGGAGGCGGGAGGGTGATTCGTTCGGGCAGCTGAGGCAGGAGGACGTCGCTTGCTGTTTGCCCTGCCGAGGCGTTTTCCCTTTTAGGAGTGAAGCGCTGACGACACCCAGATGATCCCTGAGGGTTTGGCTCTGCTTAGTGAAAGCAGTGAACTTGCACGCTCGCTCTTTCTTCCCTGTTAGCATTTGATTTGGAGATCTTTGAGGGTGAGCACAGATCCCATTCAGCCTGCTGTAGGCAAAGCAGAGCTTTGGGCCACGGTGCCCTCTGCTGCCTGCTGCCCAGAGACAAGTGTTCCTTGAAGGAAGCACAGCTGCGGCTGGAGAAATCGGCCCAGTTCTTGAGGTAGAGAAAAAACCAAATGAAATCATTTGCATTCTAACAGTCTTTGGCACCGAGGAAAAACTGTCAACAGTGTCACATGTAAACAGAAATGTGCTTCCTGGGTTTTGGTGTTTTTATCATTTCCCTCACCACTCTAATTATCAAAGATATTTTTGTTTTTAAACAAAAATTGTCTCCCACGCAGGCCCCATCTCTTTTATGCAGTGAAGTGGAAACGATGAATTAGAATATTCTAGTCACTTCTTCAGCAACCACTGCATAGGTTATAAACACAAGATTATTCTAAGCCAAGAAACTTAAAATAGTTTAGGCACAGCAGCCCAGGCCCAGTACATTTTTCCAAGCCTCCCTACACACATGCACACATGCACACATGCACACATGCACACATGCACCCACCCCTACCTGTCTCCCTCCCCCAGCATAAGTCTACCACACACAAAGAAGAGAGCAAAACTGGATTCACAGAGTAAGGCCCAGCTCTTCCAAGAGCACTGGTTTTTCAGATTAATAAAATTAAAAACCAAAAATTGTTTTATTTAGCAATCACTTTATTCTCATTTGACACTCAAAAGAGCACTGACAGCATTCCGTTGAGAATGAGATCTGATTCATCAGGTAGGCGCTGTATTGTACGCTGTGGTGCTGTTCCTCGTCCCCAGGAGGAATCAGCTCCGGGGCCCATAGGTACCAAGTCCTTTGTGAAATGGCCGCTGGTCTGCCGAGCCTGTGATCACCTGACGAATGTAAACAGTAAGCGGTTGGTATGTCGTGTTCAGGGAGTGCGGACAAAGGCAGAGCTGTGTCTGTTCAGGACAGAGGGAATTTGGTTTTGGGTATTTTAATTCACTGGTTAAATCTGGGGTGGAGTCACTAATACAGAGGTGGTACTTTTAGCTGGTAAATGGGAATCACATGGAGATCAGCATAAACAACAAACACATACTGGCATGTATGTGTGAAAACTGTAACAAAACCCATTACTGTGTATGCTGATTTCAAAAATGGCTGTAAAGCACGCTTGGAGGTTAGAGAGAGCTCATGAAGACACCTGCCGTGCAGCCTGAGTTCACTCCCAGGTCCTCTGTGTAGAAGAAGAACCCACTCCTGAAGTTGTCCCCTGACCTCTGCACGTGCTGTGGCAGGCACATGTTCAAGCACACACACAAAAATACATAAATGTGTAAAAGCAATGTTTAAATGGAGTTGGTGGGGACTGGTATGTATTTTAAACCTTAGCAAAACCCTAAAGAATGAGCAAACTGAAAACCGGGTGTGACCGGTTGTACTCACCAGCACTCAGGCTGTGGAGGCAGGAAAATCAGGTTCAAGGTCAGTACTGGCTACTCAGCAAGCTTGAAGCCAGTCTGGCTACACGAGACCCTCTCTCAGGGGGGGGAAGGGAAAGCAATGGCGAAACTGAGGCAAGATCACGCGACCATTTTCCAAGGCTGCATAGCTGTGATGCCTGTTCTTCCTTGATGACCGCAGGACCTTTCACACACTGTGAAGATTCCTGGAAGGGCATCCCCAACGGCTTTAACCAGCCTCCAGATGAGTCACTCAGGCCTCAGGCAAGTGAGAGCCTGTTAGTCAGCAGTACTCATTGACTGCATGCAGTGTGCTGAGCAGGGAAACACAGCAGCCACATCCAGGCTGCTGAGAAAGGGAGACCTGAGAGAGATGGGGGATCGCCTGGACAGAGTGGGAACGAAGCCCCTTGCACAGGTGATGCCCTGTGTGTGCTGATGGGGCCAGCATAGGAAGAAGGGCTTCACCCATCCCGGGAGTGGACAGCCAGGTGTGTGGGGGTTACAGGACCCTGTCTACTCTGGTGGCCCTGGTTCAGAAATAGGAGGTGAGCAGACAGTAGCCAAAAGTTCAGGTCAAGATGAAGGATTTCATTTCTGGCAACATACCATGGCCCTGGCGCTTGAGCTCTGGGTTAGGTTTGTACAGGACATCAGTCCTGCCTCAAGAGTCCTTGGCCAACCTCTGATGAGTTCAGATTCTGTTGGCCCTTGTACCCAGGCCTCTAAGAAGCCATGGCTTTGAGTGACCAGAATGGGGTTACCCAGAGGCACATGAGGACCGTAAAGAGAAGGTAAGGGCCTGCCCAGGTCCCAAGGCAGAGCTGCTGATGCAGGGGTCAGCCTGTCAGTCCTTCAGACGCCAGCTTTACAGTTAGCAGCTCCTTTGTGTCAGCACCGCTCTCTTTGGACTAATTACTGGCTTACTCCAGGTCAGTGGATCAGAAGCTGTTAGCCTGGTTTTTTAGGCTTTGGAATCATTCTAATGGTCCTGTCTTAGGATCTAAAGTGTGGTCCCTCTGCTGTTTGAAATGACCTGGTCTTACGATCAGTTCCTTCTGATCGGCTCTGAATGAGCAATAACCTCCCCCCTTCTCTTGCCCTCCTGCCTCCCTTACTCATGAATTCTCTCTCCACAGCGTCTTCCTCCACCTGATGCAGGTGGACCCCGACTCCACCTGGCTCCTCCTGCACCAGCTGCACTGCCCTGTGCAGCAGTTCACAGCCCCGCACCCGAGCCTTCACCCAGTGCAGTGGCAGGGGGCCACTAAGCCACAGAACCCCTATGCCACCAATGTTTGCCACCTGCTTCTTCAACTGCAGTGATACTGCCAGAACCTGCCAGCTAGGAGCTGAGCTGAGCCACCCCTGCTGGATACAGTTGCGGCAACACAGAGAGCGGTGAAGGTGGATTAGACAACCACCAATATATAAATCGATCGATCACACAACTGCTTAGAAATTGGGTTGAAGGAAAAGTCGCTTACTGTTACTTATGTTTCACTCTTTGTGTCATCAGACGACATTGACTGGTGGCTGTAAGAGTTCAACTCTTTAGCCTGCTGTCTGCACAGCCCCTCTGCCTCACAAGTCCTTCAAACACACACACACACACACACACACACACACACACACACACACACACACAGACCTTGTGCTCTAAGCCCAAGTTCGATTCTCAGCACCCATTAGTAGCTCTCAACCGTCCATGACTCCAGTTTCAAGGGATCCAACCCCCTCCTCTGACCTCAAGCACCAGACTTGCACATGGTGCACAGACACTCATGAGCCAAACACATATAAGATAAATAAATCTTTTCAAAAATGTCTTAATGAGAGAGTGATTTCTTTGTTTTTGGAGCTTTCTTTCTTGCCTTTCTTTGCTTTGGGCATGGGACATGCCGTGTTGCTTCTCTCCTTCCGTCGTGTGGTTCCCAGGGACTGAACCCAGGTCAGCATGCTTGGTGGAGGCACCTTTACCTGTTGAGCGGTCTTTCCAGCTCCCTCACCCCCACTTTTTTAAAGGCAGTGTTACTCTATAGCATTGGCTGTTCTGGAACTTACAACATAGCTAAGACTGGCCTTGAACTTGTGACAGTTCTCCCTCATGTTGCTGAGTACCCTGATGACAGTCATGAACTGTCACATCCAGCTTGACTTCATTTTTTTCAGGTGTGAACCTTTTGCCTGCATGTATTATATATGTGTGGCTGCCATTGTGTACTGGGTGCTGGAAGAGGTCAAAAGAAAGTGTCAGGTCTCCCCGGAACGAGAGTATTAATGGTGAGCCAGCATGTAGGTACTAAGACCCAAACTTGGGTCCACTGGAGTAGCAGCCAGGTGCTCTTAACCTCTGAACAGCCTCCCTACTCCTGTCAGCTTGGTTTGTCGTTGTGTTGTGTTTTGTTTTTTTAACTCCTGGTACTAGCGTACCTTACAAGGGCAGGAATGGATTGGCTAAGTTTAAAATGTGCTCAAGGCCTTGGGCGTCATTCTAGCACCACACACAAAATGTACTCACCTGTGTGGTAAGGCCGGGCCCCAGGCTCTCTGGCCAGCCTCGCTCGCTTGCTGACCTAGGCTCTGTTCTCAGATCCTAGCTGTCTTACACAAGCTTGTAAATGCCTACCGTGGCTGCATCTAAAAAGCCCAGCGGGGGATTCTTTAGTGATGTCAAATGTTCAGTGTCTTCATTTCCCCATCACGTCAGAATTAAGGTAAGCTGTGTGCACTGGGGTATTGTGACCCCTAATACTTCTTTACAGCTTCCCCTGCACCTCTCTTTCCTTGGCGGGTTTGCCCTCTCCTCTGTAGCCACCTATTTCTGCTGCATGGATTTACTAATTACATCCACACAGGCACAGCTCAGTCCCTTCCAGGACTTTTGTAAACTGGAAAACAGCAGGAGCGCTGGGTCAGGTGTGACCCTTTTGGGGGGCATCCCTGGCTTTGCACCATCCCTCACAGGCGTGTTGTTCACTTCTATCAGGAGCTAGGACTTTCCTTGTATCAGCAGCCATTAATGTGCCCGACTGTCACCACTCACTATTAAGTTGCCAAATACCACTTTGCCAAGTCCTCCTTCAGGCTCGCCTTTGCCTGGGTACCTGAGAACCAGGGCTTTTCCCTTCCTCAAGCATTGTAAAAAGGCAGGAAAAAACCCTTAGTTTTCTTTCCCATCTGAGGAGTCTGGCGCCAGACAGTGCACAGGATCCCAAGCTTCAGCGACTCATGGCATGCGGGAACCCTGGAGTTGGTCCACTGGTTGCTGTCTGCCCTGCTAGGGCAGGAGGATGTCCAGTCCCCCAGGACTTGGTGGCCACCACTCTGCAGCTGAGTCTTCATGGGCTTTCTCTCTGACCTCAACAGCCCATTACAAGGCTGGAAGGGTCAGGGGACCCAGAGATATGCCCCTCCTCTGCCACCATGGAGGGCACTACACTGTCTCACACGCCATTTAGCTGATGTCACAGAACTCTGAACAACTCCAAAGACGTCACCCAAGTCAAGAGTTGGCTCTCTTCCAGTTGAGTTCTGGGGTAGCTTTGTTCCCAACCCTACCAGGACAAAATGATAGGCTAATTCACTCTCTAGCCTCTGACAAATGAGAAAACAGGTCAGCAAGGTGCCTTATACAGCATCGCATAGCTGGTTAATGTGTGGCTTATGTTCCCAGGGTGACGATGTGGGGGCAGGTGACAGGGGGCACAGGAGGGATTGTCACCATGCTCCAAACCCACTCTTGCTCCACAAATAGTTAAAATAGACTAAGCTGCTTTCAGTCCAGCAGGCAGAATGTTATACTTGATTTAAAAAGCTAATTAGTGTGCCTCTGTTATTACATTCAGACAACTTTAATTTTGAGCCTGCTCATCTGACTCAGGGTAGCCCTTGTTAGCATGGGTGTCACACAGTGGGCCTTTCCTCACTTCCAGCTTGCTGAGGCCGAAGGAGCTTCTTCCTTTCAGTATGCAGTAGCACCAATACACCATGGGCAGACAGAGTGATGCCAGGCCTTCAGAGAGGCAGGATCAGGAGAGCAAGGCCATCCTTGGCTATGCTGAGTTTTGAGGCCAGCCTGAGATACATTAAGACCCTATCGCAAAAACAGGAAAAGGACCGGCATGATGGCCCAGCTGTTTAAGGCTCTTGCCACACATGCCTGGCAATTTAAATTCTATCCCAGATCCCATGTAAGGGTAGGAGAAGACAGAACACACAGGCACAGGCACACACACAGAAAAGCCAAGGATAAGAATGTGGAATTGATGCCAGGCCGTGGTGGTGCACACCTTTAATCGCAGCCCTCGGAGGCAGGGCAGGCAGAACAGGCAGACTTCTGAGTTGGAAGCCAGCTGGTCTACAGATGGAGTTCGAGGACAGCCAGAGCTACGCGGAGAAACCCTCTCTCAAGAAAGAAAGAAATGGAGGACTGAGTAGACAGTTGAGTTAATAAAATGCTTGCCTTCTAAGCATAAGGAACCAAATTCAATCCTCAGAACCCACATAGAAAAGCCAGGTATGATGGCACTGGCCAGCTAGCTTTGCCTACTCGGTAAGTTCCACCAGGCCTGTCCCAAGGTAGAGCCTGGAATGGTGGCTCACCAGTGTCTTGCAGGAGGCCCATGTGGTAGCTCACGACCACCACTAACTCTAGTTCCAGGACACCCTGTGTCCTTTAACACCCCCCTTGGTGTTACACACATATATGTAAGCAAAACACTCATACACATCATTTTTTTTTCGGAGCTGGGGACCGAACCCAGGGCCTTACAGTTGCTAGGCAAGCGCTCTACCACTGAGCTAAATCCCCAACCCCTCATCATCATTTTTTTTTTAATTATTTTTCTAAAAAGGTGGATGGCAAATTTAAAAACTGGGCTAGAGATGGCTCAGCGATTGAGAATACTGGCCTGTGCTTCTAGAGGACTCAGGTTCAATTCCCAGCACCTACGCCGCAGCTCACAACTGTCTGTAACTCCAGGTCCAGGGGATCTGACGTCTTCACACACACATACACACAAGCAAACAGCACTGCACAATAAATAAATAAATAAATAAATAAATAAATAAATAAATAAATAAATAAATAAATGGTGGTGGCTCCTGAGGAAAACACTGGAGGCTGAGCTCTTCTCTACATGTGCACCAACACACGTGAAGAAATATGAGTGGGCGGAAACACAGTTTTGAGTGTATCTGAGCAACTGTAGTCAGTAAAGGGCTCTGTCAAGCAGGAACACGTAGAACTTGACCTAGAGCATCCTCTGAAGGGGACTAGAGGTGCCATATTGTGGAAAGAGCATCAGAACCCTGCCTCTGAGTGACTGATCATTTAAACTTTCCAAGCCTCGTTTCCATCACTCAGGTGCAGTGTCTGCTTCAGCCTCTTCCAATAGCTGTGTGAGGAGGAGTCCATCCTGTAAACTAGTATCAGGTGCACTGACTGGGCCTCTACCAGGGTTTCCTGCTTTCTAACCTGCTGCCCGGTGGCCATTGCATAGCCTCCAGAACAGTGCTGGCTCAGGCAGCTGGCCCCTGGTTAGCCCTCAGTATGAGGCTAGAGAAAGACTCACTCAAGAATGCAGACATCAGGACTTGGCCGGACCTGTAGGAAGGAGATGTGCAATATCCTGGGTGATAAACTGGGAAAGGGGTTGTCTGGAAAGGGCGCTGCTGCTGTTTTCCATTCTGTGGAGAAGAGCTCCAGGAAGGTGAAGACTGGGGAAAGCACAGTGTCCCAGCCAGGGACTGGAAATGCAGTGACTTCTCCGAAGGGGGATGAGGGCTGTGCTCGCACCCCTGCACATGTCTACACCCATGCTACCTGCTGTGGCAGTGCTAGGAGCCTCTGAGCTAGCATGAGCATCAAGAGGCCAGAACACTCCGCATGCCTCCTCCGGCCTTTGACTGCTGTTTCCCTCCTCCAACCTTTGTTCGCCCGCAGCCTCTATCCCTCAGAAATGTCTGCAGCCTTTCCAGGTAGCCATTCTTTCTCTTCCACACTCTTAGAGATCCACCTCCTTCAGACAGTGCCAGATGAGGTCAGGTTTCCTGCTGGTCAGTCAGCCTTCTGAGTGCTGGGATTAAAGACCTATGCTGCCGCCACCTAGCCTGATACACACACCAACACACATGCTGTGTGTGCACACACACACACACCACACACATGCTACACACACACACACACATGCCACGCACACACATACACACACACCATACATGCCACACATACCACATACACAACACACACATACACACTACACACACATATGCCACACATACACACACACACCATACATGCCACACATACCACACACACATGCCACACACACCACACACACACATACACACCACACACACACACATCACACAGGATTTCTGTATAACAGCTCTGATTGTCCTGAACTCACTCTGTAGAGCAGGCTAGCCTCAAACTCACAAAGCTCTGTCTGCCCCTACCTCCCAAGCACTGGGAGGCCTGACTTCTTTTTCAAATACCCTTTTCTAATGTTCATTTGTGCTGGGCAGTGGAGGCAGAGGCAGGTGAATCTCTGAGTAGAACTCAGCCTGCTCTACAGAGTGAGTTCCAGGACAGCCAGGGCCACTACACAGGGAAACCCTGTCTCTAACCACCCCCCCAAATATTCTTAAATCGATTTGTGTGAATGTGCATGTGTGTTAATTATGGGTACATGTGGGGGGGGAAGGCACATGCGTGCAGGTGTACATGTTAATGCACACATGTATGCCAGGGAGGCCAAAAGTCAACCATGGTGTCCTTCCTTAGGAGCCATTCAACCTGTTTTATTTCAAACAAGGTCTCTCACTTGGCCCAGAACTCACCTCGTAAGTTGACTGGACAGTGAACCCCCGGGGATCTACCTGTCTCAACCTCCCCAGCTCTGGGATAGCAAGCTTTGCCACCACACCTGGCTTTCCTGTCAGGTGGGCATTGAACTCGGGTCCTCATCCTTACAAGACAAGCACTTTACCCACTGGCTTCTTTACATTCTTTTAGAAAAATATGAAAATCATTTTATATCAAAAGGTCTCATTAAAATAAGCAAATGGGTTGGGTTTTTTCCTTCCAGCCATAATTGGACAACCCCTGATCTACATCTTCACAGACAGGCTGGAGCACAAGTTCAGGTCGGTTCACCCTACCATATGGAGAAGGAATTGGGGTGGTGTCGGTTCCCTTAAAGCAAGAGCTGTGTTTAGTTGCCTGCAGACACCGAAATGGGGAGGAGGAAAATGACAGCCATTTATCACCTTGCGTTTACAGCCTGTCACAGAGACAACCTGCTGGAAGGGGGGCTGGGAAGGGGTTTGTGGCAAAGCTGAGGCCACACCTACAGAGAGCTTTGCCAAGCCTAGGGCTCAGCCTTGGGGGATCCGCCCCATCATCTTGGAAAATACTCCAGCAGGATGTGTCGAGAGCATCTTAGGAATATTCATGTCCTGGCAGCACACGGAAGAAACGGGAAGGGGAGAGGGGCCAGCAACGAAACTGTGTTTCCGAAAGTCCCAGGACGAGAGCATGCACCGCTTCCATCAGCCCCGAACTGTGTGACATGCGGCGGTTCACGAGCGACTTGAGGCACATAAATATGTGCTTTAAAGTTTAAAAGTACGGAGTGAGATGAATGGGGCCTCTGATGAGGCCTCCTCGGGCTCCGTCGAGCAGCGTGGAGGAGTCCTGGAAATGATTTTCCTGCGCTCCAGCTGTGCGGAACAATGCAGGAGCCCCTCTCCCTTTGTGTGGCTCGCCCCAGTGCTCCCCATCCGCTTGATTGCAAGCCGAGCGCCCGGATTGCCTTTCCTCCAGAGTGAGGAACAGAGGCCAAATTTCAGAAAATAATTCTGAGTGATGGGGGACTCTTGCGAAGCGCTGATTGCTTTATAAATGGCATCCCCCCCACGCCCCCACCCCACCACCGCCGACTTTGGGAGGCAGCCGCTTTTCAAATCATGCCTGGAACGCAGCCTGATTTCCCTCAGGAATCATCTCTGACATTAGGAGCTCGGCTACCTTTTCCTACAGTTTTACCCAGAGCCGAAGCCTGTCTGCAGAGCACAAAGAGGGAGTGGGCCCTCCTCACTTCAAAGCACCTACCATTTGTGGAAAGGCCCCTCAAGGCAGCCATGGCCGGGCACCAAGGGCTGCCTGCTCTTGCTGCAGGAAAGGGTTAAACGGCGCCGATGAAGGGCTGCCTGCACCACCCGCTTCTGGTTCCAGTCCTTAGGTAATTTGCCATTCTTCCTGCACAACGGCAGGCGGGCGCTAGGTCCCAACCTTCTCTCAGTCAGTACCCTCACGTCCTCAGCTTCCTCCCACACAGGCTTCAGAAGTAAGGAACGCATCTTCAGAGTCTAAGGCTGTTTCTAAGGGAAGAGATGGGGGGCTGGAGGGGGAGGGAGAGAAGGGAATCGAGAGAAGAGCCACAAGTTCCTTCTGGAAATATAAAATCCGTCACATCTCCCACTGAGCTGGTGAGTAGTCGAGAGAGACCTGAGAGTGCCCCACCTCCCATGGGTCCATCTTCTCACCCAGGGACCTCACCCAGGGTCTTCATTCTGCCCCAGGGCACCAGAGATAGGAACCAAACCGGTACCAGCTGTAAGTGACCCTGGGTGTTCCTTCCGTCTCCATGAGCCTCTGTTGTCCCACCTGCTCCATGAAGAAGGGTTTGGATCGGTCTCCAAGCATCGTCCCACCTCTTAAAACATCTGCTTTGAGACAGTGTTGGCAATATGGAAGATGGGTTTGTAACTGGCACCAGGTTCCTTGGAGGTTGGCTGGGCAGTATACACAACACATGAAAATGTGTGTGCACGACCACTCACCTCGCAGTGTTCTTTTTAGGGATTCCACAAAGCTCATCGACTGACTCGAACCTACCTGATTGTAGGGAGTTGGAATGTTGCTGCTCTGGAGCCGAGTTAGCCTGGGCTATTTTTAGCCCCTTCATAGCCATTCTCAGCCTACTCTGTGTCGGAGCTGACACCCTCCTGCCTATTAGATCAATCCTTTCAGACCCTTAGCTTCCAGCAGCCCAAGGGCTAAACACATCGTTAAAGACTGAGGACTACAGCACAGGGTTCCCTGCTTGGCTGTTACCTTCCTATTCGGCATTGAAGTATTCACAACGCTTACCGCGTAGGAACATGGTGTTTGGGGCAACATAGCGCACTCCCAGGCAGTGGGCACTCATATTTGACTCCAGAGTCATCCTATTATTGGTTTTTTTTTTTTAATCTCCTTTGAGGTGAGCATTGGTTTGTGTGTTGGCTTTCCTTATTTATAAAAAACAACCACGAATCAGATGCCCTGTGTGTTGAAGCGAAAGACAGAAAGAACACAATGGTGGAGTCGAACCATCTGGAGCAGATGAGACACTCCACACCCGTGCCCAACACAGAAACTCTACCGAGCATTCGTGCCAATGTTGCTGTACATTATTCCTAAAACAAACAGAATGAGAGGCTGGAGACGGGCCAGCAGTAAAGAGAACTTAACCGCTCCTGTAGAGGACCTGGGTTCGGTTCCCAGGACCCGACGGACGCTCACAACTGTAACTCCACATGCAAGGGACCCATGCTGTCTGCTAGCCTCTGTGAGCACTGTGCATGGGTAGTACAAACACACACTGAGCTGTGCACTTCTTTAGAACCATGCTAGGCCACGGGTTTCAAAAGGAACAGTAGAGGTGTGTTTCAGATTCATTTTCAATTGCATGCGTGTGTGTGTGTGTGCACATGCATGTGTGTATGGTGCATATGTGTGTGTGGGTACACATGAGTGTTGGTACCCCACCCCACCCACACACATACACATGCATCCTCTGGAGCTAAGGTGCAGGCAGCTGTGAGCTACACAACCTGGTGGGTGCTGGGGTCGATCCCTGATTTTCCGATAGATGCTCTTTAACGGCTGAGCCACCCTCCCGCCCCTTGAGAACTCTTGAGTTGTAAGCATATGTACCCTTAGATTTAGATTTAGCAATCCTGTTATTCAGAATTTTCTTCTAGGACTGGAGAGATGGTTCAGCACTTAAGAGCACTGCCTGTTCTTCCAGAGGACCCAGTTTCAAATCCCAGCTCTCATCTGTATGTAACTCCAAGATCTGACATTCTCACACAAACGTACATGCAGGATGACTGCTTTTCCAGAATTTTGTCTTATGTTTTTAAGATTCATTTTTATGAGTTTGAATGTTTTTCCTACATACATGCAGTGTCTGCATGCATAGGACCCACAGAAATCAGGAGGCGGCTTTGGCTCCCCTGGGATTGGAGTTACAGGTGGTTGTGAGCTGCCATGTAGGTACTGGGAATTGAACCCAGGTCCTCTGAAAGAGCAACAACCGCTCTTAACTACTGAGCCAGCTCTCCAGCCCTCAGAGCTTTCCTACCCCGTGTACAGGGACAATGAGCGGTATATTCGCTGGTACATGTTTGCATTAATAAAAAATCTACAGTAACCTAAGAGTCTAGCCAAAATCACCGGCTAATGAGTGCCTGGTGAATGTGTGTGGAGCATCCCATGGCTTTCCAGAAAGAGACAGCTCGTGTATAGCTCCGAGATGGGTATTGAAGAACATAGCTGCTGTTCACAGTAGGGGAGATCCTGACTGAAAGCTTTCTTCGAGGATTCCCAAGTGCAGCCTCTAAAAAGGGGAACAGGGCAGCGGATAAGATGTCCTCAGAAAGTGTTCTTAGCTGAGCATGGTGCCACTGTCCTTAGATCTCAGGCAGAGGCAGGCAGATCTCTGTGAGTTTGAGGCCAGCCTGGTCTACAAAGTGAGCTCCAGAACAGCGAGGGCTCAAGAGAAGCCATGTCTTGAAAACTCAAACATAAATAAATAAATGAACAAATAAACATTAGGTTGTTTTTTTTTTAAAGCACTCTTTACAGTTTTCTTTTTAAGAATTATTTATTTTCTATGAATACACGATAGCTGTCTTCAGACACACCAGAAGAGGGCATCAGATCCCATTACAGATGGTTGTGAGCCACCATGTGGTTGCTGGGAATTGAACTCAGGACCTCTGGAAGAGCAGTCAGTGCTCTTAACCGCTGAGCCATCTCTCCAGCCCCCTCTTATTTTTTAAAGCATGTATAACCTATAAAAACATTTATCATTAAAACAGAACGCTCCAGCCTGGAGAGCTGGCTGCTCCTCCAGAGGACGCGAGTTCAGCTTCCAGCACCCACTTTGGGTGGCTCGCAATCATCTGGAATCCAGGGGTAGCCAGGGGATTTCATCTTCTTCTGGCCTCACAAAGCAACTTCAGATACATGACATACATACATACACACACACACACACACACACACACACACACACACACACACACAATACTTTTTAAATTGAAGGTGCTAAGGGTTTACAGTTCTGTAGGTAGCTGATATGGTAATGGGGGGGGGCACCATGTGGACCCCTCTCTGCAGGTAGGGTGGTTATACGACACCTACTTCCTCCGTGCACACAAGAGGCAGACCAGGCCGCATAGGGTTTCCTGACTGCCCAGGCTGAATTCGGGGTTCTGGGCTACTGCTCTTGGGACACTGCCTGTCACCTTGTGTTTCCTGATCTTTCCCCTTTTCCTCTCTGAGGGACTAGAGGTGGGTCCGCTCTTTCAGCACCGTGGACAGAAACACACAGCTTCCTTCCTTAGATAGCGTCACACACAGCTGAACACCTATTAGCCCAAAGACTTAAAGAGCCACCACTGGGTTTTAACCCAAAGCTGCTAATGTCACATGATCAGATACATCAGGGCTCACAGAACAGGACCCTAAACCTGCCGGTTGGAAACATCAAAAAACATTGTTTGAGACTCAGAGACAAAGATTCAAAATGTTACCTCCCAGGGGCTAGGCCCAGCGGAGAGCTAACCTCTAACGGATTGACCAGCTAGAGTGGGAAGATGCAGTAAATTTGCAGCAGGCAGGGTCGCAGCATCTCCCCGAGAGGGCTCTGCATGCTGCAGCTTGGGGTTTAAAGCCCTCTGTGGCGAATGAACGCCACAGTGAGGACCACAGTGCTGGAATGTCTTAGTAGAGCAACAGTGGGGCTGAAGTGGATGGGAGATCAGGGGAGACCTTCCAGCAGGCAAGCAGGGGGAGCCTCAAGCAGGAGAGCCAAGCCCTAGACATTCAGTGCAGCACTCTAGTTGTGGGACGGGCCTGAGAGCAGTAGGCAGTGAAATACTCACAGGGCGAGGCTTGAAGGAGGCTGCTGCTCAGGGGCTCCCTGAGGAATGGTGGGTTACACTGCCTCAGAGAAGTTGATTTTGAATCTCTTCTCCAGGCTCTGTTTGGCTCTGGCTTAGAGCCCTGGCGTTGTTATGTATCGTACAGGCCAGCCATGCGCCCTTTTAAAAGATCTTTTATTTATTCTCTGATAATCCCATACGTGTAAACATTGTATCTTAATCATTCTACCTCCAGTCTGTTTTCCCTTCTATTCCACCCCCATACTCTCCCCGCCATGCCCCCTTTCCACCTCTGTGTGTGCTGTGTGTGCATTTGGCCATGCATGCATATATGTGTGCCTGCAAGTGTGTGTGCATATGCATGTGCGTATGTGTGTGCATGCAGTGTACATGCATACAAGTGTGTGTATGTGTGTGAAGTCATGCATGCACACATGTGCAAGCATGTGTGTGAATGTGTATGCATACATGTGTACATGCTGTGTGTGAGGGGATACGTGTGTTCTTTTGAGTGTGTGTGTGCATGCAATGTACAATGCATACAAGTGTGTATATGTGTGTGAGGTCATGCATGCATACATGTGCAAGCATGTGTATGAAGGTGTAGACATACATGTGTATATGTTATATGTGAGGGGATGTGTGTGCATTCAAATGTGTGTGTGTGTATGTGTGCATGCATATGTATGTGTGTTACATGCCTGCTTGCATGCATGAGGTACAGATGCCCCATTTAAGGCTGAGCTTTCAACTGTCGCTTATTGTTTGCATTCTGGTCAGTTATGAGTCTCCAGCAGTGCAACCTTGACAAATCAGCTTTCTCCTTAGTAGAATGATCAGTAGCTTTTCCCAGCGGAACTCGATGATTTTTTTTTCCTATATAACCTGGACCCTACTATGTAGACCCTGCTGGCCTTGAACTCAGAGATCAGCCTGCCTTTGTCTCCCCAGTGCTGAAATTAAAGATGCACAGCCCCACACCCAGCCTCAAGGACCTGAGATAACGCATGCCAAGTCTGAGGCCAGTAGCATTCAGAGACAGCTGAAGGCCCCTGGGAACAGGAGGGTGTGTGAGACCCAGAAGGAGGCCCTCACCTAATGGTGCTCAGCTTTCGGGAGGCAAGCAAGAGACAGCTTCCTGGACATGACTCAGCACGCAGAGGCACGAGGCAACATAGAACAGTTGGGAAATTGGGCAGGCAAGGCGACTCAGTGGGTAAAGGCACTTGCTACCAAGCCTGACAACCCGAGTTCAATCCCTATGGTGGAAGGAGAGAACCAACTCCCTCAAAGTGTCATCTAACCTCACCATGTGTGCCCTGAAAGAGAGGAGAAGGGGGGAGGGGAAAGGAGGGGGGAGGGGGAGAGAATATAAATAAATTAATAATTTCTTTTCGAAAGATGGACAATTAGCCAGGTGGTGGTAGGGCACACCTTTAATCCCAGCACTATGGAGGCAGAGGCAGGTGGATCTCTATGAGTTCGAGGCTAACCTGGTCTACAAAGTGAGTTCTAGGACAGCCAGGGCTATACAGAGAAACCCTGTCTCAAAATAAAACAAACAGCAACAAACAGCAACATGGGAATAAGGGATCCTTCTGCCAGTTATGAGTTAGGAACCGCAGCACAATCAGCCTTGGCTGTGGAGTCTGCCTGTATGAAGACAGTGTCCTTTTAATAGAAAGACAGATATTAAGATAGCAATGAACCTCAGTCCTCCTCAGCAGGCAGAACACTGTGAGCATGAAGCCAGCCTGGTCTACATAGTAAGTTCCAGAACAGCCAGGACTTAAAAAAGCAATGGACCACCCTTGATGCTCAAGCATTGGAAGACCGAGCAGGGCCTCTCTCCTTTCTGGCAGTCCTGGCCTCACGGTGTCCTCTGATGAGCTAAGATTCTGTGGTCTTCACATCCATCTGAGGGAGAAGGCTGGGGAAGCCCGGGATCAACCTAGGTGTTCCCCGCCCATAGTACCTGCTTTGCTGAATCCTGGGAAGCCTAAGTGAAAGGGGCTACAGCCTTGCGTTTACACTCCAGTGTGGGAGGCCAGACTTCCCCAGAAACATTTTCACTTACTAATGGGTTTAATGAGTACAGAACTTCCTGTTTTAAACAAACAAGTCATTAGCATTGACTGTAGACTTGGAAATGGATCCTAATGAATTGCTAATTAGCCTCCTCCTCTTCCCAGCTCCTTAGCTGGTAGAGTCTGTCTCTGGCCACTGGAGCCTTAATTCAGCTAGACCTGGGTCTGTACACACACACACACACACACACACACACACACACACACACACACACACACACACACACACACACACGCTTTCAGTCACTCGGTCAGTATACATTCATTGAACACCTACTATGTGTTACTGATCATGACAACCATGAACTCTTCCTCACAGCTCGATGGGGAAGACAGAACTAATCCACTAGCCTCAGAGAGTTGGCACGCTGTGGGGCAGGGATGGGGCAATATGAGAAGACTAGATCTTGTCCTGCTGGGGACGTCCCTCAGAGGAGCCTAACAAGAGAAAGGCACAAGGAGCAATAGAGCCAATAGCTAAAGATTGGTACTGGACACAGTGGGGAAGGGGAATGTCTCAGATTTCAAGAGTAGTCTATGGAAAGGCCTTGCAGTGAGGGGAACAGGAAGACACCCACTGGCCCTGGGAGCCACTATGATGAACGAGTAAGGGTGGGTGGAGACATGGAAGAGAAAGAGAAGCAGACTGCTGTGTGCACATGAGGAGGAGTGGAAGTGCCTCAAGGCGAGTGAGGAGCTGCCTGACGTGCGAAGCCTGCAAAGCCACCTGAGGCCACCGTGAGGTCCTGGCCTGTGTGGCAGTGTGCATCTGTGTTGATGCCCATGGCCCAGGCAGGTGTCCCTGGACTGGGCTGCTCTCTGGGGCCATGTTGACGTCTGTAGGCTGTGCAGACGGGCCCCATCCTTTGCCTGTGCAATGTGAGATAGCTGGCCCTGACGGTGTGAGCATGGGAGAGCTGTCAGGCTGACCAACCTCAGCTACCACCCAGGCCCAGGTCCAGGGCTTTGAGTTGGCCACCCCAACATCTACCTCATGTATGACCTGCTGGAGCATGTGAAGGGGCTAATCCTCCAGCACCAAACTGAAGGATCGCCATGACACCAGGCAACCACAGGGTATCCTAGAGGAGTTCCCATGAGGATCCAGTACTGAGAGCGTAGCAGGAGCCAGAGGCCTCAAACCAGACCAATGACTCACTGCCATGAACATTTGCAAGAAAGGCTGGGCAAACGGGTATAATAGTTTCCATGGCGAGATGTTTGGTTTGGTTTGGATTTTTGTTTGTTTTGGGTGGGAGGTTGCAAGGGCAGAGGGGGATGACGTGAAATTCACAAAGAATCAATAAAAAATTTTAAAACAGAGGAAACAGGATGAATCTGAACATGTGCGTGAGTGTGTGTGTGAATATGAGTGTGAATGTGTGTGTGCGTGTGTGTGTGAGAGTGTGTGAGTGTGTTTGAGTGTGTGTGAGTGTGTAAGAGTGTGTGTGTTTGAGTGTGTGTGAGCGTGTGTGAGTGTGTGTAAGAGAGTGTGTGTGAGTGTGTGTGAGTGTGTAAGAGAGTGTGTGTGAGTGTGTGTGAGTGTGTAAAAGGTGTTGATCTTCATCCTTTGGAACACACACCGCAAGGTGCTCGCTCACAGCCCTCAGCCTTAACTCCTTCAGGTAGGTGTACCAGCCACCTTCCAATTGCCTCCTATTTGGTTTCTTTGCCCAAGGTCATCCTGCGGTGGGGGAGGCCTTCCATCTGTAGCTCAACAGGCCAGAATGCTTGATGAATTAAGCAGGAATTGAGAACAGATCAACGGAGGAGAGTCCTATCTCTGAGCTCTATCCCTCACCTCCTTGGGCAGAATAGCTCTGAGTTTCAAGTTCTGAATAACTTCCCAGGGTTCCTGGAGGGACCGAACCCCATTTGTGCACTGTGTTTAAACTATCTGCCTACTGCCCATTTTCTGGGTTGCTCCCTGTGATGGAAGCTGGTTGCTCCCTGCCTGGGACAATCCTACAATCTCTGGTTCCCATTCTGCTTCAGTGAGACCCCCTTGACACAAGACACACACCATAAGACACACGCGTGCCTCTGACCTCCCATTCTCATCAGCCTTGATGATCTATCTCACTTTGCTCTCTCATGTAGGGTGGGGACCGACCATTTTATTTCATTGATTTGAACTTAAATTGATATATGTGAAGTGTAACATTTCAGACACATAGCTCTGGGAGACAGCCTACCCCTTGAAGCTGCCAATTCATGAATATTAAGCTTGGTGAACTCTGGGAAGGGTGGCGGACTGACTAGGTCACCTATCCCCTTCTTTGAATTCAGTCCTTCAGCTGTTGTGCATGCTCAGTAGCAGGCAACCTCCAAGGAGTCCCCTACGAGGACCCAGAGGGTTAGGGCGAGAGGTACTGGCAGATCTCTCCATCAACCTGGCTTTCTCGGTATGCACAGAAGTGTACGTATCAGAATCAGGCTTCAGGTAAACTATTAGGAATCTCTCCTAACCTTCATGTAAATGAAAGAGTCCTGGTTAGGGGCTGGAGAGATGGCTCAGTGGTTAAGAGCACTGACTGCCCTTCCAGAGGTCCTGAGTTCAATTCCCAGCCACCACATGGTGGTTCACAACCATCTGTAATGGGATCTGGTGCCCTCTTCTGGTGTGTCTGAAGACAGCTACAGTGTTCTCATATACATGTATATAAAATAAATAATTTTTTTTTAAAAAAAGAAAGAGTCCTGGTATCTATCCCCACACACACACTCCCCACCCCCATACTCAACTGGTCGGATTGAAGGCCTCGTCACTCAGCTTCCCTTGCAGCTAGGTGTGGCGATGGGAGAAAGCACAAATGGCCTGTGGCCTCAGGAAGGTATACTTTGGTTTTTTTTGTTTCATTTTCTGTTGGTGGTGGCTTCTTCTTGTCTGTTTTAGTTCTTTGAGTTCTGGATTCTCTGTGTAACCCTGGCTGTCCTGGAACTCACTCAAGATCATCTGCCTCTCCCTCGCGAGTGCTGGGATTAAGGGTGTACACCACCACTGCCCAGCACAGGCCAGTACACTTGAAGGGAGACTGTGTGCTTTTCTCTCTCTCCCTTTTCCTCCCTCCTGCTGGCTGAAACAGGACCCTTGGAGAGCAAATCAACCCTCCCGGATGAGAGTCAGGGGAGATACTGTAATAACAGGATGGAAATGCCAACTAGCTCCCAGCAAAGCATCTTATAACATTTGGGAAGGAGCAAACAGGGACTCCCCCCACCCCCAACTTCCTTCAATTGGATGAAATGCAGGAGATCCAAAGTTTGAACCAGCTCTCAGCCGTTCATGCCTGAGTGACACATCTTTTATTCATGTGGGCACCAGAAGCTGAGGGGTCAGGGCTGGGATGGGATTGGGGGTGGGGTACTGGGGATGCAGCAGGAAGTGGTTGCTTGGAGACTGTCCTCAATGCCTTCATCGCTGACATTTCATTCAAAAGTGTTTCTAAAGTCACCCGCGGTGACGAAGGCACTGCGCTCATGCTTTAGAAATGCCCTCTGTTCCTCCCTCAGAATGCCAGGGCGCACAGGCAGCAGCCGCTTTGGGAAGGAGCTGCACAGTTCTTTTCTCTTTCCCTTTTGTTGTTGTCGATGATGGTTTGTTTCTCCAGGGCCTCGTGTAGCCCAGGCTGGCCTCAAACTCCTACACAGTCAAAGCTGGCCTTGAACTGCTGATCCTCCTGCCCGTGAGTTCCCCCACGTCCAGCTAACCTAGAAGTTTCTGTGAAGTTAGGCATAGACATACCACACTGCCCAGGAACCCCAGTCTTCAGTAGTCACCCAAGAGAAATGAAAAGATCCTTACAAGGGCTTCCGTGTGGGTCCATTGTGTCCAAACCAGACACGACTCAAGTGTTTATGGAGAAAGAGTGGAGGACCACATCCTCGTGTGACAGAACACCATTCCAAAGCCAGGAAGTATGGTAGCCCTCACTAGGGGCTCAGTGAAAGAAGCCACACAGAGCCCATCCGGCCTGGTTCCACTGACATGGAATTATGGCAAATGCAAAGTGATCTAGAGGGCGGGCACCAGCGATGTCTGGGCCAGGGCTGGCGAAGTGGGCTATAGTGGGAACGAACAACCAACCTTTCAGGGGTAAAGAGGCAATGGCAATGTTACTGTGGACTCATCAAACTCCACTGGAGTGTGCACTCCAGTTGGTGGTTTTATTGAATATAAGTTATACTTCAGTAGTTAAGATAAGGAAAAAAATCCACCCATGAACTAATCTGCTACTTATATCCTGAAATAACGATTTTTTTTTCTTTTTCATCAAAGACAGGGTTTCTTTTTTTTTTTAAAGATTTATTTATTTATTTCATGCATATAAATACACTGTCTCTGTCCTCAGACACACCAGAAGAGGGCATCAGATCCCGTTACAGATGGTTGTGAGCCACCATGTGGTTGCTGGGATTGAACTCAGGACCTCTGGAAGAGCAGTCGGTGCTCTTAACCACTGAGCCATTTCTCCAGCCCAAAGACAGGGTTTCTTTGTGTAGCCCTGGCTGTCCTAGAACTAGCTCTGTAGACAGGCTGGCCTTGAACTCACAGATTTACCTGCTTCTGCCTCCCAAATGCTGTGATTAAAGATGTACACCATGATGTCCTGCTAATTTTATCTTAAATTTTAAAAAAAAAAATCACACTCAGAAACAAGATATTTTTCCTTTTGGAATAAAAACAAACTGAGGCAGAACACAAATGGAGCTTGCCAGCTTAGGACAGGCTGTGACACAGACAGAGAGCAGTGACCAGGAGTTCAAGTCCTATAGAGCAAAGTGGGATAAAATTGGCCTCGGGGCTGGAAACCATCCTGTAGGTCACCAGCAGGAGCAATGGCAACCTGAGGCAAGCCACCCAGACTTAGTCACCAGGCTTGTGACCTATCCATTCTCACCAGAGGCTAAGAACCCTGAGCTGTTAATAGGAAACTTGGCTTGGAACTGGGGTCATGAGGGACTGGCCTTATCCGAGTTCAGAGAGAGAACATGGACAGAACTATTCTTCAGAATCAAGTTGCAAAAATGATTCTAAAGGCCATGAAAAGAACCTGACACTGAGGGAAATCCAGGTGAGCAAGGAGGCTCCATGGATAAAGGTGCTTGCTGTTAAGCCTGAGGACCAGAGTTCAAGCCCTGAGACTCTCAACTTCTTCAGGTCTGACCTCTATATATGCTGCAGCACAGAGGCTCATATACGCATACAGAAAATAAATAAATAAATAAATAAATAAATAAATAAATAAATAACTTTAAAAAAAGACGAAAGCCAACAAACTCAACACAAACAATAAATTTAATTGTGGTAAGTATACATAATAAATATTCTGAAAGTTACTTTAGAACAGATTTAAGATCCTAGCAAAGGTAAAAGAAGTGACCCATAAAAAGAAGTTATTAAACAAACCAGGTGTAATTCCCTGTCTGCGTGAAAAAGAATGAGAAACTAAAAGACAAAACACAAGATTGTTGAAACGCAGATGGGCGAACTCAACAACAATTAGACACAGTTGAAGGAGCAATTAGTGAACTGAAAGTCCAGAGGAATTCACCTAGAAAGTGTCACAGAGAGATAAAAATAAAGGATAAGTGGACACACACACATAAGTCTCAAAGACTACAAGAAAATAAATACATAGTTTCTGAAGCAGTGTCAAGAAAGATGGCAGGGGTATCGTTGTTGTCGATGTCTTAGGTTTTGAGACAGGGTCTTACCACGCAGCCCTGGCTGACCTCGAAGCCTCACAGTTCCTTCTGCTTCTGTTTCCCAAGGCTGCGATCACAGATGTGCAGCACCACACAAGGCTCAGGAACTTTTTCCTGGGCAGCACTGAATGACCTACAGGAAAGTTATAGTCTGAGCATGCCCAGTGTGGAGAGTCACTCATTCTCTACTAATTGAACTTTTAAGAAGGAGAGCTAGTTACAAGCACTTTCAGCTCATAGACCAGTTCATCACCCATGGCTTTACTGACAAGATTACAGAAGGTCTCCAAATACACTGGTAAATCTAATTTTTTATTTATTTTTTATTTATTTGTGTAAGGCTGGGGATCAGGGTCAAGCTCTCGAACACTGTAGACACACACTCCCCCTAAATTCCGGAATAATATATATTCTAGGGGTGTGGGTATAGCTCAGTAGGCAGAGTACGTTCCCAGCATGCCCTTGGCTTCATCTCCAGTTCAATATAAGCCGGGTGTGCTGGGTCACACTCGAGAGCTGGAAGCAAGAAGATCAACAGATCAAAGTTGCCAGGTGTGGTGGCACACGCCTTTGATTCTGGTACTCCAGAGGCCGAGGCAGGCAAATCTCTGTGAGTTCTAGCCCAGCCTGGTCTACAAAAAGAGTTCCAGGACAGCCAGGTCTTCACAGAGAAACCCTATCTCAAAATCTCAAAAAGAAATAAAACAAACAAACAAAGCAAAAAGAAGAGTTTCGAGTCATCCACAGCTACACAGCAAGCCAAGTCTGCGCTATATGACCCTGTCATACGTAAAGAAAAAAAATAATTAATTGAGACAGGATTTCCTTGTACCCCTAGCTGACCTAGAACTTGCTCTGTAGACCAGGCTAACTTTGAACCCAGAGATCCACCTGCCCCTCCCTCCCAAGTGCTGACATTAAAGTCATGTGCCACCATGCCGAGCAACACATTAAATATTTTAATGATAAATGTTAAAACTAAAATTCTAGACGAATGGTTCTCAACCTTTGGGTCGTGACCCCCTTGGGGTTGAATGACCCTTTTATGGGGGTTGCCTAACACAACTGGGACCTTTACATTGTGATTCATAACAGTAGCAAAATTACAGTTATAAAGTAGCAATGAAAATGATTTTATGGTTGGGGTCACCAGGTCATGAGGAACTGTATTAAAGGGTCCAAGCATTAGGAAAGTTTAGAACTACTGCTCTAGACAGTAATGAAGAAGATGAGGGGGGGGCACTTCATTCAGTGGCTATATTATATTAAAGAGATTGTCTCTTCTGGAGAAATAATACATTGTTAGAAAAATTTATACCGGGCTGGAGAGATAGCTCAGTGGTTAAGAGCACTGATTGCTCTTCCAGAGGTTCTGAGTTCAATTCCCAGCAACCACATGGTGGCTCACAACCATCTGTAATGGGATCTGATGCCCTCTTCTGGTTGGTGTGTCTGAAGAAAGTAACAGCACACTCATATAAATAAATCTTTTTTAAAAAAAAAAAAAAGAAAAATTTATACTTAAGCAACTGTCTTAGGTTTTTACTGCTATGAACAGACACCATGACCAAGGTAACTCCTGTAAGGACAACATTTAATCAGGGTTAACTTACAGGTTCAGAGGTTCAGTCCATTATCATCAAGGCAGGAGCATGGCAACATCCAGGCAGGCCTGGTGCAGGAGGAGCTGAGGGTTCTACATCTTCATCTGAAGGCTGCTAGGAGAAGACTGACTTCCAGGCAGCTAGGATGAGGGTCTTAAGCCACACCCACAGCGACACACCTATTCCAACAAGGCCACACCTTCTAAAAGTGCCACTCTCTGGGCTAAGCATATACAAGCCACCACAGCAACTGTGTCAAAAGTAAGCAAGCTGGACAGATGGCTCAGAGTGAAGAGCACTAGCCGTTCTTTCAGAGGCTATCTACATGATGGCTCACGACAATTTATAACTCTGGTTTCAGGGGATGCAACACCCTATTCTGCTCTCCATGGGGAGCAGGCCACAAAAGACACAGAGGCAAAACAGCTGTGCACATAAAATGATGATGATGATGATGATGATGATGATGATGATAGTGGTGGTGGTGGTAATAATAATAATAATAATAATAATAATAATAATAATAACAGTTTTTCTTTAAAACAAGTGTCTAGAGAGATAGTTTAGTGCTTAAGAGCCCTTGCTGTTCTTGCACAGACTTGGAATTTGGTTCCTAGAACCCACACTAGGTGGCTCATAATTGCCTATAACTTCAGATCCAGAGGATCCAATGCCCCCTTATGGCCTCCAAAGACACATGAATACACATACACATACTAACATACCAGCACATACACATGCACATAAATAATAAGAAGTCTTTCTTGGTGTTGGTTTTAAAAACAAACAAACAAACAAACAAACCAGGGTCTCACTATGTATGTAGCTCTGGCTGTCCCGCAACTTACTATGTAGACCAGGCTGGCCTTGAACTTACAGCTATCAGCCTACCTCTGCCTCCCAAGTGCAGGAATTAGAGGTTGGGAGGTGTATGCCACTACATCCACCTTATTTGTTGTTTCTTATTTGTTTTGAGACAGGGTTTCTCTATGTTGCCCTTGCTTGCCTTCAACTTGCATTGTAGACCAGGCTGGCCTTGAACTCAGAGATTCACTGCCTCTGCCTCCTAAGTGCTGGAATTAAAGGCGTACACCACCACTGCCTGGTGCAAGTTTTCTTAAGAACTCAGAATCTAGCTAAAAATTTCCTATAAATTAATACCCAACAGGGCCGGAGAGATGGCTCAGCGGTTAAGAGCACTGACTGCTCTTCCAGAGGTCCTGAGTTCAATCCCCCACAACCACATGGTGGCTCACAACCATCTGTAATGAGATCTGATGCCCTCTTCTGGTGTGTCTGAAGACAGCTACAGTGTACTCATATGAATAAAATAAATCTTTGAAAAAAAATTATACCCAACATTCTGACAGAGCCAATGTTGAAAACAGGCAGAGAAGATACCCAGGCAAAGGTCTGCATGGAGTTGTAAGTCAACCAGGGCTACATAGAGAGACCCTATCACACACACACACACACACACACACACACACACACGATAATATCAGGCAAAGACGATTATATAACAGAAAGCAGACCTTGGGTTAAAGTAAGTCAATATATTCACAGTAAAAGAAACAATCCCAGAATGACGGTGGCAGACCCAGAACTGAATAGCTCCCTAGCATTTGGATAGAGTTCTTATCCAAGAATTGTTTGTTCATTAAAACAAAACTTCACGCAGCCCTGAGTCCCTTAATGTGGAGAAGGATGAGATTCGAGGACCAAGGAGATTAAAAAATAAGGTTGCTTACTAAATTATTAACCATCAAGCTACGGACTAAATCAACATAACAGCAGCTGGAACAATACAGGCCCAGGGCACCCGAAATCACCAGCAGTGCATTTGCATATTAAATTGGAACATTTATATAGACACAGCCTAGGAAAAGGCCTATATTAAAACCTGCCCACAGTTAACACTTTCAGACACCTCTGCAGCTGAGGAGCAAAGCCGCCTACACGGTCACGGTGAAGGACAGGGGAAAGTGGCCTCAGAACCCCAGGGTGTGGGGCAAAAACACGTGCAGTGACCTTGCAGTCGTGAGAGAGAAGAGTCTGCAGGCGGTCCTGAGCCTCCTAGCAAGAGTGCTGTGAACCAGACCCAAACCCTAGGCCTGTAATTATTTACTGACTGTGTTACCTTGATAAGGTCCTACCAATCATTACACACAAAGACACGGCATGCGTGTGGAAGGCATCAGACAACTTGTAGGAGTCAGTGCTCTCCTACTGTATGGGTTTGAGGACTCGAACTCAGATCATCAAGCTTGTCAGCAAGTTCCCTTATATATAAAGAATATATACACACACACACACACACACACACATATATATATATATACACACACACATATATTCTTGTCTTTATATATATCTTGTGTGTGTGTGTGCATGCTTGCATGTATAATGCATGGATGCATGTGAGAAGCATGGGTGCCTGTGTGATTTACATATGTATGCACGTGTGTGTAGACCCATGTCTGTGAGTGTGGGCATGCACGTGCTATGGCACACATGTGGAAATCAGAGGACAACCTTGAGTGTGAGTTCTTCTTACCTTCCTCTTTGTTGTTTGTCAGCTGTGACCAGGCTAGCTGGAGGCCAAGCTTCCTGCCCCTGCCTGCCATCTCACCATATAAGCACCGAGACTCCACATACAGCTTTTCCTAGGTGCTGGGATCCAGAATCAGGTGGTCCTGCTTGCATGGCGAGCACTCTGCCACTGAACCGTCCTCCCAACCCTTCCTCGCCTTACTTCTATTCCTCTGACTATCAGTCTCTCCAGAACAGTTGCCTATTTCAAGGCAAAATGCTGATTAAATGGCGTCCATCACAGAGACGCTTAGCATGCAGTAAGCCTGCTTGTGCTTCCCACTTACAGAACAGGAAGAGAGCTCAGGAGCCACGGAGCGGAAACGGGATTTAGAGTTCTGGTTGAGATACGGTTGGACGGTATGAGAACTGTCTGTGGTAATAGGAACATACTGTCAAAGTTAAGGGCAGCCATAACTCAGCTTACCTCAAGTTGTGATTGCAGGTTTAGAAGCTGAGTGTGTACACACTTGTGTCACCACCCTAGACCCAAGACCACTGATTCTGAAAAGGTGACGGTCACAGCCAGCACCAGGATCAGCAGCTGCAACAGGTTTTCTTTTTTTTTTTTTAGGAAATGCAAATTTTTATGACCTGCTCCAATCCTGCTGGATGGAGCCCAGTAATTTGCATTTTAACATACTGTTCACCAGTGTTAGCGTGATTCTGACACATGCTGTAATTTGAGAACCAGTGACCTAGCTTGACACACAGTAGGGAGGGATCAAGGTTTCAAACCAGGTCTACTGAGTTCATTGGAAGAGAGATCAGACTAATCTAAATGACAGAAGGGCTGGCTGGTTTCTCTTTCACCACAGAAATAGGGTTGGGGATTTAGCTCAGTGGTAGAGCGCTTGCCTAGGAAGCGCAAGGCCCTGGGTTCGATCCCCAGCTCAAAAAAAAGAACCAAAAAAAAAAAAAAAAAAAAAAAAAAAAAATAGCGAGGATCATAGGTAGGGGAGAGTAATGTGGTGGGTGACTTAGAACAGCAGCGTGGCCAAGGCAGTACTGAGAGACCAAGGACAGGGAGACAATCCAGGACTGAACGCTGGACTGTGTCAGTGAAAGACTGCAGGTGACGTAACAAGCTCACATCCTATGGTGGGAGGGCGGGGTTTGCATGCTCAAGTAGACAAGGGTGAGCCCTGACCAATCAGAATGTCCCTGGGCTTCCTGTAAGCCATGAATATGTCAAACACCAACTAGGCATGGGTCTCAGACTCATCTAGAACTAGGAGCTGAGACCCTCAGCTGACTTTCTTAATGACCCTGTTTCCTTCTTGGAATATATACCAGGGTCAACTGGGCAAGGAGACGGTCACAATCAAGATGTGTCTCTGGGCTGGAGAGATGGCTCAGTGTTTCACAGCGCATGTTGCTCTTGCAGAGAATCCAGGTTTGGTTCTCAGCACCCACATGACTCACGCCCATCCATAACACCATGTGATGGCTATTCTTGGTTGTCAACTCGATTACATCTGGAAGTAATCGAAACCCAAGTGGCTGGGTATACCTGTGAGAAATGTTTTTCTTTTCTTTCTTTCTTTTTAAATTTTGTAATTATATATTTATGCACAGAAAACTTAGTGTTCATTTAACCCAGTTTAGTGGTGAGTTCTTTAGCCTTTGCCTTTTCCAGCTTGGCAATGCGAACCACACACTTAGGACCCAGGACATTGCTCCCCAGTGGCGGCGGATCTCGTCATATCTGTCATTGTAATTGGTCCCAATAGCTTCCACCAGCTTAGCCAGAGCACCCTTGTCTTCTGAGTTAACCTGTGTGAAGGCGACAGTGGTGCACGTCTTCCTGTGGACCAGGCGCCCCAGCCTGGCCTTTCCCTTTAAGATGCAGTAGGACACCCCCATCTTTTGATACAGGGTAGACAGGAAAACCACCAGTTCAATGGGCAATCACCACCAGCTGAGCCTTCTTGTTCTCCACCAAGGTGGTGACTTATTGATTCCTGCTCAGAGGACAGGTGGTCTCTTAGTTGGGACATCCCCTTTGCCAGCAGCTTTCTTCTCTGCACGGGCCAGCAGCCTTTGCTTCTTCTCCTGCTTTGCCTCTGTCCTGTACTTGTGGGCGAGCTTAAGCAGCTGAGTCGATGTTTGCCTGTCCAGGGCCTGGGTGAACTGGTTGATGGCAGGAGGTACTTTGAACCGCTTATAGAAGATGGCTCTTTGCCACTGCAGCCTGATGTAGCGGGGCCATTTGACGAAGCGTATGAGATCTCTTTTGGCCTGGATGTCCTGCCCAATGCCAAAGTTCTTGGGCCTTTTCTCAAACAAAGGATTGACCACCTTTTTTGCCTCCTGTTTCTTGACGACGGTGGGGGCTGGGGCCACCTTCTTCCCCTTGGCCTTTTCTTTCCTTTGGGCATCTTGCTCGGCTGGAGGAGAGAGAGAGCGAGGGATGTTTTTCTTAATCAAATCACATGAAGTGAGAATAGCCACTTTGAATCTGGGCCACGCCTTCTGTGGTAGCATATGCAGAGGACGAGGAGGAAGGAAGCTTGCTCTCTCCGACTGCTTGCTCTTGCCCTCACTGGCAGGTCCATTCCTTCACTGGCATTAAAGCCTACTTCTTTGGGTGTATACTGAAGACCAGGTGAGGAAGCCAGCCTCATGGACTGAACAGCAAGGATTCTTAGACTATCAGTTGGTAGAAGCCAGGGTTGGATTAGCTGGACCACAGTGTGTAAGTCATTCTAATAAATCCCATATATATTCACTCTATAACTTCAATGTCTCTAGACAATCTTGACTGATACATTCCAGTTCCAGAGGATTTGATAACTTCTTTAGACCTCAGTGGGCACCAGCCATGCCTGTTGCCTGTTACGCACATACATATACACAGTGAAAAACACTCAGAGATACATAAAATAAGTAAACACACACAAAGAAAAGAAAGAACAAGGAGAGGAAGAGGGAAAGGAAGAGGAGGAGGAGGAGGAAGAGGAGGGGGAGGAGGAGGAGGAGGAGGAAGAAGGAGGAGGAGGAGGAGGAGGAGGAGGAGGAGGAGAAGGAGAAGGAGAAGGAGAAGGAGAAGGAGAAGGAGAAGGGGAAGGGAAGGGAAGGGAATGGGGGAAGGGGAAGAGGGGAAGGGAAGGAAAGGAGAAGGGAAGGGAAAGGGAAGGGGAAAAGTCAAGCCAAAACCCTAGAGTAGACTCTAGAAGGTTCTCTTGGCTACATGTAACAGACAGCTGATCTAAATGGCCTTGACTATAAGGTATTTCCTGACGGCAACAGGAGTCCAGACATAAGTTGCTTCTGTGTCTGGCTAAGCCACCAGCTCCTCAAATCCTTAAAGACATAGGGGTTTCCCATCAACCATTTTTGCCAGCCAAGTGGCTCGGCTGCTCTCCTAGAGGATACTCAATGCAGGGAGAAATTGTAGCCTGCAGTGCTCAGACATCAAGCAGAGGAAGGAAGAATACTGTCTTCTGCCTCCTTTCAAGAGTTAAAACACGAAAAGGCAAACCAAGCAAAAAAATTAAAAAAAAAAAATGCAACTTTCCCATGAGGAATCAGTGTTCTCTCTCTCATTTCACCAGGTCATGGAACATAATATAAGCCAGTCTTTGGGAAGGATAACGGAATGTGAAGATTGTCAAAGACCAGGTCTCAGGCCTCTCTCTCTCTCTCTCTCTCTCTTACACACACACACACACACACACACACACACACACACACACACACACACGCACACACACAACACACACACACACACACGCACACTACAGACCATCTAGTAGTGTGATGAGGCTACAGATATATCAGAATACTTTTTAATTATTTTTTAAAATGGCAAAAGAAAACCCATTATACTGAAATGCGTGTCTAAAAATATCTTTTTAAAGTATGGTATAGAAATAAATATGCTGTCTTTTGTGTGTGTGTGTGTGTGTGTGTGTGTGTGTGTGTGTATAAAGGGATGGAGCCCAGGCTCTCACACGTGCTTGGTAAGTACACTACCACCGAGCCAGCCCTTCGGGCCCTACATATCTGTCTTAGTTACTTGCTTGTTATGTGATAAGGCACCCTGAAAAGGAATCTAAGGGTGGTTTACTCTTTCCTACATTTCCAAGGCATGAAAGACATAGCAGGAGGCAGGAAGGCATTGAGAGAGGAGCAGGAGACTGGCTGATCACATGACATCCACATACAGGAAGCAGAGAAATGGAACAGGAAGTGGGATTGGTCTGAAAAAGCCTGAAGGCCCGCCCCCAGTGACCCACTTCCTCCAGTGTCTTTGGTGAGGGTTTTGATTGCTATGACTGACGCAAACTGGGAAGGAAAGGTTTTATTTGACTCACGTTTCCACAATTGTCCATTGTAGAAGGAAGTCAGGACAGGAACTCAAATGGCAGGAGGCAGGAGCTGATGCAGAGGCTATGAAGGGGGTGCTGCTTACTGGCTTGCTGCTCATGGCTTGCTTAGCCTGTTTTCCTTTTCTTTTAATCAATCAATTAATCAATCGATTAATTAATTAATTTTACAATCCAGATTTTATTCCCTTCCTGGTCTACCCTCTGACTGTTCCACATCCCATACCTCCTCCTTGCCTCCCCCTTCCCCCAACCCCGGTCTCTACGAGGATGTCCCCACCCATCCCATCAGACTTCTAACTCCCTGGAGCCTCCAATCTCTTGAGGGTTAGGTGCATCTTCTCTGACTGAACCCAGACCCAGGAGTCCTCTGCTGAAAGATTTATTTATTTATTTAATATATGTGAGTACACTGTTGCTGTCACCAGAAGAGGGCATCAGATCCCATTACAGATGGTTGTGAAGCCACCATGTGGTCACTGGGAATTGAACTCAGGACCTCTGGAAGAGCAGTCAGTGCTCTTAACCACTGAGCTATCTCTCCAGCACCTGCTCTCTTAGAGAACTCAGCACAACCAGCTCAGGGATGGCCTCACCCAGAAGGAGCTGGGCCCACCCTCCCATATCAGTCACTAATTTAGAAAATGCTTACAGGCTTGCCTACAGCCCAATCTGATGGAGGCCTGTGTCAAGTTGATATAAAACTGTCCAGTACATCCGGCAAATCTCTATTTCCCAAAGGTTCACACAACCTTCTCAAATGGTGCCTCCCGCTGAGGACCAACTGCCCAAACATATGACCGGGAGGGACATTTCCCATCCAAGACACAAGGCCTCCTTCTTTACTAGTGCCGTGAAGAGTGGAATCCAGCAGCTAGCCTGATAACAACCAGTTTTAAAGCTGCAGTACACGCACGCAGTGTTCTGGACCACCCGCAGAAAGCACTTCAGGATGGTACGAGGTCTCTCTGCAGTTCCCATAGTGACAAAGTTGCAAGCTGGTGACTTGACGGTGACAGCTAACATGCCTTCCTTTTGTTCTGGGGAGAAGGAGATGCTGAGTTTTATACAAGGTTGGTGAGAACAGACGTGTAAGGCTTCCCCACTCCCGTGTGCAAACCCTGTGTTCTAGCCCCAGAGCACTCAGACTTCATAGCAAGAGCTCCTGACTGAGCCAGGCCATGGGGCACAGGCCTGTGGTCCCAGCTCGTCGGCAAGCTGAGTCAGTGTCCACAGGTTCAAGACCTGCCCCATCTGTGGAGTTGAAGCCCAACTGGGCCGACTTAGTAAGACCATGTTTCAAATAGAAAAAAGTGTGGGAATAGCAGCTCAGAGGTCAAGTGCTTGTCTGGTGTATGCCAGGCGATACAATCCTGTGATACAACCCCTCCTGCTGGGGGGGGGGAACACCCGCCCCACGGCCTGCAGCCTAATCAAGACCTACGTGCTGAGACTAGACAAGTCTTTTTCTGAGACAAATGGTCTAAAAGGAGTGTAGAAAATGAAACCAAATCAGGACTAAATCAAGAAAAGAAGAAAAAAAAAAACCCAGTAAGATTAGAGCGAGAGTGGGGGCAGCTGGCGGAGGCGTGGGCGGACGTTCACGACTGAGGGTCTGCCTCAGCCATGACAGCAAGGGCCTCTGCAGGGAGAGCATGGCTCAGCACATGGGAAAGAGATGTTGTCAAGGGGACTCAGGCGCCAGATGGTGCGCAGCCTAGGATCCTTGCCAACCACGGCATTCCTTCCTCTCCCCCACTTTATTTACTCTTGCGCCCTGATTGGTTTTCTTCAAATATTGATCTATGTTTCAGGTGCAGATGTAATACTTACCCTTTACAAGCAGCCGGCATCTGAGCTCCATCCTTTCTCTCCCGCTAATCAGAAATCACGAAGACTCTCGATTTGTCTGTCTGCTCAAACGGGCAGTCGGATAGTCGGGCAGAGAGGTAAGGTAGCAACGCAGATTCCCAGGCCCAACCCTGTCACCGTCCTATGCTTGTCAATGAGAACAGCCTCACTGGACCATGGCAACTTCAGTGCCTACATAAATTCTCTGAGAATACTTGGTGGTTCAGGGAGAGGAGGTGGACCCAACATCACATACCTCAAAGGTGACAGAGTTTGGATTTGAATCTATTCCTACCTTGTTGGCTACCAGAGTTATACCTGGAGATGACTAGCAAAAGTTACTCAGCATAACTCTGGAATTGTTTTCCTTTTGGATATTGGGGAGTAGGGTGGGGCATGTCCCTGGGACATGTGCCTGAGACAGCACTAATAAAAGGATTTAGAAGCTTTGCCTAAAACATTCTGCAGGAGTGGAACTGTTTGAAAGGATTAGAAGGATTGGGAGGTGTGGCCTTGTTTGAGGAGGTGTGGCCTTGTTGAAAGAGGTGTGGCCGTGTTGGAGGAGGCGTGGCCTTGTTGGAGGAGGTGTGGCCTTGTTGGAGGAGGTGTGTTGCTGTGGTGGGCTTTGAGATTTCAAAAGTCCACATCAGGCCCAGGCTTTCTTCCTATTGCCTGTGGATAAGGATGTAGCTCTCAGCTACTTCTCCAGCATCATGTGTGCCTATGTACAGCCATGCTCCTCGCCATGATGATAATGGACTGTACGCAAGCCCCTAGTTAAGTTCCTTATTTTATAAGAGTTGCCTTGGTCATGGTGTCTCTTCACAATAGAACAGTGATTACGATAGTTACAGGACATGGGACAGTACTGGGGGGGAAATTAAGCATTCACATTAAAGTTAAAAGCACAATAAAGCCAAGCCAGGTGGTACAGACCTTAAATCCCAGCCCTTGGGAGGAAAAGGAAGAGATGCACACTTGCGACCCCACCCCAAAAAAACACTCTACCGGCCCTCTCATTTTGCAGAAGACACTGGCCAATGCAATTAGAGAAGAGAAAAGATTAAGAAGCATATAGGTTGGAAAGAAATCCAATTGTCATTTACATGGCTGGGAGGTGAGTGAGGACACCAAGTGAGAAAACCCTGCCAATATTAAAAATTCAATACAATGTCTGGGTACAAAAGTGAAAAATAATATAGAAAACAGATTGGGAGTGTAGCTCAGTGATGGAGCGAGCGTTTCGCAGGCACGACACTTTAGATTCAAACCCTAGCACCAAAGAAATAGAAACTACAGAAGCTGGTATTACAAAGAGCTATACATTAGAAGATGAGAAAGGATTTTTATTGCAATGGTAACAGCAAGACGAGTGGGAGCTGACTCATTAAAACCTACGCACAGACTATAGAAAGGCAATACCTTTATTGTGGGACGAGGTTGTTGCCTATGCTGATCTCAAGCTCCTGGTCTCAAGCAATCCTTCTGCTTCAGCCTCCCAAGTGGCCAGAAGGACAAACATTTGCCCACTGTGCTAGGCTAAATGTTCTCTCTTCCTCAGCATCTCTTTTGAGAAGGATTTTATTGTATGTATGTATGTATGTATGTACGTATGTACGTACGTACGTACGTATGTACGTATGTATGTATGTATGTATGTATGTATGTATGTATGTATGTGTATTTAGTTTCTTGAAACAGAGTTTTTCTGTGTAGCCCTGGCTGTCCTGGAACTTGCTCTGTATACCAAGCCGGCTTCAAACTCATAGAGATCTGCCTGCCTCCCAAGTGCTGGGATTACCAGTGTGTGTTAGCCACCACCCAGATCAGAAGGATTTTTAAATTATCTGTGTATGTAGGGTCTGGAGAGATGGCTCAGCACTTAAGAGCACTGGCTGATTTTCCATTTTATTTTATTTTTGTTTTGTTGTTTTTTTTGTTTTGTTTTGTTTTCAAGGACTGGAGTTTGTTTCCCGGCCTCTACATGGTGGCTCACAGCCCATAATTCCAGTTACAGTGAATCTGATGCTCTTTCTGACACCTAAGTCGCCAGGCAGACATGTACATGTACGCGCGCGCACACACACGCGCACACACACGCGCACACACACACACACACAGAGTGCATATATATGCATTCAGGAAAAACACTCTCAGAAACAAAATAAGTTAAATCAATTTAAAAAGAAAGGTTCATAAATCATATGTGCATGTACGTGAGTTCAGGGCCAGGGAAGACCGGAAGCTGTTCGATCCCATGCACTTGACGTTAAAGAAGATTACAAAGTGCCCAGTGTGGGTGCTGGGAACGGAGCTCAGGTCCTCTGGAAGAGCAGCGAATGCTCTGAGCTGCTGAGCCGTCTCCAGCATCTCCCTCAACATCTTATTATTAAATGTCCAGAACTGAGGATGTAGCTCAGCGCAGGAACATTTACCTAGTATGTCAGAGCCCTAGATTTGATCCTTAATACGCTCAGCACCAAATAATAATAATAATAATAATAATAATAATAATAATAAAGTTTTAATAAGCATAAAAGTTGATCTAATGGTACAGAACACAGCCTTATACCTACCACCTTGATTTTCCAGTTGGCATTTTTCTACATTTCACATTATTATCTATAGCAATCCACATGAGTAGCACACATATTTTCACTCTCTAGTCATCATATTCCCAAAACAGTTTTTTGGAGAGGCACGGAGAAGAGGCCTAAAACAGGAAAGGAATGTCTAGGCGCATATAGACATGGCTACGTAAGCATTCGATACTCTAATTTATGATTTTGACATAATCCCAACCGTGGTGGTTTGATGAGAACGGCCTCCATAGGCTCGCATATCTGGATGCTTGGTCCCCAGTTAGAAGAAATATTTTGGGAAGGATTGGTAGGCGTGGCCTTGTTAGAGGAGGTGTGTCAGTAGGGGTGGGCTTTGAGGTTTAAAAAGTCTCTCTCTTTCTCTCTCTCCCTCCCTCCCCCCCCGTGTGTGTGTGTGTGTGTGTGTGTGTGTGTGTGTGTGTTTGTGTGTTTCTCCACCTCTCTCCTTTCTCCCCTCCCCCTTTCTCCTGCTTGTGGATCAGACCTGAGCTCTCAGCCACTGCTCCAGCTCCATGTCTGCCTGCTGTCACACTCCCAGCCATGACGGTCATGGACTCACCATCTGGAACTGTAAGCAAGCCCCTAATTAAATGCTTTTTTTAATAAGTGGCTTTGGTCACGGTGTCTCTTCACAGCAATAGAATAGAACAGTAACTTAGACACCAGCTAAAATAACAATTGAATTTTGTCTGAGCCGAAGATTGGATGCAGAGCCTTGGGCGTGCGGAGAGAAGACTTTCTGACTCGATGATTCTAGTTCTGAAACAGCAAAGCACGAAGTTCCGGAGACAAAAATATTACACTGGAGCCAGGTGCACAGTGGCACATGCCTTCCACACCAGAACTTGGGGAGCAGAGGCATGAAGATCAGTATGGGTTTGTAGCCCTACCGGGGCTATGAAAGAGAGTCCTGCCTACCAAAAAAAAAAAAAAAAGAAAAAAAAAAAAGAAAAAAAAAGAGACAAAACACTACACAGAGAGGGGGGTAGAAAGTCGCAGAACACATTGAAAGGTGTCACAAAACTGTAACAATTAAAACGGCGTGACGCTGACCCATCATAGAGGAGTTGAAGGAGGGAAAGAAGGGGAGGGAAGTGACCATGGATGTGGGACCAGAGCTCAGTGCTGATGGCCTCTTGGACCAGTGGGGGAGGGGAGTCCTGGAGATGCTGCTGACAGCCGAGAAATATTAAAAAGCGACCCCATACCTTAAGACAATTTCAGTTCCAAGAGCCTCCAATTTATGTTTATATAATGAAAGATAACTCAGAAATGGTAACGTAACAGAGACACTAAAACCACTTAACTATAAAAAATACTTGTCAAACAAAATGTCAAAAGGAAAAACAAAACCAAATTGAAATTAACTTCACAGAAGATGCTGCACGTCAACAGAATGATGGACGGAGACCCAGCCAATAGTGAGACAGCCCAGACTGAGCTGTCAGACCCCAGGGAGGGAGAGCAGGGGGCTGTTAGACCAGCAAAGAGCTGCTGGGTCCGTGAAGGGCGAGGACTACGGAAATCAATGCCTTTGATTCTAAGGTTGTGGAGATAGGGGTGAAGGGCGGGGCGCAGGTTCACACTCCATTTATAGCAGTGTAAATTGCTCCCACTACCATGGAAAGTAATTAATGAGAATTAAACCAGAGTCAGCGCTAATTCTAGGGTATAGAGACATCTTTTTTTTTTTTTTTTTTTTTTTTGGTTCTTTTTTTTGGAGCCGGGGACCGAACCCAGGGCCTTGCGCTTGCTAGGCAAGTGCTCTACCACTGAGCTAAATCCCCAACCCCGGTATAGAGACATCTTACAGAAGTGCTCTGCCTGTGCTCTGGCTTGCAGGTGGAACAATCCACACGACCTTGGGACTGGAGGCAGGAGACCCCAGTGACCAGCCTTTAGGAACCCTCTGACTAAATCATTCTCTGTCCAACAGTGGAATTGCCTACAGCTGCTCAAACTGCATGGGAACTATACTGAAGTATGGTTACCCTAGGGTTGCTACAGATAGATGCCTGTGGTCTCTGAAGGCCAATAATTTAGAACAAACCCCATACTGGGGTTCTTTTTGTGGTGTGTGTGTATGTTTCCAGCCTTGAATTCCTGATTTCACCAGCTTTCTTTTTTTAAAGATTTATTTATTTCAGACACACCAGAAGAGGGCATCAGATCCAATTACAGATAGATGGTTGTGAGCCAACGTGACGTTGCTGGGAATTGAACTCAGGACCTCTGGAAGAGCAGTCAGTGCTTTTCTTTTTCTTTTTTTTTTTTTTTTTTTTTTCGGATCTGGGGACTGAACCCAGGGCCTTGTGCTTCCTGGGCAAGTGCTCTACCCCTGAGCTAAATCCCCAACCCCCCGTCAGTGCTCTTAACCACTGAGCCATTTCTCCAGCCCCTTGTAAAGCATTTTCTTAATTAGTGATTGATGAGGGAGGGCCCAGCCCATTGTGGGTGGTGCCATCTCTGGGATGGTGGTCCTGGGTTCTATAGGAAAGCAGGTTGATGCTAGGCAGTGGTACCACATGCCTTTAAACCCAGCACTTGGGAGGCAGAGGCAGGCTGATATGTGAGTTCAAGGCTGACCTGATCTACAGGATGAGTTCCAGAACAGTCAGAGCTACAAAGAGAAACCCTGTCTTGAAAAAAAATTCTTGGGTTCAAGCAATCCTCCTGCCTCAGCAGCTAGAGTGGCTGAGGGTCCAGGCATATTCCACCGTACTTAATTTCCAGGTTCTTGTCTGTAGCATGTGCATATGCATGTACAGACATGTGGGACACCATATGCATATGCAAGTGCATACACGTGGAAGCCGGCATTCAGTGTCCTTCCTCAGTTGGCACGGTCTTTCCATTGGACCGGACTCTATAGCTTAGGCCTAGCTGCCTGGTCAGAAGCTCGGGAATCCTGCTGTCTCCACCTCCCCAGCCTTGGCGTTATGCCTGATCCGGTCTATGTTTTTAAAAATGTTGGTTCTGGGGATCAAACTCAGGTCTTACTACCTAAGCCAATCTCCTCAGCCCACGGCTACTCCTGTGTTGGGCACAAAGTGGGAAATGGCTTGCAACCACGTAGGGAATGTTGGGGCTGTTTTGAACCTTCAGGACCAGCCTGGACACCACCTTAGTAACGTGTCTCCCAGCCTCATTATCTCAATTTCCCCCAGCTGCCACCATCAGCTGTGCCCAGCTCTCTCTCGCTTTCACTTAAAGAACCACAGTAATACGTAAATAGAAGCCATAATTTCCCAAGCACTCGCAGAATGCCCGGTTTTGGCATATGGGCACAGTGCTGTAGTTAGGAGTATTCCATTCCTTTTTAACAGTTTTATCGAGAGACTCACACATCATACATTCATCTACTTAAAATATCTGTTCCGTGATTCACCATATCCTCAGTCATACAACCACCATGACAACCAATTTTAGAATATTTCTATCACCTTCCTTATCACGATGTAATCCAGGTTCCTGTATGCTGTAGGGTGCAGGAAAATGTTCTTTTTCATTCTCAAATAATATTTCACTGCCCTGATAGACCACATTGTCTTCATCAGCTATTCGTGGGTTGGTGGTGTTTGGTGTCTGCCATGAATACTTCCGTGAATATCCATTCACAGGCTTTTGTGCGGACACTTGTTTCCAGTTCTCTTGGGGGCCAGCCTGCTGAGAGGCACGGAGACTGTCACTGATGGGGCTGCCGCATTCCCCATCCCCCTTTGCAGTGTCAATGTTCTGGGTTCTGCACATCAAGCTCCCGATCCTTCAGATGACAGCCCCCTTGGGTGTGTGATGTCGGCTCACTGTGGTTTGGGTTTCACTTTCCCAGTCACATCGACATTGTACAGAGAAGGAAACTGGGGTTCAGGAAGGTGAGGGGTCCTGCTGGAGGCCTGGCACCAAGGATGGGCAGAGGCACGGCTCAAGTCTAGGCATGTTTCTTCCCCTGGGCCCTGGGCCATCCAAGGCCAGCATTGCCTTTGGACATTTCTGAGATGGATCAGATTCCTTGAATAAATGCTAGACACTGGCTAGATGACCACAGGGCAGACAAGATGGCGCTTGGATACCCAGATTCTGCAACAGGTGCAGGCCCTGCTGCCTCCACAGCTAGGTTGTTAGGTCTCCGTCCATCCATTCATCTGTCCACCCACCAGCCAGCCATCATCCGGCCATCCATCTACCTCCTATCCATCAGTCCTTCCATACACAGGTGCATACACCAGTGTATGCACGCATCAGTCCTTCCAAGCACACGTCAGACCACCCACCCACCAATCCCTCCATCAGCACATCCATTCAGTGTTCACCTACTATTCATCCATTCATTAGCACATCATCCATTCATCCACCAACCACCCATCTATCCATCATCTATCCACCCATTCATCTACCCATCATCCGTACACCTGCCAGTCCATCTCTTGTCTATCCACACACCTATTGTCCATCTATCCATCCATCCTGCCTGCTGCCTTCAGCTGCCCTCCTCTGAATTTGTGTCCTCATTTCAAGATTTGAGGATACTGGGGCCTGTCTTGGGGGTACTGTGATGATGTAAAAGTCTTGGGGTCCAGTTTTACCGTATCAACACACCCCTGTCCCTGGGTAGTGTTATTGGTTTTTGAGGATGCAAAGTCAAGGGATCTGCTGGCCATACTGGCTTGAGAGGTCCTTGTCAACACATCCTCAGGTAATTCTCAGTGGAGCCATGATAGTTGGGATGACCCAAGATATGCATGGTGGGGGAGAAGCAGTTTGAAGGTATCCAGTCTTGGCAGGGCCAAGCACTCACATTTTCAGGCCTAAGAAGGTTCAACTGTTGTGTAAGTTAGGGTGAACTATGTACCCTCTGCGCCCCTGATTTCTGCCTCCTGGGGAATGGAGGCTCTCCGAGGAGAATATGAGATCCCTTAGTGGACAGCCTGGAGCACTGCCCTGGCCAAGGACCCTGAGGCTCTCGTGCTAGATGAACAGTAGACACAGAGGAGGTCCTCACAGCAGCCGTCTCAGATAAAGCACTCAGATGGAACGCACTCTGTCAGCCCGGTACTGAAGAAGCTGAGGCAGGGGGATCAGGAGCTCAAGGTCATCCTTGACTACACAGAGTGTGAGGCTATCTTGAGCTACCTGAGACCATGTTTCAGACAAAATTCAAATATGTGGGGGGCTGGGATATAGCTCTATGGGAGAGCGCTTGCCTAGCCTGTGCAAGGAACCCCATTCCCAGCACCGAAAAGGAAAATAAACTAAAATACTTTGTTTAAAGAGAGAGTGGGTGTGACGGCTCAGCAAGTGAAGGCACTTGGCTCCAAGCCTGACAACCTCAGTTCCATACCCAGTACCCACAGGGTGGAAGGAGAGAATGGATATCCCAATATCCTCAGGTTGTTCTCTGGCGTCTGCATACATGCACTCCCCAGAAAGAGGCATCTAATAAAAAAAAATAAATAAAGGGATGTGCATATAGGTATTAAAACTAAGCTAGTGGTAATGGCACGCTTCTATAATCCCAGCCCTTGGAAGATTGAAACACCAGGCCCACCGGGGCTATATGAGACCATTGACAAAACTGATGACGACGACGACGACGATGATGATGATATTACCATAAGAATCACCACTGGCTCCCTGGGATGGTAGAGAATACTGATGGCCAAGGCGGGGTCCGCTATGGGGTGATGGGTTGGCTGGGTGGCAGCTACAAAGATGTTTATCCACTCGTGCAAGCATGCTTCACAGGTTCTTCTGTATGTGTGATTCTCTCAGAATCTATGACTAATTCGGGTTCCGGGCATTCACAGTGGGGGTCGACAAAGGCTGCTTCTCTCGCCCTTTGGAGATCCATTTCCCAGCCAGCAGCAGCTCCTGCTCTCTGCAAAGCTGTCCGGCTCCTCTCAGCACCAGGTCACCTCTGCTCCGTGCTGTTGTGACCTAGGAAGCCCTCCCTTCCCACAGTGGTTCGTCTCCCAGCCTCAGCAAGACACTGTCCGGATTGGTTTAAACCGCTTTATTGGAGTTGGCTGGTACTCACAGGTTGGGTCATATACACAGGGCCCGCTCACCCCTAGGCAAAGCCCTGGGCCTCCCACCTCCCCTCCATCACCGAGGGTGGCCAGAGGTTTGAGCCAGTTCCGGGGCGGGGTGGGCCCAATAGAAATATTTACAAACCACCAGGGTGGGTGTCCCCTGATCGGGAATGGGGATGGGATGGGTGGAGGGGGTCCCTTGGATGGACTTCACAGGCCCAAGAAGGGGCTGGGCGTGGGGGTGTTGCCGGCAGAGGGGGGCTCGGGGAGAGCCTCGGGGGGCCCTGAGCGAGCCTGCTGGTGCTAACTCTGCCTGGCGAGGCAGCCTCCCGCGTGGGGCTGGTGGGGCTCCGCCTCCCTGGGGGGCCCGGAGCGGGTTCCAGGTAGAATGAGGAGAAACAGGAGCATGGGGCCCCGGCCCGGCTCCTCACCAGGGGGCTGGCCGCGAGGACGGGTGCACGAGGCGGAGCCGGGAGGGGGATAAGCAAGCAAAGCACACGCGGGACTCCTCTGCCGCCGTCACCGCAGGGCCAGGAGGACTGCATGCGGGACGGGTGGGCTACAGGCTGCAGGCCTCGGGCAGAGAGCGCTTGCGCAGCTCCCGGCCCGGCTTGGGCGGCGGCGCGGGCGCGGCTGGGGGCGCATCAGGCAGCTGCAGCACCGAGTTCTCCCCGGGCTGCACTCGCAGGTAGGCTTTGACCTTGTGGTGCCGGGCCTTGCCGTCGCTGAAGTCGATCACGCGGCACTCGTAGGTGCCTTCGTCCGTGGGCTTCACCCGCGACAGCCGAAGCTTGTGGGAGATGTTGCTGCCCACCACCTTGACCACCTGGGGGCGACAGAGGCACCGTGAGAAGCGATCGGGGTCGGGAGCCAAGCCGCCAGGCTGTTCCCACCCCAGATACAGCCAGGAAGGGGACCCAAGGTCAGCATCCGAGCCGTTGAATGGCAGACGGACAAACAGAAGCAATGCTAATGCCTATCCACGGAGTGTTGTGTGTAGCCAGTGGAATACCGCCCAGCAGTGAAGAAGGGTGAGCCAGAACTGTGAGAGTTCCACAGACGAACAGGGGACCAGATTCCTGGCAAAGCTCCCAGACTGTGCTGTTTTGAACAAACGGAAAACCCCAGCATAGGACTGAAGCCAGCAGCCTCACAGCAGAGTTTCGGTAGAGCTCAGGAGATGGGGGTGGGGGAAGGCGTGTGCCACAGTGAATGTATGGTCAGAGAAAAATCTGCAGGAGTCCCCTCGCCTTCCATCGTCTGGATCCTAAGGACCAAACTCATGTATTTGGCTTCATGGTCAGTGCCCATTATCTGCTAAGCCATCTTACCAACCCAGTCCTGAGGCTGGAAGACGGGGACTAGAAAGAAGAGCACACTGACTGCTCTTTCAGAGGACCCGGGTTCAGTTCTCAGCACCCACATGGCTGCTCACAATTGTGTGTAACTTCAGTTCCGGGAAATCCAGTTCCCTCTTCTAGCACGGACACCAGGCACACCCGTTGTGCACAGGCATATATCCAGGCAAACACAAAACATAAAAATACGTAAAATCTAAGGGGAAAAAAAGGGCCACGGCTGACCACGGAGCACTACAGTTGGATGATAGAATTTACCTAGAGGTGGAGCGAGTGTTACTCTTGTAAAGTTTTGGCTTTTTATTGATTTGATTATTTTAAAGCTAAAATCTCACTGTGTTGCCCAGACTGGTCTCTAAGTCTAGTCTCCTAAACACTAGACTGTAGTAGCACCACACCCAGTTTTTAATTTTTTTTCTTTTTTTTCGGAGCTGGGGACCGAACCCAGGGCCTTGCGCTTGCTAGGCAAGCGCTCTACCACTGAGCTAAATCCCCAACCCCCAGTTTTTAATTTTTATTTTATAGTTGGGGCCCTGCTCTCCTGGGTCAAGAACGCCAGCTCTGTAGACAGCCTGTTCATGCTGTTCCTGTGGGTCAACCACTGTTGTCATAGTTTAGCCATATTCGAGAACTCTCTTTGGGGGGGGGGGTTGGTATGGCCTAATGGGGGGGGGTGCCAAGTCTAACTTTCTTTCACACAATCAGCTGGCTCTGTTCATTGCTGTGTAGTATTCTATTGTATGCTTGTCTACACAGTTTCCTGTTGGCTGGTATTCAGGTAATTTCCAGATTGGCACTCTCATGATTAAATCTGCTCTGAATATAACTCTGTTGGCAACTTTTTTCCATTACAAGAGAAGAGACATTTGGAGTCAAATGCATCGTTAGGGAGACTGGGTGACGGGTATGGGGAATCTGATTTTTTTTTTTTTTGTAAATTCCTACATGTCTATAAAAAAAATAACAAAACCAAATGTTAAGGAGGAAGGATGCTGGGGGTGTAAGGAAAGCCCAGCCACCATCTGGCAATGCTCTCCCTTCTGGATATCACAGTAGCCGGCTTGCTAACTCCACCAGCCCCTTCCCTGGGCACTAATGTCCCTCTCATCTGTGCTGTGCCTGCCAAGTTCCACAGTCCTGCTTTGGGACCCTAGTGGTTCCCTGCCGTTCCCACATCCCAAGTGAGGGACCGCAGGGTAAAAACGATGGTCCCTGAGAGGGCAAGTATGGCCTATAGACATATTCCCCCGCCTGCACTGAGACACACATCTGGGGACACACACGAGGGTGGATAGATAACTCACAAAAGCAGCTAGTGTCCCTTGAGTGGAAGGACTCACCCCATCTCCTTTTTCCAATTGGAGTGGATCGCTAATGCTGTCGATCCCTTTGTCTTATGGCGCATACAAATAAGGCGGCCGATTTACTGAGAGGGAAACTGAGACTCCAAAAAAGGAGACTTGGCCTGGTCAGGAGCCAACCTCTGTATGTAGCCGGGCTAGGAGCTGATCCCAGTCTAGGCTTCATGCACTCACCCTGGAAACAATGTGACGGACTCACAGAGGATTCCAGACTTGGCAGCACAAGGCTCCTGGTAAGGAGCCCATCCCCCACCCACCCCCCCAGGAAGCAGGAAAACATGAGCAAGAAGCACTGGGTTGGGACGCAGGCAAAACATCCCAATGGAAAATAGGTAAAGAGAGCCAAGAATTAGGGGCTCCCTCCCTAATGTAGGGCTCAGCTGGAGTCCTCGCTGGCCATCGCCCTGACCAAGGGCACAGAAAGACCCCCGCGGTCCCGCCACGCTCTTGGGTGAGTTAGGAGAAGCCATCGCAAATGCGCAGCGGGAGCGAATTACCTCAACATCTGTTTCCCTCACGGATATTAATTATCCTTCATTTGTCAACCCTACAAGGCGCTAATGGAGTAATAATGCGCAGCGCTGGGAGCAGCCGCTCCTGGGGAGGGAGGCCTACGCCCCGCCCTCCAGGCGCAGGCAGAGACCTGCGCTGAGACCTCTGCCCTGAGTGTCAGCCCCCTCCACCACCTTCCAGAGGCCAACAGACAGTGGTGGCCTTCCAAGGCAGAAGCCAGATGGAGGCGAGGCCGCAGCCAGGCTTGGCTCTCACTCAGCACAGTGTGCAAAAACAGCAGCCATCAGTGGTCAGAGGACTTCAGTGTAGTATGTTGTCCCGGAACCTCCCCCAGGGTGCCGGTGGAAGAAAAGTCCAGGCTTCCATGATCAGGCAAGCTTGACCGTGCTCGGGTCGTGGCGTATGGGCAGAAGCCCCTCCCACCTCACTCTCCAGCCTCTAGCGCTCTGTGTCCTAGGGACGCCCTGTCCTAAGCCTCAGCAGCAGCCACTCCCTCGGAAGGGCTCTCTATTCTGCCTCAGTCGTTCATTCAGGAATCTTTGCGACTAGAGAAGCCAAATGACACAGCGGCAGGGCAGCCTGGCTGTAAATCATAATCACAGCCCAGCATCGACAGGCCTCGGCGATTAAGCACCTAATCACGCCGAAAAAGCCTGGCCAGGCTGGTCCTGACCGCCAGCCTCTTACTGGCCAGAGCTCTGTCCTCCCAGCTGGGCCAGGAGGAAAGGCCGGGTCATCTATGCCCAAGGTGTGACCCTCTGTGTGGCTGCCAGGGTAGACCTTGGCGGTACCTGGGGAGGGAGGGAGGAGTGGGCGGGTCTAGACAGGGTCAGCCTCTACTTCACTTTGCCATTTCACCAGCCCCTGGGCTGGTTCAAAGCCCAAGTTGGAACCCTATGGGTCTGAGTACCTCCAGTTGGTCCTACTAGGGTCACCTTGATGGACGAAGAACATCCAACCTAGACTGCCACTGCCCCTGCCCCTGAACATGTGAGACACTACCCTTCTATCTAGACCCCCACCCCACCCCCCATCTGCAGGAGCTAGGGCAGACCCTGACTCTGCTAGCTGAGTCCTCAATAGGGCCTCCTCCAATGTCTTCCCAAAGGCCCCCTGACCCCATTCCATCTGCTCTTCCTTGACTGGCTGTAAGCCCACCCACAGCTGGCACAGCACCCTTCAGGGAGCCCCCAGGCCTGTGTCAGCTCAGGCCAGAGGCTCTTAGAGACCAGCCGTTCTCCACCTGTGGTGGTGGCCGCTGTTACAGTTTCCTTCTATCCCCTGCAAATAGTGGATACATGACCACCATTTTCCATTTGGGCCTGGGGACTGACGTGTAAGTGACTGTGACCTTCTGGAGTCATTTCTTGCCCGCTGTGACAATAGCCTTCACTTGACAGGCCCAGGGAAGGGGGAACATTTTTCTTTTAACTAATTTCTGTGAGCGTGTGAATGTATGGGTGTGTGCTTGTTTTGAGACACATGTGGCGGGCAGAGGATAACTTGTCGGGGTTGGTTCTCTCTTTCTACTGTGTGGGTCCCAGGGATCAAACTCAGGTCGTCAGGCTTGGGGGCAAGCATCTCTACCCACTGAGCAGTGTTTCCTGCCCCGGAGGGAACCTCTTGAGTCAGGATGTCAGCACCATCTCTACTTGTAAGACTAGTGTTTGTCAACTTAAGTTTATCAACTTAAACTCTAATGCACAGAGCCTTAGGAGATCACAGCAACCCTACCAGATCTTGAACATGGCTGGCAACACAGGTACCCTAAGCTTTGAGGGATGGCAGCCCAGGGAATCTGAGGGCCACAGGTAAGTGCTGGAAGGCTGGGCCCCTCAGCACAAGCTCATTCCAGTTTCTAGTGTTTTCTTACGCCATCTTATTTCGGAAACAGGGCTAGAGAGGTGCAAAGCCAGATGCAGAGTTCAGCTCCCGGCATGCTAAGTGTCGGCCCTCTGGTGTCATTAGGACCTGAGTCTGGACCTCTGGAGGGTCCACGGGTTCAGAAATGTCCCCCACTAACTGAAGCCACGACTCCACAGTCCTGTAAATCACGTAGTGGTTAGCCCAAGGCTCAAAGATGTCCCAACAGTTAAAACTTGGGAGCTAGGCCTTTGGGCGATGTGAGAGTATGAGGTGGGTCCCCCCTGGGTCCCTGTGGTCCCCACGAGAGTTCCTCTACTACTATCAACTGGATACCCAAGTGCACAAAGAGAGACAGTCACACCATGGCAACACCCACATGTACAGACGGGTTTGCATATACATTGGTCTGAGTGTGCGAGGGAGAGAGTAACCAGTAAATGTTAACTGGATACCTAATATATGCCGGGCTTTGTGTTGGGCTGCAGAAATGCAAGAGTGAACCAGGCTCATCCTGGGCCTACTGTCTCTGAGGGAGGCTGACACGAAGCAACCAATCCGGGCTCAGGGTACCTCCCTCAGCTGAGCAGTGAAGGGAGAAACAGGACGAGATAGGAATACATTTCTAGGTAGAGAGCCTGGCCTATGCAAAGACCCAGAGTTAGGAGGGAACAAATGGCCCTAGGTGTGGCAGAATGGTCGCAGAGCCTTGAAGGCTAAAAAGAAAAGTTTGTACCACTTCCTAAGATCTTAAGAACCTAGGCTGTGCGCCCACCTTGGGTGTGGTCCGCTCTGCCTGTGTGTTTAAGAATGCTGACTCGCATGGCTGTGTAGAATGCTGGGCCTGGTACCAGGCCCCGAAGCCCCAGCTGGTTCGAGGATTATGGAGATGGCTGGGGGTGACTTCACACTCCCACGGAGAACATTTATTTTATTTAACTAATTAGCATTGCATTCCCCTCTCACGAGGCAGGCAGCCTGGAATTATAATCCTCTCAATCAATTAGATAATTCTTTCTTTGCCAGAGCCCAGAGAAGCTCATGAAATGGGACACAATAGAGGCAGAGGGTGCGTCCTCGAAGCGACTGTATTGGTACTTATGGAGACCTCTGCCCGAGAGGCTGATGGGTACAGAGGCAAGGAAAGAGCATGCTGTCGGCTGAGGGCAGGAGAGCAGGGCTGGCAACCTTAAACTATGGGTGGCTGTCATTTCCACATCCTTCCGAACGGTACCAGGGGCTACTGTGACCATCCATTCAGTCTCTCACTTGCTGTCCCCTCCCCTGAGTGGCTGTAGGAGCCTTCTCCCTGGCTTCCTGGCCACAGTGCCCTCTCTTTCTTGTCCTGGTGGTCTCAGGGCCCCGAGTTTCCCTATATTCCCTAAGAAGCCATGGGAGACCCAGCCAAAAGGGGAGTCGGAAAGGTCGCCCCAACACACGTGGGTTCCTACACCATGAGTGTGTTGCTGGCGAACTTCTGCAATCCATCCTGCCCAGAATAGTCTCCTCTGCTTCCTGTTTTTTATTCCCATTGTATGTTCTTTCTTGGCAGTTCCTCTCTTCCCAATTGGGCTTCAGGTACTCAAAACCCCACAGTAACTGTCACATCCCAGCTCCTGGTGTCCCTGGCTTCCCTGGGCTCTGGCAGATGACAAGAAGCTCAACAACACTAGCCACACTTCAGGCCCTCTCCAGCTTCAGCTGTGCAGCCTGTAAAATGGACCAATGCTTGGCACTCTCTGTCCAGTATCACAAAGGAGTGGACGCCTAAGGCCGGCTGGTCCTGGAGTCCCTGCTCTAGGAAGTCACACCCGGGGACCCTGAGGTGTTCCAGCATTAGTCATGACGGGACAAAAAGAGCCCACTCAGCCTCCTGAGACCTTGTAGCTTCCCAATGACAAATGGGGCTGAATCAGGCATGGAATACCACAGAGGCACACCTGGCCTTGGCCCACCAGAGGAGAATTCGTCTTCTCTCTCTTGTCATTTTTCCTGCCTGTCATTCAGCAGACTTGAAAAATCTCTGACTAAAAAAGACCCAGAAAAGCAAATGGAAAAAACAAAAAAAAAAAAAAAAACAAAAAAAAAAAAAAAAAAAAAACCCTCACCAAGTTCAGGCACCTCCTTGTCCCCCTCCCACTTCCTCTGTCTTCTTGCCCAAGTTCCCTGCTGAGATGGACCAGTCCACCTCCCACCCCCACCCCCTACTCCCCCCATCCCCAAAAAGTCAGGTTTTTGTTTTGTTTTTTGGTTACAGCTTCATTTTCCATTAGACCGTTTGTGGAAAGTCATTATCAAAACTCACACTTATTTTGGTGGCATCCTTCCCCGAGTCCTCCTGCTGGGAAGCTTTTAGCTGGGGGTGGGGTTGGGGAGGGAGAAACAGAGAGCAGAGACAGGTGTTAGTGAGGGGTGGGGGTGGGGAGAAACACTGTGGAGACAGAGGACAGGCAGGAGCACAGTCAAAGATGCTGGGTTTCATCTGTGCACAGTCCGTACATCTGTGGATGTCACCCCGAACCCCGTTCATAGAGACACTTACACACATTCTAGTCAAAATTTAAAATGATAATAAAAATATAAAGGGTGGAGCGATGGCTGGTTAAGAAAACTTGCTGCTCTCCTAAAAGATCCAGCTTAGTCCCCAATGCCCAGCTCCAAGGGATCCAGTGCCCTCTTCTGGCCTCCCCAGGTACTTGCACTCACGTAGTGCACACACACACACACACACACACACACACACACACACACACACACACACACGAAACTAAGATAATAAATAAATAAAATCTTAAGAAAAAATAGAGGTCGGTCCCCAGCTCCGAAAAAAAGAAAAGAAAAAAAAAAATAGATGTCATTCATGAGGTCTGGTATTGGGTCCCTCAGCTCAGTGTTTACTGGCAATGCAGGAGAGGGAAGCCAAGGGGGATAAAGGAGAACCACAGAACCAAGTGTCTGGGCTCATGAGGACGCTTGGCTATCAAGAGGGTGTGTCCGTGTGTACACACAAATAGGGAGCATGTGGGTGGCATGATCCTACAAGTACGTGCCTGCTCTCCATCTGGGAATATGCCGGTACTCTCAGTTCACATACCTGAACATACGTTGGTAGCATATGCAGTTGGATGCTTGGCCATGTCCTGGAGTCTTCCACCCCAAATACCCAAGAACACCTCTAAACATCTCCCGAATACCCAAAAATCCTTCCTAAAGGTTTCCCCTGGTCACAGGAATCTCGCACAGCTGCATGCAGCAGGCAGACATATTGGGAATCAAGACAGAGATTGCCAGGAACTTGTACCAAGGATGAGGGTGTGTGTGTGTGTGTGTGTGTGTGTGTGTGTGTGTGTGTGTGTGTATGAAGGTGTGCACATATCTGTTCATGCGGGTATGTATATATCTATGTGCTGCTGTACAGATGTATGCATGGGTGGCTACTGTCTCGGGTGTGCCTAAAAGCAGACCCAGAATGCATAATGGAAGTGTACTTGACTCGTTTGGGAGGGAAGGCTAGGAAACATGGAAGGGGAGGTAAGGAACCAGACAATGGCTTAGCTGGCCAGCTACGCCTGAGCTGCCACCTTACCTTGCCAAGGCACCTTGGGGACACCAAGTCTTAGCAATGACTCTGCCTTAGGGACAGGAGACAGGTTGCTTCTCTGCCACACCCTCTTATCTCTGGGCCAAGGCTGTCCCATCTGCTTTACTGATGGCCAGTGCAGTTTCCCAGAGATAACCCATAGAGTGGCAGAGGTGGTGGGCTGAACTCAGGAGACCGTGCGTGGAGGGTTGAGTCTGTACGCTGTGCTCCGGTGCAGGGTGCCTATCTGCATGTTAAGGACAGTGCTTAGAACCAACTGTGTGACAACGTGGCCTTATGGGGGAGCCCTCTACAAAAATACTGCCGGTGATATGGGAAGGGAATAGGAAGTGTCCTAAGACCCACTTCATCCATACCCTGACGGAGACTCCGTGTCTCTGGCCTCAAATGGCCACTGCTCTGGCTCTCACCTGCCCTACCTCTCCCAGGAAGAAGTGCCAGCAGGTGTTGCAGAGGACATCGAGATGGCAGATGCAGAGTCCCCAAGATCCCCGCAGAGAAGAAGCATATGCCAAGGTCTTACCTGGTTGGAGGCCCATGTCTGCTTGTCAGTCCAGTCCCGGTGGCTTCGCAGGTACCACCACTGGATCTCCAGTGAGTAGGATGGGGAGCCACTGCCTCGGAAGGAGCAAGCCATCTCCACATCCTCTCCTGTCCGAGCTGTCATGTCATGGGGCGTCTCTGTGAAGAGTGCTGTGCGGGGAACAGGCAGATGAGGGCTCAGAAACAGAAGCCTGGCCCCAGGGCAGCTATGAATGGAAAGACACCGTCCTAGAGGCTGAGGGGTGCGTGGGCAGAAGAGTGATGGAGGAGCCGACTTGGAATCGAGTCGGCCAGGAGGCAGGGAGGCTGCCAAGTTTAATTCTTCCAGATTCTTCCATTCACCCCACCCGGTGCCCAGCCCTGTGAACCTTGCCCCAGGTTGTGGCAGCCCCACCATCTCCTAAGTCAAACCCAGACATAAGGATCCAGCTTCCCCTGGGGAGCATGCACCCAAATCACACTGTAGCCCTCCTGGGGAGCTCTGTCGGGCTCCTCCCTCTGCCTGGGGTCTTGCCTCTTCAACCTCTTCTCCCAGTTCCCTCTGCTTGGCTATTCTCAGTTCTTGCCTGGCTCCCGGGGTCAATCAAAGCTCTGTTTCAAGTCACCCTTTTGTGGCCCCCCCCAGTAACACTTTGTTCAACGGTCACCAGTTTGGCTGCTCCAGATGTGCTGAGGGAGGAGGAGCAAGGGAGAGAGGCAGCCGCCCTGCCTGGCATTCCTGCAGGGCCCACCACCAAGTCACAGAACAACCAGTTCCAGGAGCCAGCAACAATCCTCCCCCAACCCCCCACCCAGGTCACTCTGCTGCAACCCCACTTCAAAGGCCCGGCACCCCTCCCCTCCATATGCTCTGGTTCTTTCTCCCCAAACAAACTGTCTGAGTTGCAATTAGTATGCCTTCCTCCTCTCCGGAGAGATTATCTCAGACAGACGGAAGGTGGTAGATGCCTAGCAACTGCGGTCACCCCAGGAACGAGATGTCTGTCTGCACCCGCCCCTGGACTATGCAGTCCCCCAGGCCCAGCTCAGAGGAGACACTCCTTGCCCCAGAGGGTCTCCTGTCCCAGGAAAGAGGGAGCTGCCAGTGCAGAGGTGACATCCTGAATTCAAGGGGCTTAACCCCCTCCACAGGACAATGGGAGTTTTACACGATGAGGTTTGACCCTGCACCCACCTGGGGGCTTCTCTGTCTCTACCGTGCACAAAGCCCCCACGTGGAGCTATATTTCTGCAGCTTCTCTGCGCTGAGAGAAAGCCTAGCAGGCCAAGGTTTACAAAGCGTCTTAAGGAAGAAGAAGAAAAAGGCGTTCCCTTTTCTCTGCAGAGCAGAGGGGCTGCTGGGCCTGGGTACATACATGGCTTGAACCCCCAGGGATGTGGTGTATGGTGAGCTATCTTTGTGTGTGGCCACCGGAGAGCTGGGCTGTGCTTGTCTGTCCCTAGGGGGCAGGAGGAAGGCAGGCTCCTGCACGGGTAGGGCCAACAGAACATGCCCCTCCTTGCCACAGCTCAGGGACTGTGTCAAGCCCTCGGGCTAAGTCTCAAGCTGCCTTTGACTCTCTACCTCGACCCTCACAACTGGGACTTCAGGAAGCTCAATGGGTGCTGCCCCAGAAGAACTCCAGGCCCTTACCACAGGGCTAAACCACCATTTTCATGCTGGCCTTCCTCCTTTCTTCCTTCCCTCCTTCCTCTCTCCCTCCTTCCCTCCCTCTTTCATGAAGACTCTTTTCACACAGCAGCTGGAGGTTATTTTAACAAAGTACAACCCACTCCATGCCTGCTCCCCTCTCCCCTAGGGGAGGAGCCAAAGTCCTTACAAGGAGAAGCTGATCTGTATGTAAGCTAACAGAGTGACCACCAATGACAGTTTGCTGAATGGATCAAGGACTCAGATTTTAGATTTTATTTTAATTCACTTAAATGTAACCATTTTTGTACAGGGATGGTTACTGTCCTAGGTGGCATAGCTAAGGTGTTATCTGTTCTCCCAGGAGGTAATAGCCATGTCTGAGTTCTCTATCTCTCTCTATCTCTATCTATCTATCTATCTATCTATCTATCTATCTATCTATCTATCTATCATCTATCTATATCGATCATCAGTCATCAGGAATGGGAAAAGGGCCTTGTTCACTGTGGGAGGTCAGTCTATTTCTGAATGTCTAGAAAATGGTCTCCAGGGCCCACATCTGGTGATCCTGGGCCAAACCTTTGTGGCCAACATCTTGCTTACCAAGCAGAGAAGAATCCAAGAGTGTCACCGAGAACCTGCCACCAGGAGGAGCCAGTATGGCCCTGTAACAAGTGCTCTGTGGGTCCAAGCCTTAGGTCTGGGTGGCCAGGAATGTGACCAGTAGGAGACTCACCTGTGGCCTACCCAACAATGCCACTGCTAAGACTCATAAACCAGAGAGTGACACTACCTGCCCTCCCACAGAGCAGGTTCCACTTAAGATCCTGGAGCTGGGCAAGGGAGACCACATCAGGCCAGACATGTGACCCTGGAGCCTCAAGAGGGAGAGGGTCATCTATGTGACTCCAAGTGGTAGACAGGGAAAAGGGTGACAGGGGCCCAAGGAAGGGCCATGCTTCTGCTGTCCCCACTTAATCTCTCTTGGCCACAGCCCCTTGCCCACCTGCTCACCCGAGCAGAGCAGCCTTGTCTGGGGCCTTCAGTTTCTCTCTAGGCTCAGAGAGCACACAGTCTGAGTGAGTGGACAGCAGTTAGGGTCAATGAGACCAGGTTCCAGTCTTTGAGTCCCTGAGATAGCCCTGCCCTATGGCCTGGGGTGGGGGAGCACAGGACAGGGCCCACCCCAGGCCACCTCTCCACCGAAAGCCCAGTGCTGGTCTAGGGCAGCTCTTTCCAATGGAAACATGGATGGAGGAATGACATGGCATTTCGAGTCACAGGGACACTCCATTTTCTCATTTTCTGGTTTCCTCATGAAAGAAGGTTTTTTTTTTTTTAAAGCTACAATTAATTTTGATAATATATTTTACTTAAATCAATACCAAAATATTATTTTAACATTTAATAAAGTTACTAATTGGATATTTTACCTTTTTTTTTCTTTTTGTTAAGTAGTGGAAATCTGAGCGTATCTCAGTTTGGGCCAGCCTCAGCCTCAGTGTTTGGTGGCCTCTGTGCAGTTGTCTTAGCAGGCAATGAACTCCCTTGCCTGTCCTTGTGATTTAGAAGGGGGCTTCTGGGCCCCCACAAGGTGCAATTCTTTCACCATACTGCAGTAGAGGCAGAATTTGAACCCAGGACAGCCTAACTCCCAAGAACTCCCAGCCCCTCCCCATAACATACTTTTTAGGGCATTCAGCTACTCTGGGGTGGGGGGCTGTTTCCTTTGTTTTATTTGGAACAAGGTGTCATTGTGTGGACCTGGCTGTATTGGAACTTGCTCTGTAGATCAGGCTGGTCTCAAACACAGACATCCACCTGCCTCTGCCTCCTGTGTGCTGGGATCCTGCTACCACACTCCTGCATCCATTCTTTTCCTTGTAGAGTTTGTTCCACAACTGGGCAGCCCTGGGCTGGGAGTGAGACTAAGTCATTTCAGTGCTGGCCTAGCATGCATGAGGCCCTGGGTTTGATCCCTCTCACCACAGAGTCTGGGCACAGTGGCAGACAATTGCAGTTCCAGCATTTAGCAGGTGGAGACAGAGATTAGATCTCAAGATCATGCCATGGTGGGTTCAAGGCCAGCCTTGGATACAAGAGACTTTGTCTCAAAAAGAGAAGTGGGCGTGGTCCCTGCTGGTCAGTCTGCAGACCTGGAGGGCAGGTAGGGTGTAGTTTCATCAGTGCACAGGCCTGGTAGGACCACTGAGGCAGCTTGCCCAGTCTGAGGCAAGCAGGAAGACTTCCCTGAGGCGGTGTGCCCTGGTCTCAATCCCAGTACACATACCACCCTGAGCACACAGTGGAGAGGGTTGTCAAAGGAAGACTACAAAGCCATTGCTATGGCTACCTCAACCAGCTCCCCTTCCCACAGGGGCTCTGGTCCCCCTCAGACTTATCAGAAGCTGCAAGGTGGGGCCTCCCTGGTTCCCCTCAGTTTCAGCCTCGTAGTGAAGGGGCAGAGTGACTGAAAAACAAATAAAGAAGCAGGCTCTGTGCATGTGACAGAGCATCCAAGTCCCCTGTCCACAGTCAGCCACCTAAGCACATGGCTATATCGCTCCAAGCAGCCTCAGGGTCCGGAGTATGGGGGGAATTCTGAACGCACTGGACCAAGAGCCAAGTAGTAAGCTTGAACCTGCCTCGGCTGACTGTTTGGCTCTCACCTCAGAATGTCTCCCCATCGTGAGCACCAGTTTGTCTGCAAGATGGGCTGAGTCCCAAGGCCACTCCAAGGAGAAGACTATGGTATGTCTCCTGAGGCTGTGCTCTGACCTTAAGAAGAAGGCGATCTGGGAGAGCTTCAGCGAGGAGGAGGTGGGCTGGGTACAGTCCGATGGCAGGGGTGAAACTTGGGAAAGCAAGCCAGCTTTGGTAGCAGAGGCAGGATGGGGGTCCTGCAGGGCTCTGCAGAGTCAGAGGTGTGTGTGTGTGTGTGTGTGTGTGTGTGTGTGTGTGTGTGTGTGTGTGTGTGTGTGTGTGTGTGTGTGTTGGAAGGGGTGGATACATCGCTACAGCCACATACTGCCATCTACCATGAATCAGCGCTGCACACCTCGTCTCCAACACTCTCATTTCCCGGCCCGACTACAGAAAGCGAGCTGAGAAAAGTGAGGAAGCTACCCACCCCCACACAGAACCACACTCTCCACCTACATATGCTCAGCCCAAGATGGCTGCCCCTGTGTCCCCTATGGGGCAGCTGTCATCCTAATTGTCCCCTTTTTTCTAAGCTGGGGTTAAGAGAGGTTAAGCAACTTCCCCAAGGTTACAGAGTGAGTCTCTGGTTAAACAGAACCCAATTTTAGAGGACTTCAGAGTGGGATCCTGACCTCCTTCCAAGCCCCAGCCCCAAGCCCCTCTCCTCCCCACTAGCCCTCAGCCTCCCAGGGGCATCTTAGACATGAGCTCCACTGTGAACCCTCTCCTCTTTAACCACCGCCAGGTTCCTTCCAGATCAGGTACCTCCTGAGGCCACGGTGTGTCCCCCGGGTGGTGTAATTATAGATTTTGGAGCATGGGTATATGTGTTCTCCAGCCCCAGGGCCTGCACCCGCCTGGCTGACTCTCAGAGAAACTCGGGGAAGACAATTAAATCCAGCATCCACAAATTAGGATTCTGTAGGAGAAGGAACAGGGGCTTGATTGAGCGTGACATCGGCTGCCTTTCTGCTGTTAATTGGGGCAGCGATACACTCATTAACCCCAGGCCCTATCGGGCATCGGCTGCAGGGACTGGTGCTGAGGCCTGGTTGAGCCAGGCTTTGGCTTCTGGCAGGTCTGAAGGAGCTGAGGCCAGAGCTGTCCTTCAGCATCAGGCCTTTCTAGCCTGCTCCTGGCCTACCCGCATAGCTCCGGCTTTGCCTTCATTCCTGTCAGCCTGCCCCTCACTGTTCGACCTGGCCCAGCCCCTTTGCCTCTCTGAGCCTGTTTCTTTATCTGCGAATGGGCAGGGGCTGCTGAGAGAAATGGCTCAAGGCAGCATGCCCAGAGTAGGTGTTCACTCAATAACCCCACCTCTCAACCCTTGGCCCCTAGAGAGGTGTCTTCAGGGCCTCGTGGAAATTTCTGGATAATTCTGACAACTGAATGTGACAATGGAACATCTGTGGCCCCTGTGGCCGCTCATCCACCATTTGTGGCCTCTTTATCCCAAAGGCACTCCTTCCGGAAGTCACTGGGGCCTTGAACACCTGAGGGACTCATCCGCCCACGAATGGGTGACCAAGCCTGTCTCCCTGCTGCTCTGAGCCCAGATCACACATGCACACATACATGCACACACACACGCACACACACACACACACACACACACATGCACACACACACAAACACACACACACAACACACACACACAAACACACATACACACATACACACACAAACACACACACACACACACACACATGCACACACACACACACACACACACACACACACACACACACACAGCCTTTAGCTCCTCTTGCATGGCTGTGTTTGCAGGAAACATGCCGCTGTCAGGATGGAGGCTTTGCCTGAGCTGAGACTATTTCTGGAGAGTTCTGACAACAGCTCGGCAGAGTGAACACACTTTAACTGTGTGTTTTACACACTTAAAAATAGTCAGTATGGGGCTGGAGAGACGGCTCAGTGGAACACTGGCTGCTCTTCTAGAGGACCTGGGTTCGATTCCCAGCAAGCACATGGTAGCTCCCAACTTTCCATAACTCCTGTTCCAGGAGATCTGACAGCCTCATGCAGACATACATGCAGGCAAAACATTGATGTGCATAAAATAAAAACGAATACATTTTAAAAAGTCAATGTGACAATGTATTCTCTGAGTGTTTTACTACATTTTTAGAAGCCCTGAGTGGTTTTCCTGAAGTCATAGCAGCCGCCCCTAAGGGAGCATTTTGTAGCTTGTATTGGGACCGTGCCCCCACACTGCACTTCCCAACCCTGGGGTGTTCACTCCTGGTGAGGGCCCCTCCATGTGCCCATAGCTTCCCTGACCTCTTCACTTGTCTCTGTTCCATCATCAAACCCAAGCAAAAACTGTTCCTGCTCCGTCCCAGCACACCAGGATGGTGCCAGGCACACAGCAGGTGCTTAGTGAACCCCACCGTGCCGTGAACCCCACCGTGCTGTGAACCCCACTGTGCCGTGAACCCCAGTACAGTCAACACAGCTGCTGCTGCACCCCTGTACAAATCCACACGGAACCTTGTCAAGATGCCCAAGAAAACAAAACTCGGAGGGCCCAGGGCCATCAGGGCTAACCCCCTGCTGCAGCATAAAAGCGGGGAACCCATTTCACACCCCAGTTTTTGTACAAGAGACCCTCCTTCCTTCAGGCCTGGTTAGGTGGGCAGTCATCAGTCTATTTGACTGGAGAGTCCTGGTGCTCAGAAAGGGAGCGGCTGAGCCTGAGGTCACAAAGCAGGAAGGCACGATGTTGGCTCACAGCTCCAGGGCTGGCTGAGCATTTTATCTAGGCCCCCTCTTTCTTGTAGGCAGTGTGACAGCTATTCCAGGGAGGCTGCTTGGGACCCAACCAAAGCGGTACCCCTGCCTCTCCTCCCCTTCCCTGTGCACCCTTATCCTCCCCATCCCCATGGGGATAGTGGCTCTCCTGGTCTGATTGCTTTACAGATCCAATCCTCTCACTCAGCACTGCTTAGGAGAGGAGAAACTCCCTGAAGGAGCTCCGGTGAAGAGCCAGAGCCCCTCCTCCCTGGAGACCGTGCAGCTCCCCCTCATGGGAGGCTTCTTCCTGGGTCTCTCTCTTCCTGGGCCTGATAGATGCCTGCACTGGAGGAGAGGTGTGTAAAGTGAGAGGACTGCTTGAAAAGGAAAGAACAGGCAAGCACGACCTAGCTGTGTGCTCCTTTCGAGAGGCAGATGGGAGGAATCCTGTCAGACGGCTGAAGGCATGTGCGGTGAGCCCTAGTTGGAAGATGGCTGCCCGGAGGCAGGAGGACCGTGAAAGACCAACTCTGACCCCGTCTCCCCAAAGAAAGGCTCTGTCTTTAAGGAGCACAGAGCGGAACACAGACACACACACGGGCGCCTACTGTATGAACAAAGGCTGAGACGGTGTGGATGCTGTTGAGGGCGTGGACTGTTTCTAGTGGTCATGAGGCATAGCATCCCCTACCCCTCTGGGCTTGTCAGACTGTTTGTGGCAACTGTGGGAAGAGACACAGGGTCTGGAGGATCCTGAGGAAAGGTATGCATACATTGACCTGGGGAGTCAGAGGAGGCTGGTGACTGAGGGGACAAGCCTGGACGTCACAGTGAGGGGAGACTCGAGACAGCCAAGAGCCCGGCCGCTACAGGCATATTTCTACATCCGGCTTTGGAGGCCCGTCCTCCGCACCTCCACAGGGCACCTGTACAGTTGGTGATATTATTTACTTAATATTTATTTTCAAAGCATCTTTCTCATTTTACTTAAATAAATTCAGCTTAAAAGGAGACTTTTATTACTGCCATAAATGGAAAATCAGCATTGCTTGCCATCCATAGAGGGGAACCGTAAAAATCAACACTAGGCAAAGCAGGCATCATCAGTGAATCCCAGCAAGGCTGCAGCCGGCTCGCGCCTCTGCCTCCTGTCTGCTCCACAAACACGGAGGCCGGCGAAGGGGAGGTGAGCCAAGAGGTTTGTTACTAAATCCAGAGCAGCAACACACAGAGACATTTTTTTTTCCAACTAAAGGGGTTTGGAGCATAGGTCCTTCTAAAAGTGTGGGTACCCACGGGTACCCCTAGTTTCCTGGCTTGGTTCCGTCTCACTGGTCTAGTATCAAATTTCACACGCAGAGCTCTGAGACCTGTTTGGTGCTGTGCCACAGACAGGAGCCTTTGCCTGCCGCTGCCATGGATACTTTGTATCCCCTCCACTTTGTGATGCTTCCGGCCTCAGGCGCTCGGAACAAGGGAGGAGAAAACCAAGGCAGAAGACCCTCAAGTCTGTTATCCTCCAAGCAGGGAAGCAACGGCTCAAAAGGCTGGCTTGCTTCCAGAATGAGGTGTGTGCCCATAACAGACACAGGAGGGAGTAGAACACCGAATTCATGAATTTTGAATGAAATGGGGAACTTCAAGCTGGGTCTATCCCTGTGGGAGCCAGCTTCCCTCCTGCACAGGAGCCATACCCAGTGTCTCCTATCTCACCTGATCCAAGGCCAAACCCATCCCAGCAGCCTGAGCCGCCTCAGCCCCTGTCCTCATAAGTGTGGCTATGCTGAGGAGGGGACAGATTAATGAAGGCTGCTTGATGTGGGGGGCATGGTAGGTCCCCAACACCCACTGCTCCTGGTAGGATTATGCATTGAGGAGATTTAGACCTGAACATGTTAACCCAGGTGGGGTCTCTGCCCACCCTGGGGTGTGTGTGCGTGTGTGTGTGAAGCTTGCCACAACCAATACAAATACAAGGACAATGTATTTGAACACTCAACTGTATGCAGGGTGCCCAGTGATACTGTGCCTCAGTTTTCTGTATCTCCATCTATAAAATGGGAATGATGGCAGCAGCTGTCCCAAAGGATTGCTGTGAGATATAATACCACCACTATCTAATAAGGTGGTCTGTTTCCGCCTTGGAGAGCTATTTCCTTCTCCTTCCCCAGTGCATGTGCCACCATGCCCAGCAGCCAAAGTGAAATTTACTTAAAATTAACCAACCTAAAAGTAAAGGACAAAGAGCTGCTGGGAGACCCATAACATTACAACCCTCCCTGCTCTCTAGTCCTCACCACAGCAAAGGACGCCCTGAACAGTAAGCCATCTCCCTGCTCCACTTTCCTCCAGTCCCGGCAGCAATTGTCTGTGCAGCCTCATTGGATCGGCCCGCACTGGACATTCCTACGTGATCAGATGTGGTGTCCCACGATTGGCTTCTTTCACTGAGCACAGTGGCTTTGAGGGGGGTGGCAGTGTCTCCTGACATTTTGGGGTTTTTACTTATTTGTTTGTTTTTACATTTCTATCTATTTTACTTTGCGCCAAGAGTCAGGTGGGGCTTGCCTTGCACCATGACACTGGTATGGTCAGAAGACCCTTTTGGGAGTTGGTTCTGTCCTTCCAGCATGTGGGTACTGGGGATTGAACTCAGGTGGTCAGGCCTGGTGCCTTTTCCCACAGAGCCACCTCACTGTCCCTCATTCCTTTTTGCACAAATCAGTCAGTCCTTCCCTCTTTCCTTCCTTCCTCGTTTACAAGAGAGGGTGTCACATGTGTCCCAGACCAACCTACAAATCGCTATGCAATCTTGAACCCTTGGTCCTCCTCCCTCTGCCTCCCAAGGACTGAGATTACAGATGTGGGGTACCAGGCTCAGTTACATGGCACTGGGAATAAAACCTGGGGCTTCGGTGATGCTAGGCAAGTGCTCTCTCAATGGGGCTATGTGTTTCTTGTTCGTGTGCTTGCTTGAAACAGGGTCACTCTCAATTTGTAGCCTGGGTTGGTCTGGAACTTTCTTTGTACATTAGGCTGGACTTGAACTCTCAGAGATCTGCCTGCCTCTGCTTCCCAAGTGCTGGGACTAACGACCTGTGCCACCACCACCCAATTATTCCTTTAATGCAGTAAGAAGTGTCTCCTGATTCCCATGACAGTCAGGAAACATGGCCCTTCTCACTCTCCTCTTACTTACGGGGAAACTGAGACATGGAGAAGGAAAGCTCAGTTTCCTGCCGGGCCACTCAGACACTAGGCATGCACCCACTGAGCAGGCTGTGCTGTCATCCTGCAGCTGGGGGCAGAGATCTTCCCAAGGCCACCAGCACACCGAGGGAGATGGCAGTGGAATTACAAATCTAGGGAGATTTAAGGAGAGCAAAAATATTCTGGCACTTGCAGGATTGTGGGAGTTGATCAGGCTTCCCTGGTGGAATTCCTGCCTCCTCCTCCTCCCACACAGGCCAAAGGGAGGGAGAGGCAGGCAGGTGTGGGAGGCCCGGGGAGGAATGCCAGGGACGGCAGGAGGGAGCCAAGAGTCCTGCTGGCTTCAGACACTTTCTTCTTCTCAGCCTGGCTGTCCTGCAGAACCAGTAGGAGTCCCTTGCTCTGACGGGACTCCTCACTGCAAAGGGAAGAAAGAACAGCTGTGGAGAGGCCAGAAGGATCCCATGGAGCGTGGGGGGGAAGGGAGGAAAGGCAGAGATGAGAGCAGTGAAAGTACCCAGGGTGCTACTGAGCAAGGCTCTTGGGTAGCTCAGTTGTTAGGGGCAGAGACAGGATGGCCTCCCCTGGACCCTACCCAGAACCTCAAGTCTGCTAAGTCCCAGCCCTGTTCAACCTGCCCAACTGCACTTGGGATCCCCGAGGTGCCATCCAGCCAGGGCCCTGAAGACTGATAGACCAGGGTTGTAACTCCCTCTACACTTACTGTACTCCAGTCCTAGGCTAATCTCTGTGTCTCTTGTTTTTTTCATCTGCAAAATGGGCGTGCAAGGCCCACACCTGGCCCGAGGAGTCCTGACAGGCGGCTGATGCCCCCTCACCGGGTGGGCTTGGTAGGACTCCTCCCTCTCCAAGGCTCTACTCTTCAATTCCTTAGGGGAGGACTAGCTTAGCCTGGCCTCTCTAAACCCAAGGACAATTCTGGAATCAAGAACAGAAGGGGTTCTGCCCCACCCCGAGGGGCTTTTTCAATTCTGGTTCCCTCTGCCTGGGCCAGAGGCACAGCACCAGAAAGGAGAGAAGAGAGGAGGGAGGAGGGGCATACAGGACGCCAGTACTGGGCTAGTGACAGGGGACTCCTGCTTGCAGGGGGGTCTAGGCACATAAAAGGACTAGTGTGTGACCAGCCCTGCCCGGGGCCTCCCTTGGGCATCAGCCTGCCCCTCCCTCTCTGAATCTGCGTGCCCTGAGACCATTAGTGTGGCTTTGTTTTGAGTGCTGTCTCCACTACCAAGAGCTCTGGCCGCAGGGCCTCCATTAGGGACCCTTTCCCAGGGCCGATGACAGGCGGCAAACAGCTCCCCAGCGAGCGGGCAGTAATTGCCGCTGTCTCCAAGGCCGGAAATGATTTTTTTAAAGCCCCACAAAGCAAAACAGACACCTGGCTGCATGCTTTCTGCCTTCCCACCTCAGCCAGGAAGCAAGCCCTCCTGGTATGAGCACAGGGGGTAGAGTCTCCTGACATCCAAGAGTATGCTGAGGAATCCAGGCCGGGGGCCCAGGCCCACTATGCTTCCCACGGCCTGTTTTCTCATCCACAAGCGAGGCATGTAGAATGATGTCAAGGGTACCTGTGGCTTAGAGCACAGGAGACATGGAGGACAGCTAGAGGGAAGGACAGGAGTGAGGCAGGCAGGGAAGGGCAAGGGTTTGTGATGGGGGAGGACTTGGCACAGGGATGAGCTGGGAGAGGACGCACTTCATGCACTTACATACACAGGCGGGCATACACACGGGTTCCCACCTCCTCCCCGGACGACACTGCCGCCCTCCCCAGATACTGAGCCAGCATCCCACAAGCCCACACTCAGTGAGCCTCAAACTATACTCTTGGTCTTCTGGTGGGCAGCATCCCCTCCCACACCAGCCTGAGCTCCTGTTCCCCACATTGCATCTCGACCCAGGCTTTTCCTACTCTCTGGCGGGCGTGTGGAGACAGTTCAGTGTCTGTCTCCCAAGCACAGCGACCTGAGTTTGATCCCCAGTGTCATAAGGGTGGAGGTGGCAGTGTATGCTGGTAATTACAGAGCAGGGGAGGCAGGGGTAGGTGGATCCTTGGGGATCAGGTAGCCAGCCTGGCCTGATCAATAAGACTCGGGCCAATGAGAAACCCTGTCTCAAAAAGCCAAGATGGGCTGGGTCTGAGGAGGAACATCTAAGGTCGTTCTCTGGCCTCCTCTACATATGCATACAGTAGTGGGGGTCCTCATTAGACTTGGAGGATTATGGGGTCGCTGGAAAGAGTGGGGAGCTACTGGTTTGGGCAAGTTGTGACCCTCCGAGCCTCAACAATCGCTCACTCATTCATTCATTTGGTTGACATGGATTGAGTACCCACGCTGTGTGGGCGTTTCAGAAATAGGTAATATATGTGTGTGGTTCTGAGTTGTCCTTGATGAAGTGTGTGTGTGTGTGTGTGTGTGTGTGTGTGTGTGTGTGTGTGTGTGTACAGACAGAGAAGAGAAAGGTGGGGGGACATTTGGAGAGACGATGGTGGGAATGGCAGACACAGAGAAAGGAACAAAGGAAGGTCCTAAGGCAGAGAGGGAAGAATAGAGGACGGAAAGATCTGGAGAGACGGACTATCAGGGGAAAGTGGGCCCAGGGAGAAAGACCAGGCAGATGGCAGGCACAGCACCTGGCAGGTGGCACTGTTGACCCTAAGCTGGTAGTTCTCCAAGGCCCCTTTCTGCTCCTGAGCTGATCTCCCAAGGGCAATGGAGGCTGACCCCGAATCAAAGGCCACAGAGCAGAGGTTCCCAGGCTGGTTCTCAGGCAGGGAGGCGAAAGGATAGCTAGACTCCCTCCCCACCTGTCCTCTCTCCAACTATAGTCCCCAAAACACGCTGCAGGCACGCATTTAAGCAAAGCCATCACTGCCTCCACTGGGATCCCCCACGTGGAGACACTCAAACAGCACACGCACTCACAGAACCCCAGCATTCTCCCGACAACGGCAGACTGGGGCTCCAGAGTGCCCTGTGGGTTCTTTCAGGTAGAACACAGCACCCCCGGTAGCCTGGCATTCCCTCCCCCATGACAGCCCCACAAGCCAGGGCACTGAGCCAGGGCACTGTCAGGTTCAGGGCCAGGGACTGCCTACACAGTCTGCTGGCAGCCAAGCAAGCAGCTGAAAACTCAAGTGCCTGGCTGTGTGCGCCTCGCCCGGGCTGAGCATGGCTGTGCCCTGCCAGCGGTGTGTCTCCAGGTCGGTCATACCTGAGGTCCCCTCAGCATCGTGATCTGAGAAACTGGGTTGCCCTTGACTCCATGGTGATGGCCACATGGTGGAGAAGAACGGAGATGCGGAACCTCAGCCCCCCCCCCGCCCCCACTCAGCTCACATTTGCTACTCTGGGCAGAGCGTGGGCTTTGGAGCGATTTTAGCAGCCCAGCATTTAGAAGCAAACCCAGCATTGCTCAGGTGAGGAAACTGAGGCCAGGAGAGAGGCAGGCAAGCCAAACCCAGCAAGGCAGAGGCAAAGAGGAGCTGGGCAAAGCCACTGGTGTGTCTGCTCACACTGATGTTTTACTCTGAGCCAGAGTAAAGCCACCAGGCCAATGTCCCCGACACAGCTCTTCATCTCCCGTCCCACCCACCCCTAATCGGCCCGTGGCTAGCTGGCAATGCATCGGATCTTTATGAACACAGGCTGTGCTCGGCCTTCTCCAGCGTCCACTGACTCAAGATAGAAACCCAGCTAAAGAGTGGCTGGGTCCTGCTTGCACACTTCCTGTGCTGGGAGGCCCACTCTACGCGCTGTCACGGTCCAGAGGTGAGTTCCCGTCTCTGAGCTGAGTGTCACACCCTGCTTCCTGCTCCCTAAACAATCTCACAGAATCTACTTAAATATTCCTTATGGGTACAGTTGTCTGTCTTTCCCACAAACCCGACAACTCCCCATGGCAAGAATCTTATCTGTCCACTTCACTATCAGTCTCCAGGAGCTAAATGGCCTGGCATCAGGCAGGTGCTCAATTGGTGTCTGTCGAGCAAATGAATGAACAGCTTCTAACACTTGGCAGCATCCCCCAGTGAGGTATAGCCCTGGCTCGCCCCCAAAGCTGCCCATTCCCATTCTGGATGCCCACAGCCAGGCCTGGGTGCCACCTGCACTTAATGATGTCCTTAATGGTTTCCTATGAACAAACCCACTATTTTTAATACCCAGTTAGTCTCATCCTAAGCAATCATATCTGTGAGATCACGGTTTTGATGTGCTGGTTATATTTTTCCAGCCCACATTAAAATAAATGTACAACTATTAAAACGTAAGAGGTTTGTCTGGGCCTTCTCTCGGTGAGGACTCAGGTTTGCTGAGGCTCTGGGGAGGCTTTGGGAGGGATTGAAACTGAAGTTGGGGGTGAAGCAGAACTGAACCAGAGAACCCACTGATGGCTTCCAGGTAGGAGGGGAGGGACTCAGCTGTGTGTGTGTGTGTGTGTGTGTGTGTGTGTGTGTGGTGGGGAGTGGGGGGTCCAGCCTCCCATCTTCCTTCTCCAGGATACTGGGCACCGCAGGGAGTCAGCAGGTGAGTACTGGTCCTGTATCCCAGATGGTCACTGGCTGGATGGCTTCTCTGGTTTAACCCTCTGCTTCTTTTCTGGTGTGCCATCAGATCAGGGAGGAAGCTCACTTGTACCCCTCCCCAACCTGGCAAACACATCCCATAAGCACCCATGGGCTGGGCCCAGGCTACCCAATGCAAAGTGAAGTCAGTCTTACCCACCCCTTGCTGTGACCGGTGGCCTTGAGGGGAGTCCAATGTTGTAAGATTTTTACTGCAAACTTGTGATACTTAAATTATCTTAGTGTTTTATAGATACATTAATACAGAGGGAGCAAGTGTGAGAATTTGTAGCTCAGACTTTTACCTTGCCGTCCACCCACCACCCATCCACCTATCCATCCATCTGTCCATCCATCCATCCTCTGCACCTCCCTGAGCTGGGTTGAGATGCTTTTCCCACAGCCCCTCAACTGTCAGTTTGGTCCTAAAGGCTTAGTACCCGGAAGTGGGCTTCAGTCAGGTTATCTCTCTTTCCCTCTCTCTCCTTATTCCTTCTTTCCATTAAAAAAAAAAAAAAAGATAAATGTGGTGGCTTTTTAAAAAAAAAAAAACGACATCTTGCTATGTAGCCCTGCAGGCCACAAGGAAACTCCCCATCACCCTTGCTATCCCTGAGTGTAGCAAAGAGTAGAGCCCGAGAGAGACCACCTGTAGCTTCAGTTAGGCAGAATTGGCCCCAGGAGTCTGCTACGGGCAAGGTGTCGAAAGCATCTGGTGCGAAGGCCTTGAGGTAAACCATTTCTGAGGGCCCATTTCCCATAGGAGGCTGGGCGCCCTTAGCCCAGGCTGAGTATTTGAGAATGTTGATGGCGTAATCACCGGTGTAGGAGACAAAGGAGAGCACACGTTTTCACATCAGAACCTTCAGGAGACAGGACTCAATTTACTTCAGTCATCCAGCCACCAAACCAGCCAGTTAATTGATGGTGAGCTACCAACAGTCAGGTAAGGAACCAGGAAGGCCAGAGACATTTTTTTTCAGAGCATGAGATGCATGTCAGAGCCAGGAGCCCCTCCTCCAGGGCACCCCACTGCTTCTTCCTGGCAATGCAAAGCACCTCAGAGCAGCAACCGCTCACCGGACTGAGAGCCAGGCCAAGCTGGGGGCTTTGTCTGCACTAGGGGGACATTAATAATTGAAGGTGCTGGGCTGGGTCGGGGACTGCATGCTGCAGTGGGCTTTCGAGGCTCCTCTGTCTAGATCACTCCTCCCTAAGAAGCCAGAGCAAGCCTGAGTACCACTTGGTGATTCCGGCTTTATATCCATAGCAGGTAGGAGTTACAATTTGAGGCAGGGGTTCCTATCTCCAGATGCCAAGAATTGCCTTGGAGTTCATTAAAATGCAGATGGGAGCTGGGACTGGGGTACAGCTCAGTGGGATCGTTCTTGCCAAGCAAGTGCAAGGCCCCGGGCTTGATCCCCAGCACAATTAAAAGAAGGGAGCATGAGATGGCTCAGCAGATAAAGGCGCTTGCCGGCAAGTCTGACAAACAGAGTTCAAACCCCAGGACTCATGTGCTGGTCCGAGAGAACCATCTTTCCTCTGATCTCTACAAGGACACCTCAACAAACTAAACAAATGGAAAAAAAAAAAAGAAAAGGAAGGGAGGAAAGAAGGAAGGAAAGAAGGAAGGAAGGTCAGGTCTATGGTCTGGGGGTGTATACAATATCACAAATACCCTGGTGGGCACACACTAGGCCCTGTAAACGACTTCACAAAGCTTCTGCCTTCCTGTCCCCACCCAGAGAAAGCACAGGGAGCTCAGATACGAACTCCAGTAAGATCCCCCACCTTCCAGAGCTTCTGGTCCCTCTTGGTGAAAAAAAAAATGCTGCCTTACCGGTTCCCCTGGGAGTTAGGGCTGTGCAGAGAAAGGTGTTCATTACAGGATTGGGTTAAGTCTGCCCAAAGGCTAGCCTCAAGATGAGAGATCCAGAGTCACCAGCACACCTTATTCTGAACGTGGTCCTCCAGGCCCTGGACAGGCGCAGTGACCTTGGCTGAGTCGTTGGCTCTGTCCAAACTCAGTTTCCTTGAGTATCTATCTGATGCCAGCCTCACACAAATGACGCCGGCCTGCAGGAGTTCGCAGTGGCACGAGGTCTGGGCACTTGGAACACAGAGTCAGCATTCCGTACTCTGTAGCTCCCTCTCCTCCCCTCCCTGCTGGGAGCATAGCGGTGAGCTGCCCTTTTCTTATGAGGAAAGCCACGGGCAGCTGCCATTACCATGTAGGAGGTGTGAGTTTCCCCATCCTGTCTCTGAGTGCTGGGGTTCGGGTGCCTTCTTAGAGCCAGGCATCATCCATTCTGCAAGCCTTTGCAATGCTTCCTTTGAAGGAGGTTGCGTGGATGTGGGAGGGTGGCGCTGGGGAGTAAACAGACATCCTCGCTGACCTGCCTGGCCACAGACACTCCGTGCGGAAACCCCTGGGACAGACAGGTGCAAAGCTGTAGCTGGTGGCTGGGCAGGATCAAGTGGAGCTGGAGTCGTGAGCTGTCACCAAGCTAAGCAGTTGAGGCTCGTGGGCTCATCCCTAGGAACCCCTGCTTTGAGCCCCAACCATCTCTCCTAAACCCACAGACACCATCCTGACCTGGCCGTATTCCCTGAATCAGCTGAGGACACACAGAGCCTCAGAAAAATGAAATGATCAGGCTCCGATCTGCTAAACAGCAATTTCGGGGCTTTTTCAGCACACACAGCTTTTATCAAATTGGTATTCTCCTCCTGAACACAAATGGCTTATTAGACATGACCCACTTATTCGCCGTGTCTCACTATCATTAATAACTGTTTCTTTTTGTGATTAAGTGAGTGGCTCCAGACCCTTCCTGTGGTGACAGGGTGCTGGGCCCGGCAGAGGGGCAGCTGTGGGGCTCCTTAGCAGCCAGTACTTGGTGACTTTGAGCCTGGCAATGTCGAGAAGGCAGCCTGGCCCCTGCAGAGCAGCAGGGCCATTTCTTGAGGGACAGAGCAGGAGGTCCCAAGGGGTGACCCGTTTATCCAGAGACACAGTCAGGAGGGGATCAGAATCCCCAAAATGGGTCCTGTCCCCTTTGCATACAGCACCTCGCTTGGGCATTTGGGGATTGGTCCAGCGTGGAGATGGGGACATTCCTGGGGCTGGGCCCCCTCAGCGCAGCTGGCATTAGGGGGCAGGAGGAGACTGTCACACAAAGGAAAGAACCTGCCTGCTCAGGAATGACCCAAATTCGGAGGGTCTGGTGCCCTAAAGACAATGACCATAGGCCTCAGAGTTCCATGTTCGTACCTCAAGGAATCTCAAACTCAGAAAGGCAAGTCCTTCTCAGAGAAACCTCCTAGTATAAGTTTTGACAGTGCCAAGGAACTGAGCTGGACGGGCGGGCAGGCAGGAGGGGAGAGAAGGGAGGAATTCCCAGTTTCCCCTGAATGAGAAAGAATGTGACAGGGAGATGAATGGCCTGGACAAACTGCTGCTTCGCCCGACAGACCCTGGAGCCAGCCTTGACTCAGCCGCTCTCTCACTGTGTGACCTTGGGCAACTCCCTTCACCTCTCTGAGCCTTGATTTCCCATCCGTAATTAGAGCATCCTTTCCCTGTTTACCGCCTCTCCTGCCAGGTCAGCAGAAATCATGATGGACACAAAGGTATGTAACTGCGTGCGAGAGGTTTCTGTCAAACCTAGCGAGGTGTATGTAGACACAAGGATGCGGGCTTCCCTAGAAGCAGGGATTCTGAGCATGGCTTTGAAACCCCTCCCTCTGAAGCAACCCCATTCCTGCAGCACACCTGTGAAAGGCCTTCCCTGGGTTTCGAGGCTCTGGCACAAACCCCTAACTCGCCCCCATCAAAAGAAATCATCCTGTTCTCAACCCTTTGTTCAAACCTCCCCCAGCCTGGGCACACAGAGAATAGCATGCATGCTGTTGTAGCCTCTGCCGTCCTGGTCTACCCTGGTTTCGTTCATCCCTGCCCCAGAACACAGCATGGCTCAGGGGCAGGGAGCCTCCGCCGCTGCCCGCCTCACATCACCCAACTCTGCTTCCAACTTGGGCTCCTGTGGAGAGGAAAGAAGCAGGCAGTACTGGGAGCATTTGCTTGCTCCCTGCTCCCACAAAGTCGAGGTTCAACACTTCAGTCCTCTAGGGGCAAGGTTGAGATGGGGTGCCCGAAATGGGGGTACCTGGTAGGATTCAGGGGTTCCTGCTCACCCCCCAGAGACAAACAAACGCCCTACATTCCTCTTCACGCCCAGCCTCTGGCTGGAAGGAGTGACCTCAACTACTCCAGTGTATCCCAGCTCTCCGTCCCTACCTTCTCATCCTCATACTGTCCCCATCCCTGGAATGCCACCCACATGGCAAAGGGAGCCGCCACCCAGGCTAGCAGGTCTTAAGCAACAGCATCTGGCGTCCCTCAGGACCATTCCCAGCGGTGGAGGAGTGGATCCTGATGAAGGGGATACAAGAGCAGTTTCAGCATTAAACCCACAAAGGAGAAAGGCATCCGGGCAGAGAGAAGTGGGTGTGCAAAGTGTGTGCACAAGTGCGTGCGTGCATGTGTATTCCGTGTCTGCAGGCAGACAGGCAAGAGTTGTGGCGAAGCGAAGCGTGTGTGCCCAGGTGCCAGCTGGCAGGGCGAGCCACCAGCCAGTGTCTGATTCGTGTGCGTAGTGGGCACAAGTATATTTACCAGCGAGGAGAGGCTCGGAGGGGGTGTGCAGAGTTGTGAGTGTGGGATGCAGTGAGCGTGGCTGAGTGTGTCCGCGGCTGGAGACATCTGTATGGTCGCAGAGGTGTGTGTATCCGCGTGAGCGTGTTCGCGCGTGGAGGGGGGTCTTCTGAGAGCTGGGGCGAGAGCGAGTGTGCTCTTGGGTCCCCTTCTCGCAGAGCTGGCCCGGATAGGAGCCAGGGTGGGTCCGCAGTCCCAGCAGAGGGCGCCCTGGAACTCTGGGCCGTGGCCTCAGTCGGCGCAGGTTCGAGCACCACGACCGCCAAGTTGGAGCGGCTGCGGTCCGGGTGGGGTTAAGTGGGGAAGTCCGTGGGGGCGGCGCGCGAACTCACCGTGTCCGGAGACGTGGTTGTCCCAGGGCGCATGGCCTGCGGGCCGCGTGGCGCCGCCGAGTTGCAGGAAAAGTGCCAGGTAGTGGAGGGCGCCCAGCGCCGCGGCCAGCGGGGCCCCCATGCTGCGCGCTCCGGCCGGGGGGCGCCGCCGCCTCACATCGGGGCTCCGCAGCCCGCAGAGCCCGCGCCCGCCGTGCCCTGCCCGGCGCCGCCGCCGCCGCCGCCCTCTCCCGCTGGCCCCGGCCCGGCCCCGGCTGCAGGCAGCGAGCGCACGCCCAGCCCGCCGCCTCCGACTGCGGGACTCTTCGCTTGCGCGGAAGGCCACTCCGCGCCGCCGCGCACCCGCCCTCCCCCTCGCTCCCCGCCCTGAGCCGGCGGCGGCGGAGGGATCCGCAGCTTGATTTATCATCAAAGTTTTGCCCAGGCTGGGATTTTTAAAGCGGTACTCGCAACTGGCCTCCCGCGCGGGAGCGGGGGTGGGGCAGGCCCGGGGGTGGAAGGCCACTTGGGGACCTGAGCCCCCTCAGGGCGGAACACTAGGGTGTTGGGAACCGAAATCCGATCGTTGGGAATAAGGGGCAAAGCATCCCACCTGCCACCAGACCCGCGCGCTGGAGGGGCCGCTCAACTTTGCCAGCCTGGTAGTGCTGGGGCCGGGGCCAGGCGGGGTGCAGGACAAGTGGATGGGCTGGGGGGCGTACCCGGGCTGAGACCTAGGAGAGCTGGTTTAAGCTCTGGCAGCCTTGGGGTCCTCGTGTCTCTCCTGTCTGTGCCATGTAGTCTCTCCTGTCTGTACCTTGAGTTTTTCTTCCGAGAAATGGGGACAGACGCCACCACCAGAAGCAGTAGGGGTGGGGGTGGGTCTTTGGAGTTAGGTGGGCAAAGTGGGGAACATCGCGGCGCCCACACAATGTGGTTATCGTTGTGGTTCACGTCTCTGGAACTCAGCAGTTAGTGGGACTCCTAGCTTAGAGGTGTTGGGGTTCTACGCAGTGAACTGGATCGCCCCCTTCTGGACTATAAGGCTCTCCCTAGACGGAAGGTCTAGATGGAGTGCGTGCGTGTGTGTGTGTGTGTGTGTGTGTGTGTGTGTGTGTGTGTGTGTGTGTGTAAGTAAACCATGAAGCAGTCCAATTCTTATTCCTTCCCTGAGGTTTTTGTGACAGGAAAAGAGGTGGGGGTCATTTTTAAAGAGAAGCCCATTTCATCAGACTGCCTTTTCCGAGGTCCTGCGAAGATCTGGAGCAAGTTCTCTGACCCCGGGAAGGATTCTTCTGCCCTCATTTCTTCTCCGCCTTCGCCGGCAGGCATAGTTTCAGCTTTGAGGACAGCACTCTTTTCGTTTAATCCTTTAAGTACCGCGGACAGCGCCTCGGGGGCGCTTAGAAGCCAGGGTTCAGCACAGAGGACAGACATCCCACTTCCCGTGCAGCACCGCAGGGATCCAGCCTCCAGCACAGCGCACGGTACCTAAAGTTTGAAAGACCTAAGAAGCGGAGTGACACACCGTGCTCGCTGCCTTTATTCTGTCATCCGGTGCCCCTTTCAGATATTGTGGTGGATAGCATACTGTTGTCGCCAGGATCAATTCAGTGTCCCTCCCTGCCAGGTGTTGTACTTTCGAAGCACAATTTCAGCACCACGGACATCCCCAACAAAAGCCCTTTCAGCACCACAGACAGGTCCCCTTGGAGGATCAGCCAGCAGTGCAGAGGCTGACACCCAGGACTCTTTAAACAGCTCCTAACCTTCCCGGAACACTGTGGTGGCAGAACCGGGGCTCGGACCTGAGCTCTCTCTTAAAACGCAGATTGGAAACAAATGTGAAGAGAGGCAGACAGAGAGAAAGACAGAGGGACAGAGACTGAATGAGACTGGAGGAAAGAGCACAGCAAAGAGACAAAAAGTCTCAGGTCTTTCAAGGACAGCCTCTAGGAACTACACATGTCCCATCACTGTCAGCTATGAATAAGGGAACTGAGACCCAGAAAGGTTGAACCTGTTGCCTAAAACAAGGCAATGCTAAGAGAGTGCTGGTCCGAGCTGTAGCGTCCAGACTCTCGGGCATATATCTGAGCAGCTTTAACGCAACCCTTCTCATTACAGCTTAGGAAGGCAAGCACCAGGGAGGGCTTTCCTGAACAAGGGCCAAGTCCTCTGTCTTCCCGTCTCAGGGATCTCCCATAATATTCTCCGGCTCCACAGCATCTACTCAAACAACACTGTACAGTTTACACACCGTATTCATATCTGTGACTCCTGAGGCAGGAGAACCTAGCATGTCCCCATTTCTCCCCCTTTAATTAAAATGTCTAAATTACTGCCTAAGATTTGGACAAAGAGAATGACTTACAGCTTCAGTAATGGCCATCGAGGCTCCTGGCCCATCACTGGAGTGGCCCAGACTATTCGGGGTTCCACGTTTTACATTCCTGACCCCTGCGGCCAATATCCTCCTTTCACGGTCAAGGAGACTGAAGCTCAGGGACACGTGTGCAAAGTGCACGTATGACTGACAGAGTCATATGCGAAGAATCTCCAGGCTCTACGACTTCCTTGTGTAATTGTCTCTTGTCCACACCCCTGACCCAAATGCAAAGCACAGACCCTGGAATAACTGAGTTGGGTGAGGCGTGAGGGTAACCACACACTGTCCCCAGAAAGTCTCCAGGAATCCACCAGGGCAGAGCATCCTCACCGCTCACAGGGCTCTGGAGCGCTCCAGGAGAGAGTAAGTCTCCTGTCCCCGGAGGCAACAAAGCAAGCATCCAGCAGTCATGTGGATGACGTGAGGTAAATATCATTGCTATTTCCCCTATGTAAATGAGGATTGGAAGGCCAGCAAGTTCTTTAGCTGAGAGAGGCGCTCATCTCAAAGTTGCTCCAAGCAGGGGGACCTTGTGTTCTCACTGCCAAGTCGGCAGAGCTCACTGGAGAGTCTCCACCCTCCCCTTGACTCTGGGAGGCCACCCCCCCTTCCCTCCTTGAAAGGTGTCACTTGAGCACTGTGGCTCTGTCAGTGGTAACAGCCATAAGATTTGTCCTTTTAATCCAGAATCAATAACAAATTTCATTTAAAAATAAATTAAACCAGGCATTGGAAATCATTCACCGTGCGGGCCAGGGCCCTATAGAGCACCGTCTAAATGGCTTCCTCTCGCTCATCTATCAATGTCACGAGGGGGGGGAAATACCTGAGCTGCCTGATTCATGGGGGAAACGACTTAAATGTATCAGGACCTAACAATGAGCAACGTAAGGCAGAGCCGTACCTCGCACACACCAATAACATGGGAGCGAGGCTTCATGGGAGCTTATCAAGGACCCCACGGTCACTGGCTTTGAGGGAACCCATTTGTAAGGGGGAACAATGGCTTTAGGTTACAGCTGCCTAATTTCTAGAATGCATTACCGAGCTCAGAGGAGCAATGGAATTCTATTAAAGCCTTATCTGCCACGGGAGGGTATGAAACCGGCAGGGAAATCCAGACTTGGCACCAGCTTGCCTAAGACAGCAAGCACCAGGGCTGACCTGGGAGGTGAGTAAAACAGCCCGGAGGTGGGGGTGGGGCAGGCGGGGCCCTGGGTGTGTGGAAATATGTGCATTAATAGAACTCCAGTTGCCAGCGATTACGTTTACATCAGCGAATAAAACTTGGCAGTAAAACATCAGAGCTGCGTCTCCGACAGCACCTCCATTTATAGCCTGTGTATTTCACTCATTCTAACAGGAGGCAGGGAACTCAAGGTGTCCCCGTTTCTCCCCCTTTAATTAAATTCCCTAAATTGCCGCCTAAGATTTGGACAAAGAGAATAACTTACAGCTCCAGTAATGGCCATCGAGGCTCCTGGCCCATCACTGGAGTGGCCCTGACTGTACCGGGTTCCATCATTATTAAAGTGAAATATAAGCCTTGTCTTCCTGGGCCCTGGCTTGCAGAAGATGGTACAGCCTCTTGTGAGAAGCTGGCCCAGGCCCAGGCCTGCCTTATCGTTATCGTTCCCTGTGTGAGCTTCCTCTCCACCGTGCCTACAACACTATACACACACGCATTCTTCCGAAGTCTCTGATAATTGATCGGAGGCTAGATCGACCCTCAGGACTCTCTAGTGCATATCACATAAACTATGAGTGCCCGGGCCACAACCAGAAATGTTGACATCAGTGCCCCATGTTACACTAATGCACAGCCAGTGCTAGGCACCATTCGCTTAGATGGATTCTTTTTCAACAAAAAGAAACTTGCTTGCTGGGAACTCACTACACGGATCAGGTTGGCCTTGAACACACAGGGATCTGCCTCCCTCTGCCTGGGGGATTCTTGTACTGCCTAGCTATTGGGGTGTGGGAGGCATTGACAATCTGCCAACTTAAAAGCTGCCCCCCGCAAGTGTGTCGTACAGTACAACTAGAGTAGAGGGTCCTCAGCTCCTGTCCCTGACTTTCGATCATGGCTCTGTCTGCTCTTGCTCTCCTGGAGGTCAGTGTAGGGGTTGCACTATGACCAGACCCTCTCTGATGACTGCTGTCCTTCCCAATCCATCAAAAGCTGGAAACCTCCACAGATAGTTCACACGAGCCTCCAGGCCTGTAGCCTTCTACCTCCATGGCACCCTGGGGCAGACCCAGCTCTCCCACCAGGACGGAGCCTACCCTTCATGTGTACTTTGCCTCCCCTAGAGTGCCTGGCCACCTAGGAAGGCCCTGTTGGGCCAGGCAGGGATGGAGAAAGATTGTCCAATATGGCTCCTGCCTTGCCAAGCTAGAAGCTCCGAAGACTCCTAGCTGACAGGGACAGTCACTAAAATTGAAATCAAATATATCTCCACTTGAACCTTGTGTAGTCTGGGAAACAGGCCCAGGAAGGAGAGGTGACGTGTGTGGCACCCCACGGGTGGAAACCAGAGCCAGGATGGACATCAAGGTCTCCCAACCGTGCCAGGCTCTTCCTTCCATGTCACTGCCTGACCGGGAAGACGGCCCACTGACACCTTTGCAGCCAGGGAGCTCATCCAAAGGCACCCAAGTCTGAGACGTCCCAAAAGATACCCGCAAAGCTCCCCAGGACCCTTCGTTTTAGAGTGTTCCATAACAGAATACCACAGACAGTGTGGCTTACACTGCACAGTTCGCCAAGCCTCAAACTCAAGGTGCTAGGCAAGATAGACTTCTTTTGCAGCCCGTTCTCTTGACTGGGAGGTGGGATCCCTCTTGTGCGTTCTCAGATATCCTCTGCTTTCTGCACGCAGGCAGGGAGTGAGAAAGAGAAGGGAGAAGGAAGAGGGGGATGAGGCCTCCAGCTCAGTTCCAGGGGAATCTACCATCCTCTTCTGGGCTCCCCGTGCATAGATAAAAGTCAATCTTAAAATAGATAAAGATTTTTTTAAATGTAATTTCAACACATAATCAATCATATAAGCCATTCCTAGTGAGGCACGTCACGGTAGCTCACTGACATGAGCGTGCCTCACACTCAATGCAGCTCAACTGGGACGGCCTCGTGTAGGGCACAATAGTCTTGTGCGACACTTGATTTTTCTAACGGACAATGCAAGATGAAGCTAGAAGGGACTGGAAGGCCAGCGTCTCCATGTACTCATGAATGGAAGAGAAGGCTCATCTGTTGAGCTCTGTGAGCCAGATGTAGGACTTAGCATTTTAACTCCCATGCCTTGGGTGTGGCTGTTCACCTCAGTTGGCTGTGTTGGCCAACGTCCACTGTGCCCGGTTCTGTAACCAGAACCCTCAGGTGGAGGCTGGCAGAAAACAGGATCTCAGTCTCAGGAGACAGAAAGGAATGATCATCTCAGTACGTCAAGAAGGGTTGTTCGCACTAAGGTTTGTTCCCCTCTTTAGGACAATTCATTTTTGTGACTTTCTACTGTACAGCCAAGGATCAAAGACAGGCAGCAGGGTCCCAGCCAGAGAAGCCACAGAAACCAAGACTACCTCTGTCACTATTTTAATGAAGTCATGGGTTATATAGTTAGCTGACACAGGACAGCACCCCTCCCCAACCCCTCACCACTGCTGCTGCATAACTGTAGGCTTGGTAATGGCAAAACGATGCGCCTCTCATTCCCCATGGTGTTCTCAAGGCCAGATGTAACTGCTGCTCTGTTGGCCACACCCTCCAGTCATGAGCAGAACACTTGGAGAGTAGTTTCTTCCACCTGACCTGGGTTTGGGACCTTGTCTACAGTAAGCTCTGGTGCGTGGCTGCCTTGGTGGTTATTTTTTTGGATCACCATACCCGTGGCTCACCAAGGGTCCAAAATGCACCAGGCTTCAAGCCAAATAGAAACGTGGTATTCCATTTAATCCTCCTAGGACTTGGCATGCAGAGACCATCTTGCATTTGGGGAAACTGAGGCCCAGGGAGGTGCCCAAAGCCTGTCTGGTGGCAGATCCTGGAGCCACGGTGGATCACCCCTGAAGCAAATATTGAACAGTGTGCCTCAGTGATGTACTGCCACCAAGGGCACTTGGCACGTCCTACCTCATGCAGGGCACTGCCCAGCCCCATTTTGCACAAATGAGCTTGGTACCTAGAGGCCCAAAGGTGTGCTTACAGGACAGACTGGATGGTCTGTGGGTATTTTCATGGAAGCAGGGGGATTCTTTCTGTTCTAAGGGCAGGTTTGAGGTCAAGACCTCAGCTTGGTGATGGAGGTGGCCAGGTTGTTTTCCTCCAGTGCTGGGGTTCAGTCCTCCCTACTAGGCGGCCCTGGGATCCAGCAGGCACAGGCCCTGTCTCCACTTCCTCTGGGTTCCAAGTTCCCTCCTGCAGGTGTCACTAAGGGTCCCTGAAGGTTTGGGTACAGGCATTGGTTCAAGCCAGTGTCCCCTCATTCCTTCGTGTGCCTCAAGGCTAGAAAGGGTCCTCAGTCCACCAGCAAGTGTCCCCTTCCATTTCAGAGACACAGACACTGCAGCCCAATGGCTGGATGGCTGGAACAGGCTTCAGTCCTTGCCAGTACACACAATTAAATCAAGCCACAGTGGATGAAAGGCAGAAGAGTTACCTTCTAACCCCAACAGTCTCGCCCTCTGTTGTAGACCGAAACAACTCTAGCCCTGTTCCATGTGCTCCTGGCAGTTTATAGCCCTTTTCCTCTGTAATCTGGACCATCTCCAGTCATGGTCCCAGAAGCACGGGGACTTTTCTGAACCTCTCCACCCCAAAAGAGCCTCTGAGATGCCTGGCCAAGCGTGCTGGGACAGCTTGGAGAACAGTCTTCAGATCTACATTCGTATTTTCATTTTTCTTTCTGTCATCTGTAGGCCCAAATTTGCCATCACTGCTCTGCCACTGTGGTAAGTGACAGGACGTGCCACCGGCATAGCTCCTCTCTTGCCTCAGTTTCTTAGTCTAGGAGATGTCCCCCTTTCCCTGTCCCTCCAGGGCTGTTTAGATGAGCAGATACACTTGATTGGAGGTCACTAGTAAACAAGCTTCAGATGAATTGACACCTCCTGAAGGGGCTGTGGTTATTCCCATTTCCTTGACAGAAGAATCGAGGCTGGAGAAGGTGCAAGCTTGGCCAGACTTGTACATCTCGTTCTTCTTGCACATTCGCTGCCTGTTCCCCAGTGCATATCACCCCCAAATTGTCACTTGCTTGCCCACCCTTGAGGGGTGGCAACTCCAATCAGACCCACGTTCTCCCATTTGTGGATCAGAATGTGGCCCCAGACCAGTCCTGGCGTGTAACACTGAGACCACTGTTCCTCTCTCCAAGCCTTCGGTTTCTTCCTCTCCTGACTGGAAACCATGACTCTTGTCTTAGCTTTGTGAGAATTGAGATGCGCATAAGTAGCGTAGTTCAGCCCCAGCATGAAGAAGCCAAGCACACCAGCTATTGATTTGCCTGTCCTTTCTCCCTCTAGGTCATTCCCTAGATGCAGGCCCTCCCATGGTTAGCGTGCCACCTCATTGTACATGTGGGGAAACCGAGGCCCAGGGAAGGGCAGAGATTTCGGAGGTCACACTGTACCCGGACAGGCCTGAGTCTTGGGAGTCTCATTCCCTTTTGCCACAGTTCTCCATTTTGAGCTCCCACTGCCACTGCGGAGGAACCCTGCCCCCACCCAGCTGCAAGCTCAAGTGTATTTTCCTCTTCCTGTAGTGGGAAACAGTCTCCAGTAGTTAGAACAAAATCCCCCTCCCCCCTCCCGCCTCCCTCATGCGTTTCTGGTTCCCTCCCCCTGCAGCACCACTTCCTGGAGGACAGACTATCTTGCAAAGCCTCCTAGTTCCCTCAGCAGCCCTGGCCCTCAAGATCCTGCCTTCTAGCTCCTGGACTCTGAGCCCAGGTGGTTCACACTCCCGCTCAGAGTTTTGCAAACAGTTGGACCTCAGTAAATCCTTTTAGGCCTCGTATTAGGGGCTGGGCCTGGTGGTCCTGGGCCTTGACTCAGGGAAGCCCTGTTCCACATCACTCTGATTTCTGGACCCAGTTTTTCCCTGTGAGAACAAAGGAGTTGGTAGGATGGCCTCTTTCTTACCCTGGGTTGTGAAGGAGGAAGGTGAGCTGAGGCCCAGAGATATCTTTAAGGGATTAAGCTGGGACAAAGACAAAAATTCCCATGGGCAGGGTGAGCTGGCTTGCTTATGGAGAAGTGAGCTCCCCGTGGTTGGAGGCATGCAAGCAGGATTAGTGGTGGTGGTAGGGGAGCCCAGAGGTCAGACCTAAGACCAGTCACTGATGGAGCTGAGAGGCTCTGGCTCTGAGTTGGCTTGCTTCCAAACAGCCACAACCCAGTCTAGAAATGGAGGTTTCCGGGACAACCTGGTTATAGTGCTCAGAGCCTGGGGCATTGCACGTGTTTGCCGGCACTGTCTTCCAGCCAGGGTGCACACCAGGTTGACAGTTTGGCCACTCCCAGGATGGCTGCAGTATCCTAAGGTCAGAGTGCCCTGGCCCCAGTTACCAGGTTTCATGGAGTGCTCTGCCTGGGGGCCTCAGTCTGGAGTCTTGCCTTGAACCCTGAGGGATGGAAGACAAGAATCTTAAGTAGACCCGGGCAGAATCTCCTGTGACCTTTCCCCTAGCTCTCCCTCATCCCATCTCCCTCACCTTCCTCTCCCTCATCCCCTCTCCCTCACCCTCCTCTCCCTCATCCCCACTCCCTCATCCCCATCTCTCTCATCCCCACTCCCTCATCCCCATCTCCCTCATCCCCCTCCCTCACCCCCATCTCCCTCACCCTCTTCTCCCTCATCCCTCTCCCTCACCCTCCTCTCCCTCATCCCCTCTCCCTCACCCTCCTCTCCCTTATCCCCTCTCCCTCATCCCCTCTCCCTCACCCTCCTCTCCCTCATCCCCTCTCCCTCACCCTCCTCTCCCTCATCCCCTCTCCCTTACCCTCCTCTCCCTCATCCCCACTCCCTCATCCCCATCTCTCTCATCCCTTGCCTCCACACGGAGCCCCATCCTTTCCACGCCTCCCAATCACGGCAAACGGCCTCATCAATCATGTTCTCTCTAATTAACTTCTAATTTACCTCTTTAGTCAAATTTGTTTACAATCAGAGACAAGAAAACACGCAGCAGCCTGTGGTACGGATGAGGGGACCAGCTCCAGAGACTGTGAAGGATCAATCAGCTCTTGACTAGCCGGCAGCTCTGAGGCTCCGTTTCCTTCTGAGGGCAGTAGGGAGTAAAGGGGACCACTGCTCAGTGTCCTTGCCACCTGACAGGCATTCAGAGTCTCCATCTCTGGCCTCCCCAGCCCCTGCTGGTCTTCTACCTATCCATGGAAGGAGCCAACTCTAGCAGGTCTCCTGCCCCTACATGGCAGTGTGGCCTCAGAGAGCAACTGGACACCACTTCAGCCTCCCTCTTGTGGAGTGAGGGAAAGTACCACCCACCTCACGGGCCGTGGAGTTGCCTGAGGGTCCCCCATCAGTACCTGACACAGCTTATGACCCTGGGTCCTGGGGGTGGGGTGGGGGCAGGAATAAACGCCTTCTTTGTTTTTGTAGTTTGGAAGTTTCAATTGTTTCAGAAATTTGAAATAATTTCAAACTCAAAGGAAAGTCACAGTGTGTGGCCAGCCAAATGCACACTGTATTTTCTTAGACACGGTGGCGAGAATTGGGGCCTCTAGGTTCCAAGTCCCGTCCACACCCTGTCAGTGAGGGCCCAAGGTGGAGGCTGGAGGCAGAGGTCAGGTGTCCTTCTTGCCTGAACGACACCTTATCTTCTGAGACAGGGCCTTTCGATGAACCCGGAACGTGAGAATTTGGCTCTGCTGGCTGGGCAGTGCCCCTGGGGAGCCTCTTGCCTGCTGCTCTCAGCACCAGCTCTGAGCTCAGTTGCTTTGCACGTGAGTGCTGGGGACTCCAAATTGGAGTCTTCATGCTTGCATATCTGGGGACTCCAAACCTGAATCTTTATGCTTGCACAGCGTTCTACTGACCAAGCCATCATCCCAGCCCCCGAGGTTGTTTTAGATCCGTGCCTCAGCTCCTTGTATGACCTGGACCTCACCACCTTCCTGCTCTGAGTCTGGAAAGGGGGTACTTACTATATACCATCCCATCCTCATGCTGCCTCTGCGGCCTAATGCATCAGTCTGTGCAAAGGTGCATGGTGCCCCTGGACCCACAGCTAGCTCCATGGCACACTGAAGTCTGGGGCTTTGAAGAGGAGGAACCCTGAGATTTTGGGGGAGACATCACATACCCCAGTCAATGGGAGGACCCAGAAGACAAGGAGACAATTTTTTGGGCCTGTAGCCAATGTCAAGGGACAAACACGTGGTAGAAGGTAAGGGGGGAGGGGTAATGATTATTAATGGCTCGGCAATAATTCGAGCAGTGGAGAGCACTCAGTCACCTTGGAGGAGGCCATTGGGTGGGGGTGCAGAAGCTTGAAGAGCAGAGTGGAAAGAGGAACCAGAGCTGGGGGAACAATGGGCTCTGGCAGGGGATCAAGGACCTATGTGTGACCTTGGTCCTGGTGACTTGGTTTCCTGCTTACTGTCCATCAAGCAGATCATTGACTGCAGTTTGAACTCGCTCTTCCCTTCCTGCAACATTCCTCCAGCGCTTCCCATGGTTGCTCCTAACATCTCAGCTCAACATCTCTTCCTCTAGCACTTTCAGGAAGCTCTCCAACCACACCGCACATTCACACATGCATGCACACTTGTGCGTGCGTGCACACACACACATGCACATAAACACACACGCATTCAGACACACATACACACATATGCTCACACACATATATGCACATACATTCTCATACACACACACATACAACACATATATGCAGTCTCTCTCACACATAGACACACATACATGCATGCATACTCACACATACATACATGCACTAACTTTCACACACACTAACATTCATACACATATACATGCACACACATATGCACACACATATACATGCACACACATACATGCATGCATACTCTCATACACATTCATAAACATATATCACATATATGCAGTCTCTCACATACATGCAGTCTCTTTCTGTCTCTCTTTGTCTCTCGCGCGCACACATACACGCGCACACACACACACATGCATGCTCGCACACATTTGTTCTTTACCTTATTACCTGCTTTTTTCCTTCTGTCAACAGTTGATCAGGGACCCTCCTTTCTGTAGTCTTTCTTTTCATGAGTTCTTGAGGGAGGCAGTACCATCCATTATGCTAGATTTTTGTCTCTCAGGGTTCAGACAGACACAAACCTCACACTTGTGTTAGCTTGAACCTTTAGTCACCCATCCAGCACTGTCCCCCTTGGTACACCCAATGTGTGGGTAGGGTAACAGGTCAACAAGGTCTCTGCCCCACCTGCTGTCCTGCCCACAGAACCTCACGGTAGACTCTGACTACTGCGAAGAAGGACCAAACTTCCTGGAGAAACAGTCTTGAGTGCCAGGCTGGAAGAGAGCCTGCCCACACTGAATCTCCCAGAGCATGTGACCAACCATGCTGTGTCCACTCCTGCCAGGCCTGACCACCAGCTGTCAGCCTAAATGACACCTGCCTACCATGAAGTTCTTGGACAGCTTTTGGAGGTCAACCTGTGCCCACCCAGATGGCCACAGTCAGATTCACAACTTCTCCATAGGCTCTTATAGCCTGCCGGGCTACCGAGGGTCTCCATGTTAGGGACAGCAGGGTCTTATTTGGGGACCCAGGAGGCCCACTTTGCCCAGAGGTCCTCAGACAACAGCTCTGGTGGTAATTAGTGCTGGGAGGGGCTGATGTCGTGTCAACCCTGTTTGATCATAATTCCATCTCCCCTTTTTGTTCTCACACTGGCCTGTGAAATTAGGAATCCAGGTCACGCTACCTCAGTTCCGGAAGAATTTGCCTTGTTTAACCAGGAATGGCTGCACTTCACTGTCTCGGAGCTGGGGCTTCAGATGCAGGGTAGGCTGAGCACCCCTACTGGTGCAGCACTGTGCCGTGAGCTGGTGTATGTATCACCTCTGGTGCTGGAGGTGGAGGGGCTTAAATCCAAGGTGGCATTTTTATCGCCATGTTCATAATTGTAATCACCATTTAATTAATGATATTAATAACACTAATAATGCACTACTGTCCTTTGTTTGGGAGGATGACATTGTAGGGTGACTTATCCTGAGGAGCTGGGCAGCAATGGGCCCTCCCCCACCTCTGTTTCCTTCCCTTTTCCCAAGTTCCTCTTCCTGTCATGTGATCTTGCTGCCCTGAGTCATAGACATCATTGTCACAATGGCCTCCCCTTTAGGACAGCTCGGGGACAGTCCAGTCATTCCTGTGTCCCCACACAGCAAGGGGCTAGCCTGAGGCACAGGCTGGTTGAGAGAAAGCAGGCATAGACAGACGGATGGTGGGGGACATTGATGAAGGCCAGCTTATATTTCTGGGGACACAGCAGTCACCCTATGAGGTGTGCGGGAAGGAGCGTGGGGCCTCTGCTCTGTGGAATACAGACGGTATTTGACCATGGGAGCCCACAAAACAGGTGCTAACTCCTGGACCCAGTGAAGTCTGGGTCTTCGAAGAGGAGGAGCCCTGAGATTTTGGGTGGGCTTCATGTGTCCCCTTCAGAGGGAGGACCGTATGGATGCGGACACGATGTGAACTACAGATAGGTTGGGCCACATTCACGGGGCTGCATGCATCACTCTTAAAGGTTGGACATGTCTAAAGAGGGTCTAACCTTCTGACTACACAGCCTTTAGTATGCCCTCTACCTCTTTACCCGGAGGTTAGTTACTGCCTCTCTGGAAGCCACCACCCTGGAGGAGCTCCATCCTGGCTTCCCTGAGCAGCAGTCAGCTTCCCCCCACCTCCCAGATGGCTTTTTTTTTTTTTTTTTTAAAATCTCCTTCATCCTCCCTGCCACTGTCCTGGACTCTGTGCTCTGCACTCTGGAGTGGCCCGGAGCCTGCCTGTCCTTCTCATGGCTGCGTTTGTGCCATCCAGCCTGGTTCTGAATAGTTCTCAATCAGTTCTTACTGCCTTCCACGGCAGAGTCAGCCCTTCATCTGAGAAGCCCCACCTCCAGGAAGGAGGGACCACTGCCCACCACCTGCATGGCTGTGCCCGCTGCTATAACATTCCGGGACACAGGATGCCAGGGCATAGTCTGTTGGCCACTCCCGAGAGTTCTAGTCTCGAGCCTCACTCGGAGTGGCTGGGCACCAGCTAACCTCTTCCCTGGCCTTAGCTTCTCATCTGGGGCAGGCTTCTGGGCCCAGCTCAGAGGGGACCTTTGAACCCTGACCCGGGCCTCCTGTGGCCCCTCAGGAAGCCCGTCCTGTCCTCCAGCTCAAGACACAACACCTGCCCTCAGTCTCGGGTCAGGCAGAAGCAGGGACTGTCCAGCCATGCAGGCTGTTCCAGGGTCCAGGTCCCACGTTCAGTTGTCCTTGTGTTTATCATTCTGACCACTTTGAGGGGCATTTGAGACAAAGCCAAGGGGACAAAGAGGATGAGAGAGGCCATGCCCCAACCACAGTGGCATTTCAGTCTTTCCTCTCCCTCCCCAGCTGTGCTTATCCCTCACACAAACCCCTGTGGCCATTTTCAGCCCCGTGTAATAGTTTCCAGTGTCTTTGCAGGTTAGAGGTCACCCAACTTCTTCCTGGGACAACCACCCCCAGTCCAGCCCCTCACCTCTGCATCCCCCTCCCATTCCCAACTACACATCTGTCTGTCGCGACTGTGAGGCACACACCTGCCACCGGGCCTTCGTGCTCACTGTTTCCCTGGCTGGGGATACCCCACCCCCAATCCGGATACCCCCATTATGTCAGTCTCAGCTCTGAGAGTCTCCCCCAGGCCTCCTCTGCTGATTCACAGCCAGAGTACCCTTCCTTTCAGCCACTCTCCCTTCTCCCTAGCCTCCGCCAGCCGCCTCACGGGTTATTCTTACAGCCGTAGAGTGCCCAAGTGCCTCGCGCATTGTTCCTCCCCCACAGCCTGTCACAGAGAAGCCCAGACAAGTGTCACTGAAGACCCTGCCAGACTTCTCCTGAGGACAGCGTGGAGGGGTGGGATCCCAGCTCTCTGCTCTAGGGTATACATGCTTGCTTCTGTCTACACCTCTGCTCCAGTGGGCGGAGAGACTGTAGAGAGACCAGGTGTATTGATGGGCGAACCGAGATCTGTCCTCGTGGGTGTGCTCAGTCCTTCTAGACAGTATAAGCAGAGGTGCCGGCTCAGTTTTGGAGAGGGAGGTAACCAGGAGACAGCAGATGAAGGCTAGTGAGACGCTACGACACAGCTCAGCACTGTGCGTGGGGCTGCTCCAAGTGTGCCAGCCCCTTCACTGCCCTCCGTGGGCATACCAAGCAGCCCATTTCACAGAGCGCAGATGGGGAAACTGAGGCTCAGGGAGGTGAAAGGACTTGCTCAGGGTCACACGGCTAGGGAGTGGCAGGGCTGAAATTTGAAAGGGCCAGCCAGAGCAGGCTCTGCGTTGTGCAGTCACTGTCCAGGTGGCCACCTACAGACCCTGTGTGGATGACACCTCCTCCTTGCAGCAGCTGGGCTAGGAACCTGTCCCCTGGCTCCCAGAGGGCTGAGGTGAGACAAGGAGCGAAGACATCTGGCCGTGCTGTGTATGGTCACCTGAGGGCCTATGACTGGATGTCTAGGCAGGTTACCACTGGGGTAGGCTTTCTGGCCCTACAGCCCCTGTCAGTGGACAAGAGAGAGACCAGAGGATCCCTATCCAGCGTTGCAAGGAGAGCTTTGTGACCTTGTGCAAATCCTTGACTTCTCTGTTCAGTGTTTCGTTTGTAAAGCTGGTGAGGAGCCTTGTAAGACATCGCTGGGCTCAGAGATGTGCTTCTGTCTGTGGCCTGAGGCTTGTGGACTTTCTGCTGGTGCTTGCTGTCACTCGGACTTTTCCCATCCTAGTCTTTTCATAGACTCCTAGTTTAAAGCTGGGCGTGGTGACTCACACTTGTAACACCAGCACCAGAGAGGCTGAGGCAGGAGATTTGCTGTGAATTTGAGGCTACCCTGGGCTACAGAGTGTCAGATTATCTCAGCCTCTCATTTTGACTGACTGAGGCTAGGGAAAACACAACCCTATCCCCAGCACACATGAGAACAAGGAAAAGGGGCCACATAGAGTGTAGCTGGCTCACCACTGCTGGGCCTCAGTGTTTACATCTACTAAATGGGTCAGTTAGTCATGAATCAGGAAAACGGCACTTGACAAGGGCTTGACCCAGTGAATATTTAGCTGGTTCTAAAGAGTGTAGCAATTATATGGTTGCTTGAGTGCTGGGTGTGCTAATCTGGAGTGACCTTAGCATAGCCACGTGCTCTGATGGGGTTCTATTTCCTCACTTGGAAAGCTCGATACCCTAAGGTGGGGCTTCGCTAAAAAGCTCGATACCCTAAGGTGGGGCTTCGATAGCTCTGAGACTGCAGGAAGTCCGCTGTGTTGAAAGCAGCTGCCCCTGAACTCAGTCACGTGGATTAGAGGGGAAGGTTGCAGGGCTCTGGTTTCACAAGGAGGAGACTGTCAGTGACAAGCTACATGTCCCTGCCTCCTGTGGCCCCATGCTTGTCCAGATGTGGGAAGGACCTATGTCCCTAGGGCCAGGACAGGGCATGCATGTGTGGAACACTGGGCTAGGACTGGTCACCTGGGAGCCAGGCAGGGCCGGGGGTGGGTGGGTGGATTTATGGCAGCTGGGCTGTCCCCTGCAGCGCCTGCTTCTAATGAAATTTTATGGCAGATGGGAATGATGGGATTCGGCAGCCTTAAAAGCACTTCTATTTACTCATTAAAGATATTTATATACTTTCCACCGCCCCACCTGGCTCCTGCTGGCCCAGGAAAAGGCTCCCGGACCTCATTGCTGGGGACGCCTCTGGCCGTGGCCGCCTCTGCAGAGCCTGGAGGGGTTCTGCCTCCATCTTCCTACCCCAGTCTTCAATGGCGGCCCCTGTGGCTCATAACTCAGGACCTCTTCACTGGTCACTGCTCTACTGGTCCTTGGAGCTCCTTCTCGCCATGTTGTCTTCCATAGCACAGCCTCCCTAGGGCTCCCCAGGGCACGGTTTGAAAGTCTCAGCCTTTCCAAGCTCAGGACTCTCCCCCTCTGCCTGCTGCGCTGGCCCAATCCCCACTGGCCCCTGCCTCTCCCTGAGTCCTCTTTGGCGCTTTCTGGAGATCGATGTGTCTTCTCTCTGCTCAGGACTTTTGCACACATGTCTATACGTGGACCCTTCTGCTCTAGGCTTTCTACTTCCTGTCTCTGCTCAAGTTCTGAAGGGACAATCACACAGAGGCCTTTCCAGGGCAGTAAACCTAGCCACTCCCTTCCTCCTCAGTCCTACCTCAGTGTGTCTTGCTTGCTCTTTCGACTCTCAGAAATTATCCTAGGCGTTTGTTTTCAAGTTTACGGACTTCTGGTTTGTCTTCGGAGGTCAGCGCTCCCTCAAGATAGGGATAATAACCCTGGTTTGTCCCCACACGGTATCTGGCAGTTGTTCAGTAAGAGGTGAGGAAGATACCTGGGTACCATGTGGAGGTATGAGATTAGTCTATGGGGGATTCACAAAACTAGTTAGCCTTAGTGAGACCCCAATAGCGGGCAGGTATCTCAGGAGGCTGGGCTGAGCTCCTGGGTTTCACGGATGGGCTGGTTGGAGACTGTGATCAGGGACGTGGTCCGGCTTCTGTACAGTCTATTCCAGTGGCTTCTACCCACCTGCCTAAGTCTAAGGTGGCTAAGGACAGTCTGGGCTGACTGAGACTGGAGCTGCTCTCCTTTTGTCCCTGTCCTAGTGACTTTGTGAGGCTGCCTGGGGATCAGAGTTCGGCTTCCTGGGCTGCAGTGGGCTGTATCTCTTCTTTCTGTAGTGATCGAAAGGGCCACAGGAAGTGGAGACCGAGCAAGCTGGGAGACAAAGCACGACCCTTCTCCTCAACCCCTCTTTCAAGGGGCTTGTCGAGCTTGGCCATGGGAAAGGCTCAAGTGACCTTCACCCATGGCAGAGGGAGGCAGGGACAAACAGGGGCCACAGCTGCCAGCTGGTGGGGAGGGGCTGTCTTGGAGCCTCCTGAACGCCTAGCTAGGGCTTTGCTTCTGGAATGTTCTGCACTGCCTTCTTTACTTTTCCTTCCTTCCTGTGGTGAACAGTGTGGCTCTAGGATCAGGAGCAGATTGGTAGATTGCAGTCTCAGCTTTGCCCTCCGTACCAAGGTCGCTCCAGGTCGGGTTGAAATGTGGGTAGTGAAGGCCTGTGGCTTGTGGAAACACACTGTGGCCTATGGAGACACACTGCGGCCACCAGCTAATATACCACCCATCCTGCAAGGGCATTCTAAAACCCTGGAGTGACTCCCAAAGAGAGATGCCGGCCAAATGCCACCACAGCCCCACTGATCCAGAGCCACCTGTTCCCTAAGCAGGACATAGGATATGTCCACACAGGTGACAATGACAAATGCCCTCTCCTCTTTGACTGTGCAACTCTCCTTTAGAAAGAAATTTAAACAGACCTGTGGCATGACGGTCAACACGTTCACACACTGGTGCCTTAGCCGAAAACCAGCAATGAGCACTGTGCCGTTAACTCGGTAGCTTTATCAGGGCCCAGCTCTGTAATGAAGCTTGGCCGTTGGGATGGGCGAGTGTGCGCTGTGGGGCAGATGTCAAATGGAAAGGAAGAGGTGGAACAAGATGAACCCATCGTGGACGGACCTGGAGGGGATGCCTGGCTTAGTCAGCAGGGGCGGCTTCCTGGGAGGGGACTGAGGGGTCAGGAGACACATCTGGAGTGGAGAGTAGTTCAGGGTACACTTACATGCCTTCCTAAGCCTTTTCCAAGGGCGTGTGTTAGCTAATCAAGATGAAGGTGAGTGGGAGAAGCTTGCTCTTTTTCCTGGCACCAATAACTAAGGCCCACCGCTGTGATCCAACCAGTTTCCATGTGCACCAAAGAACACGGCAGATTGAAAATGTGGGCCTGCCTTTACCTCTGCTACTGGGTAAGAAATCTTATCAAGAAGTCTTGCCTCTAGGAAAGCGAGTCTTGTCTCCCTGCTGACACTAAATTGACTCTTGTGGTAATAGCAGAAGGTGCCACCTGGGCACTGGGACTTACTATGGGTGGCGACAGTCCCTCACAGAAAGGAATTCAGCCTGCATGCAAATCTCTCAGACTCACCCATCTTGCTGCCACTAGATTCAGGGGTGTGGACCCCACCATCTGTGAAGTAGTCTGTGAAAGAGGCCGACATGACCTTTCCCTTAGGAATATCTAGCTAAGATGTCCTAGATCACATTTGGATGGGAAATAAATAGCACCTCTCTGGAGTGCTCTGCTCTAGGACCACTGGGCTGTGGACACAGGACGGACAGGAAGGGGAGCTCCAAGAGTCGGTGGACTGGGATGCAGAGCTCAGGATCAAGGACAAGAGAGGACGGCCTTCACGGGAGCCCGGGGAGTCCTCCCAGGGCTGCTCTGTGAAGCAGATGGCGTCTTAGTCAGCTGTGAGTAGCCTCAGGAGCTGGCACCCATGTCTGTGAGTCCAGGGTTCCTAGTTAGCAGAAAGACATGGGTCCGAGTTGCATTTAAAGGTCTCAGCTTTGGGTTGGGGATTTAGCTCAGTGGTAGAGCGCTTGCCTAGCAAGCGCAAGGCCCTGGTTCGGTCCCCAGCTCAAAAAAAAAAAAAAAAAAGGTCTCAGCTTTATGGAGTATTATGATCAGAAGTAATAATTCAGTAATCATGTCCCGTCCCGTCGAGGTCACAGTCCTCGAACTGTGCACTTTCCTGTCCCCATAGGAACTAGACTTTGTATTTCCCCTCCCCTTAAACCCATCAGACAGGGCCCACTCACTATCTGTGAACTCGTGTGTGTGGGGGTGAGGTATCTGGGCGCTGAACCCAGGGCCTTGCACAGGCTAAGCAAGTATTCATTTGGGAGACTAAGGGAGCTAAGTTCTGACTTATTTTGGCAGAAGGGCTTTTGGGGCAAAAAAGGATCTCAGGCAGCTTCTAACAGGCAGGCTGGCAGGTGGAGGGAGCCACTGACAGAGGGCTGCTGTCTGGAGATCCACGAAGCCTGGCTCCCTGGGCTGGCTACCCTGCATATGGGCAAGAGGCCTTTGGAAGCTCAAGACTGGGCAGTGCTGTCCACACATTGGGAAGATGGTTGGGTGGCAGGAGCAATGTTTTAAAATTAAGATGTGAATTTGGAAGCCATGTGTGTTACCTGGCTAAAAACCAATGCAGTTTTAAAAATACAAGAAGTATTGAACAAGCAGTGATCAAAGGAGGACCAGCTTTAGCTGAAGTCGGTGACTCCATAGGTCACTGTATGCATGCTCTGTTCCGTGGACTCTAAAGTGCGCATCGACATAGACAACATGCTGAGATGGAAACCATGCCAGCCAGTGCTCTGAGACTGGGGGATTACAGCAGAGGGATCAGATACACCTTGGTTCGACTCTGGGTTGTGATTCACTGGCCACAGGACCTGAGCCCTTGGGGTTCAGTAAGAAGCAAGAAGCATTGTGTGGCATCGGGACCCAGAGGCCCTTGCAAGGGTGTGGTGCTCCTTGCAGCTTCTTTGGTAACTGAGGGCTCGTGCTATGCTGTGAGGAACCTCTGGCTTTCCACTGCTGCCCACACTCCCTGCATGTGAGCACTCTCCTGAGGATGGCTGTGATGTGGGCGGGGTGGCGAGGCCTTCACTTCACCTCAGCCAGGAGGTCAGCCATACTGACCAAGCCACAGCCACAGGATGGAAGCCAAGTCAGTCTCAAAACTACCCACCACGTCTGTCAACGTGGGCTCTTCACTCCCGTGAGCGCTAGGGTACTGTCAGCCTGCTCTGGGGATGTCACAAGAGGACAAAAGCACATATCCAACGGATAAGGTCAGGGTCATCTGCTGACCTTACCCAGGAGCCTAAAACACCAGCACCAGGGCCATGCACAGATTTTCATTATTATAATATTTGTTGTTATTATTAATATTATATTACTATTATTAATTTATAGTTTTTTTTTTTTTGAGACAAGGTTTCTCTATGTGGTCCTGGCTATCCTGGAACTTGCTCTGTAGACCAGGTTAGCTTTGTACTCAGAGATCTGCCTGCCTTTGCCTCCCAAGTGCTGGGATTAAAGGCATGCACCACTATACCCATCCAAAAAAAAAAAAAAAACTTATGGTTGCAAATGGTAATGTTCAAATTCCCTCACGTGTTATGACATTTCTGTGGGAAGCGCGCAAGACTAGAGAAGCAGATCAAACTGAGGGCTGATGGTTTAGCAGCCCCTTCCTTAGCAGCTTTACTAGATACAAACCACATCACTTGATCTGTCCTCTGAGAATGGACAGCAGTGGTAGCAGTGTGCTCACACAGACGTAACCATCCCATGGCCGACCATAGTGTGTTTCCACTGCCCTGTGAGAAAACCACACACCCTTCGTTCCTCCCCTCCATCCCCTGGCTCCTGAGCTCCAAGCAGCCAGCGCTCTGTGCTGTCTAGACTTGTCTACTCAGGCATTTCAAGACAGAAGCACTGGGACTGCAGTGTGCTGGGACTGCTGTGGTGGGTAATCTCAGGCCCTGTAGTCCTAGAGCCCTGCCCAGACTGCTGTGCACTAACACTCCTACAGGTGCTGTCCACACCGGGTGCCTCCTGTCACCACCCACAGGTGCTGCCCACACCGGGTGCCTCCTGTCACCACCCACAGGTGCTGCCCACACCGGGTGCCTCCTGTCACCACCCACAGGTGCTGCCCACACTGGGTGCCTCCTGTCACCACCCACAGGTGCTGCCCACACCGGGTGCCTCCTGTCACCACCCACAGGTGCTGCCCACACCGGGTGCCTCCTGTCACCACCCACAGGTGCTGCCCACACCGGGTGTCTCCTGTCACCACCGGCCCTCTGGCCTTCTCCAGGTGTGCCTGTGCTTACTGGGAAGGAGTGGGACAGGGTTGGCGGGAAGACTGCGCATACAATGTCAGCACCAGGATACCAAAACTAACTTTAATTTGTTCACACCATACAACTGTAAAAATGATTTCCAGGAGGGAGCCAAGGGTATGTGGCTGTCAAGCTCTGCCTAGCATTCTAGAAGTTCTCCAACAAGCCCAGGATGCGCTTCTGCTCGGTCTCTCGGAACTCAGGGCTCCGGCCATCTCCAATGTTCTCTGCGTACTCTAGGGGAAAAGGACAGGGTGAGTTAGGCTGGATCATGTTTGTGGTCCCTGAGTTGTGTGTCTCCACACTGTTCCCAAATCTTAGTGCACAACAAGGAGCCTGAGGCTTGTGAGCTACTGAGGACCATGATCCTGGAGGCTCTTTGTGGGAAGGGTCTGACTTACCTTCCCACCTCCATGTCTTCTCCCAGCACATCTGTCTTCACCCTTCATGCTGTCACTCAACACAAACCTAGTGGGGCGCTAATGAGCCTGAACACCTGCATCTCTCATCTGTTCAAGCTCTGGCCCCGCTCCCGAATGAATGTGATGTGATGTGACTCTTTCACAGGTCTTTGAGGAACAATGAGGGCATTTTGTTCTGCCACATGGGGACAGACAACATTCTTGGCTTGTCTCTCATATGCCAAAGACCAACTGTGATCTTGGATGTCCCAGTCTCCAGAACTTTAAGGAAAGAAACTTCTTCCTTTATAACAAATATCCTGCCTCAGGCATTCTGTTATTGTAGCAGCACAAACTGGCAAGAAAGGTGCCTGGCAAGTATGCTCTGCCCTAGTTTGTGCTTTGCAGTGTGGGGGCATGTCAACAGCATGGAATCATGGGAACACATCCTAGAAATGCAAGGATCAAGGCACACTCTGCTGCTTACATATGAAGCTCTGGGGGTGTGGTTCAGTGCTGGACGACTTGGCTGGCATGGGCGAGGCCCTGCATTCAGTCCCTAGTATAGCAAGAAGAAAAAAAGGGGATCTGCTTCCACCTACTTCCCAGTGAGAGTGAACAGAAATATACGGCACCTGTCAGGAGCCGTGGGGGAGGGAGGCTTGCTGAGAACCAGGGAGATCAGTGGAGGACTGTCCAAGGCTGGGGCACTGATCAGCACATCCTGCTTGGGCACTGAGGGTGTTCACTAGGACCACATCCTCTCCTGTCCCAGTATGATCATTCTGTTTCAATTCTCAATGGAGGTTCCGAGTCACTTCCCCGGAGGGAACTCACCCCAGGTGCACAGAGCACAGAGACCAAGGCAGTGAATGCCCTGTCCCCATGGCCACTTTAGCAAGTTTCTCAACCAAGCCGTGGTAGGGAGGCAAGGCTGCCTGATGAGCCACACTCTGGAAATATTCACACTTACTGTGCCTGGTTCTACAGATGTGGCCAAGCCACAGGCAGGTTGAGGGTCCAGTCCTGCTCAGAGATGCACCCAAGGATGTGAAGGAATTGAGGCGGCTTGCCTAACTATGACTTGCAAGAGGGGGCATTTACCCAGCATCAACAGTGAAAAGAAATAGGGGTGAGGCTGGTCCCCAAAGTGGCAATCAGCAACCAAGTACCCTGCCCTTGTCTACTCCTAACTTCTGGGAAATCTGCTCCTGGAGCTTCCCAAAGCTGTTCCACAGGGCAGGCCTGGGTGCACTGCTGTGTCCAGGCCTCAGTGGCCAGGACAGGCGTGGGGTGGATTGGGCACTTCAGAGCAGTTCTCAGAAACACATGCAAGCCAAGGGCAGGGACTAGAGGAGACCCACAGGGAGCTGGCCATCCCCAGAAGCAAGTTCCACCACCGTCTCCTGCAGTGTCTCCGGCCATCGCCTGGGCCCAGACTCCATCTTTGTTTCTGGAGTTGTGTTAGAGCAGATCGTGTGCTGGCTACCGCGGGTTATTTCAGCTGCTGCAGCAGCTGATAAATATTGAACAGATTCTTCCCAGAGGTCCTGGGGAGAGTTCTCTTTGCTGTGCGAGGAAGGGAGAGGAGAGATGCTAGCTGAAGGGAGACCTCTGGGGTAGGGAAGAGAGAGCGATGGAGGACCAGGGAAAGGGAGGGAAGGAGGGGTGGGCTAGAGAGAGGGGGCCATCAGCACCCTTCCCTACTTTCACAGCATCTGAAAGGCTCTCAGAATAAGGGCTTCGATGGAGCTCTAACCCAGGCAGCAGTGCTGAACACATAAATATTAAAGCAAACTTTAGACAGCAGGTTTACCACACAGACACGGAATACAAGCTGTTCTGTGTATGTTCAGAGGGAGAGGGGTGTGGGGAGGGCAAAGAGAAAAGCTGTTTTCCAGGCAGGGGTCTGGACCAGTGCGTGCGGCTTACTCAGAGCTCCTTAGGAGATGCAGGGTGGAGGAGGGAGGGATGGGCAGGCCAGCGTCTCCATACTGAAGACCTCATTGACACACCAAACACGAGACAGAAACTGCCGAGGCAGGTGCCTCAGGTCCACAGTGCCTGCTTGACAACACTGGGGTTGGCGACTTGCTTTAGCAGGACATTTGCGGGGCCAGGGGAACTTATTAAGGATACCCTCTGAGAGAGGAAACTGCTGTTGGTGCTGATGGGCCACATGGCCATTTTAGCTGGCTGGTGAAGCACCCACACGACAGTATCTGGAGGGACGGCATTGGCCACAGCTTTGCTGCTGGTTCCTCAGTCCAGGTCAAGGAAGAAAGGTCTCCATGTAATGAGCACATCCTCGCTCCTAGACACCCAACACACTTCAGCCTCACAACAGGCACCAAGTGACATGGGACATGGGTGGCACCACCCAGCCCCAGCAGTCTTGGTGTCTCTATGTGCTTACTGGTCATCCTGCATTCCAGGGCTTCTGGACGACCACAGGTAACACAGGATAAAAGTGCGGCTGAGCCTGGTCTGGTGTCACAGGCCGGTAATCACGGCTGCTCAGGCAGGAGGATCACAAGTTCAAGTCCTCTCCCCGGGGCTGCAGAGGGAGGACCCTCTCAAAAATAAAACAAGAAAACCAAACAAACCCCTAAAACCGAACAACAGAGTCCAAGAAGGGTGGCTAAGAGCATGTGTGTGCGTGTGCGTGTGCGTGTGTGTGCGTGTGTGTGTGTGTGTGTGTGTGTGTGTGTGTGTGTGTGTGTGTGTGTGAGTGCACGCACATGCGCTCATGAGCATGTCAGTGAGGTACGGCTCTTCCTTTGAGATTGGCTTTCCGTCAAAGCCTAAAGACCCATCTTGGTACACAGCTCGCTCAGTGGTGAACATGCCCTGCTCTGTGGCAGAATCAAGGGTGGAGGCAGGGAGCCACCACTATCCTGAGGAGCCCCTCGGGGAACTGCCCTTATCAGTTCCTTCAAGAGCCTGTGGTCTTCAGGCCTGTCCGCCTGTTTGGGGATGGCTGGCCCAGGGAGCGCCGAGTAAGCAGTCTGCAGAAAGCAGGGCTTTAATGAGCCATCAATTATTCTGGTGCTCTTGGCACCCCCCAACAGAAAAGGAGGGAGGAAACCATGAAAAAGGGGACTAAAAACCCTGGGAAAGTCCCCTGCTGGGCCTGCCTCATCAGCGGTTTCCTGAGACCTCCAGGGACACATCAGCTGTCATCCTGCCAGCAAAACTTAGGAAATATGTAGGCCATAAAATCAAAGAAAAAAGCTCTCATCTAATTAGTATGTTAAAAAAAGGAGGCAACCCAAACTGAAAAACAAAATTAAAATCAAAGAGGACAGAGTGATGAGCTGGTGTTCTTTATGAGGCTTTGTTTCCTCACTCATTTTGATGGTGAAGGCTAGGGAAGAGGGGGAGGGGAGAGGGGAAGGGGGGAGGTAGGGATGAGAGGAGGGCAGGGCAGGCTTCTGGGGTGGCCTGCACAGAGCCAGCCCTGATCCTCTAACCTTGACACTGACCTCACGCTGCTAAATGACAGGCACTGAGGGTCCTTCTGTATCCTGTAAGGGGGGTCATAGATATGGCACAGGCTCTGGATCACTGGGCCCAGGGATAGGCTCCCCCTGTCATGTAAGAGGCAGGGTGGCCCACAGGAGGGGCTGAGACCCTTTCATTATAAAGGTCAGCATCATGTTGCAGGCCTTCTTGACAAAGTAATGGTGTCCAGTTCCCTGCTGCAACTACTGTCACCCACGCACTAATGGCTTCAAATATCCAAACCATCTCCTGTGAGCTCTAGTGAGGTGCCTACAGGCTGCTGGCAAACAGGGTGACGCTGTCACTACATATATCCCAAGCTCACTATGGACTCAAAGAATTCATAACCTGTCATCATACCTGCCTCACTGGCTAGGATCAAGTCCAGATCACGATGCCTGCCTGCCGGGACTCTGGCCCCTGCTCCTCTGCCAGGACGTGCTTGGCTGTTCACTGCCCTCCTGCCTGTCTGCTGCCTCTTGACTCTAGTTTACAACTCTTAGGTGGCACCTAGCACACTGTCTGTGATCAGCAAGGAGGAATGCGCTGTCTCCTGCACTAGAGGCAGATCTGGGCCAGAGCAGCGTCCACTGACTGACTGACTTGTAAGAGGTCACTGACCCATCTGTGTCCCTCTGATCTGCCTACTCCAGGAGGGTATGCGCTGGGGACACTGCCTAGCTAGCACCTGAAGAGCCAGGAGGGATCTTAGGAGACGTCATTGCCATTAATCCCTAGGAGGAGGGCTTGGATGAGCAGTGTTGGAACACTGTTGAGTTCCTATTATGAGCCGTTGCCCCAGGAATTAGGAGACATGGTGGATAAGTCAGCGACATGCCTCATATCACGGAGCTTCCCCTTTAATGCGTGAGACAGATCAAATGAGTAAACCAACACATGGATAGAAACAATTACTGACTGATAAAGGGCTTGGGAGGAATACAGACGGAGAGGAGCCATGGACTCAAGACAGCATCAGGAGGCCGAGTGGGCGGGACTTCCTGTGGTCAATGCCTAGAGAACCCGGCTTGGAAGGAGGGTGTGGGGTCTGGTCAGAGGTGGGGGGAAGGAAGGCATAGCAGAGAGCAGATGTGCGGGCCTCTCCCCGGCCCAGACCCACAGTGAATAATGCTGTCAGCACCTAGGGTGAGCCAGCACGGAGGGTGGCGGAGGCTGCTTGAACGAGATTTTTTTGAATGACCTAAGATATACACAGAACAGTTCAGAAAGGAAAACATCCACCTACTACGTTTCAAGCCACTACCAACACTTTCCCCTTCCTGGAAGCTGGCTGTTTTGACTAAAGGGATGGAGATGCGGGGAGAAGCCGGGGAAGCAAGACAGCAGAGCCCAGGGTGATCAAAAGCTCTAATTGAACATGTAGGCGTTGGGAGTAAATGGCAGTTACAGGCTGGAGGTGCGGTCCCCCCAGTCCCTAGGAGGAGGCTGGCTCACACCAGTGAATTCCCGAGGCTCTGAGACTGAAGGGAACACCCAGGGTCCCCCCCCAGGGCCAGGGCCACCCCACCCTCTTCTCTTTGGAGGGAAGAGCAGATGCTAAGGCCTCACAACTGTCCGTCATCGGCATGGACACCGTGGGTACCACGCCTGCAGCCTGGCAGGGCTGCACCAAGCATATGGCTCCCAGCCCCGGGCCTTCACTCACTGTCCTTTCCTCTTGGAATGCCGCCGTCTCAGCCCCCAGACCAGCCTCCCGCAGGCCTTCAGCTGAGCCTTACTGCTGGCAGTGATGAACATAGTTACCTAACGTTTTATGACCACCATTTAGTGAGCTTACTGAGACTCAACAGTCCCCATAGCTGCCACAGCCACCTCCTTCACCTGCAGGTACAAAGGCTGGGTCTCCTCCTGAGGTAACACAGCCATCGCAGAGCCAGGAGGCAGATCTGGAGCTGGCCTCACAGCCACTCATCTTTCCTTCCTCTCGCCTGGAAGGAGCTACGAACAGCTGAGATGCAAACCTCAGTCAGTGTAGCCCAACTGTTATCTAAGCAGTGTGCAGATCAAGGTCCAGGAGGAAAGTGTCTCTGTCTGTGCTCTACCAACCCGACAGGACCCTGAACTGTGGCGCCATCCTGGACATCTAAGCCCATCCTGTCCTGGTCAGTGCCGAGCCAAAGTGGCCCGTGTTGCTCCTGCAGCCTGAGCTCAGTATAGACAGTCTGCCTTGTGGGTGACCAGAAGCCTCTCCAGAGCTACTCTGGCCTGGTCAGGTTCAGAAAAAGACCCAGGAGCACTTGGGAGATAACCTCGAGAACGAAGGGAGGAGAAATGCTCACCTTTAATGCTCCGTGCAAGGCCAGCAGCGCCTTGCTCAACCTTCCCACACTTCTCAGCACGAACATGGGAAAGGTACGGTGCTGGCTCAGGGTGAGGCGAGCCTTGCTAAGCCACCACCTCAGAGTCACTGCTCGGCCTGCAGAGCCGAGCATCTTGTCATGTCCTCGTCCTCTGAACTACTCTATGCAGCCAAGAACCACCTTCTTATTTTCTGTTTGCTGTGGCTTAAGTGTGAGTGTAAGGGGTGCCTGCTTGTGTGTGAGTGCATGCTTGTGTGTGCGCATACATGCAGAGGCCACAGGTTAAAGTCAGCACCCTTCTCAGTGAACCTGAACTGAGGGACTCAGCTAGACTGGCTGGCCAGCGAGCTCCAGGGTCCTCCTGACCCCGCCTGCCGATGTGTGCCAGGCCTTGCGCATGGGTGGTGGGGATCTGAACTCAAGTCCTCATGCTCTGTGAGGCAAGCACTGTATGGGCTGAGCCACTTCCCCAGCCTGTGTGTTTGAGAAGCAGACAGTCCTGAGCCCTGGTGCCTCTTATCTGTGTGTTTAGGTTGTAGAGCTGGAAGGGGAGAGAGGAGGTGGGTGGACTGTGCTTGACGCAGATGACCCAGCACAGTTAAGTGTAGAGGAACTTGCGCTTTCTGTCTAGAGCATCTGAGGCACCAGTTGCTGGGGACATTCATGGGATCCAGCGAGTGCGAGCGGCCCCAGAGGTACAACTCAGCAGCACTCGACTCACCCTTGATGATGTGCCTGACGATCTTGATGGAGCTGCCACGCATGTTCAGGATCTGGTGAACCCGCTGGCGAATCTAAGCAGAGAACAGGATGGGGAAGTACAGTGTCATCCTTACTCCTCCCGATATGGAGGACCCATAGCGAGGGGACTACAGGAAGCACTGCGCTTCTGTCCATGCGGGTGGCCCTCCTACCTGGGGGACATTGGCATTACAGATCTCCGCCATGATGTAGCAGATGTGCTGTAGGATGAAGAGGCCGGCATCCAGGCGCCTCAGGTAGAACTCGTCCTCCATGTCATTGTCTATGATCTCCCCACGCCGCACTATGTCCTGGAAACAAACAAGTACCGGATAGCACTGAGATAGCACTGGGCGAGGCAAAGGATGAGTCTCCAGTCTGGTCATGCTACACAAAGAGCAGCACCACTCAGCAGGGAAAGCCTCTCCCTCTGTCCTGAAGCATCGTCCTGGTTCTCCTCATTCTACATGGACCATGGAGGCCACAGACACAAGTTCAAAGCTCCTCCTTCCTGATGACTTGGGGCCAGAGTGGCCTCACTCATCTGCACATTCCATTCCGGAAAAGCTGAAGAGAGAACAGCAAGCGCCAGTTTCTCTCTTTTTAAAACTTTACGGCTTTCATTTTGTTTTGTTTTTCCAAGACTGGGTCTCTGTATATCCTGGGATTAAAGGCGTGTGCCACCACACCTGGCTAAAACTTAGTTTGCTTTTAAAACAAATGCTTACCTGGGGCGGGGGACATGGCTTAGTGCGTGTAGTGTTTGGCCGTACAAACCTGAGGACCTGAGCACAGGCCTCCAGTGCCCAAGGAAAAAGCTAGCACGTGGGTGGATACTTGTAATCAGGGCTGGGTATGGGGGTGCAGACACAGGAGGATCCTGGAGCCCACTGGCCAGCCAGTCTAACCTGGTTTAGCGGGAGACCATGTTTCAGAGGAAAAGGTAGAAAGTGATTATGGGAGACATGTGGAGCTCTGCCCCTCATGTACATATGCACACATATGCAAATGCACTCGTACACACATATTCAAACAAAAATAAAAAAAATAAAGTGTTTGACGAGGCACGGTACTGAAGTGTAATGACCACGTGAAGGGAATGAGTGGCTCTTTTCCCACTCTCCTCTCCAGGAAATGACTGCTTCAGCCTACCCACTCTTTACGCTTCACACGTAACTTCTCTGTCAGACACACATTCCTCCATCCTCGACCACAAGAACCCAGTCGCCTTCTCCCCAGCCTGCCCAGTGTCCAGGTAACAGCACTGGCATATGTGTCCCTAGCTTCTGCTATATCTGTGACAAGATACAACTGTCTCATTGTTTCTTACTAGTCCATCATCCCTCTACACTTCCAAAGTGATGACAGGCTCTCTCCAACACCCGCCAGACTGTCTATACCCTTCTTCCTTTGCAGCCAATTCTTATTTAAAAACAAAACAAAACAAAACAAAACTCCCCCAATGAAACAGGCTTATAGAGCCACCATGCACACACCATGCCATTCTCCCGTGCATGACCTGTGACACAGTTTTACTGACCACCCTGGAGTTCAACACTGCAGCACTTCTAGAATACCACCCCTCCCTCAATCTGTCGTCAAGCAGCACAGACTGCTGGGAGAATTCTCACCCCTATCATGAGCTTGGCCTCACGATTCCCTGACATGGACCCTGAATGTCCCTCAAGTCCATACTGTTTTTAAACAACCACTGAGATGACATGACCTCTCCCTGTGCACCTCAGGCACAGACTGTCGCCATCCATGTGGAGAGTCAACATCAGGGTGGACTGTGAGCTCCAGGACACTGGGTGGGGCTCAGGGTGAATAGACAAAAAGGCGTCTCTGCTGTGGGCCTGAGTGCGGATAGTCTGCTCCAATGTGGACCAGTCTAAGAGGCAGGAGCTGGGCCCACACTTGCGATGACAATGGCCCATTTCCTAATCCCTGGCTATTTTTATGGCCATGGCTCCTTCTGACAACACAGGCTCCTGTCAGTGAGGGAGCCCTGGGGACACTAGAACTGGAAGGCTTAGCACATGGCCGTCAATCTCCAGCAGGAGCCCTTCAGAGACCACTTAGTCGCAGATAATGCACTTCTTTATTTACCGGGGGCCAGCCTCACGGCAGCAGCGCAAGGCTACTTTTCATCTCGCCCCTAAAGGCCTGTCTACAAGGCAGAGGGCTGCAAGCTGGCTCTGCCGGGATCACCGCCAGGAATCCCCAGCCTCACTCAGTAGCCAACTTCTTGGTAATCTGGTAATCGTTAACGCTCACACAGTAGTCACAGAGCAATGCTGATGTCACAGTGTTTATTATAAAGAGCCTCACTCTCTTCTTACACAGATCCTAACTTCCTGCTCCAGGGGGAGGTCCAGGAACCAACCTAACTTCCATTCACAAAAGCATACGGTGCCCGTACTGTGCATTTCTACCTCACCATAGAGTTTAAGGTCTTATTATACACACATCTCCTTAGGAGCAAAATTAAAGGGGAGAGGGAAGGGATTATTAATCCCACTGCACAAATCAGAAACTAAGGCACGCGGAGGTGAAATTGCTCATTATTCATAATTGCCCGTTAACAGAATACAGACTCCCTGAGGAGGGGACACTTGTCGGATCCACCTCTCTGAGGAGATGAGTAACAGTACGGTTCAGGACCTGGCCTTAGTAGATGTCAAGGATCTAGGAACAGGAAATACTACCCTAAGGCAAAGAAGACAGAAAGAAAAGTAAACAGGGAAGAGGAAAGAGAAGGAAGGAGGCTCCCGGAGGGACTGGAATCCCTGCACTCACCCGCCCACACCTAACTGTGCCAGCTCCCGTGCGCAGAGCAGGGACTGCAGAGGCTCTCATAGTGTAGGGAGCTTAACACACAGGAGTGAACCATTTCTGAAGGCAGCACGAAGACAGGACACGGGTCCTGCATGAATCCTGTAGGCCCAGAGACCTGACAAGGCCTGAGGGAGCCGGGAGAGGCTGAGCCTCTGAGCTGGAATCTGACTGAGTCTCAGAAGACATTCTAGACACAAGAACAGGTGAATTTCTATGATTCTGATGAGGCCAGCTTGGTCTATATATGAGACCCTTTCTCAAAAAAAAAAAAAAAAAAAAAAACAAGACAAAACAAAAACCAACACCAACAAAAACAACCTATTATAAAACAAACAGCTAGAAATAATGGTGAAGAGAGGCCGGCCTGGTTGGCTTGGGAGAGCAAAGTGGTGTGCCACGCACAGACAGAACAGGGGGAGGGAGCAGGGGAGTGGCTTTGTTTGCGAGCTCCCAGGAACCAGCACCTCACATTACTTCTGATAGATTACTATGGGATAGGATCACAGGAGGCCATGGGAATAGTGATCACTCCTGGATCACCCACCCATGGAAGGGAGCAGCTGAGCCCTGAAGGTAGCCTTTGGTGTCAGGCACTCACTCCTTACTCCCCACACCATCGTTACACCAGCTCAAGCAGGGCCACCTCCCAAGGCCAGGCTGGCTGCACTGGGATGCAGACCTGCACTGGTGTTCTCCACATCAGTAACCAGCAGGCACTGAGTTCAGAATAACAGAGATGATAAACAGCCCAGAGCTCCACAATGAGGCTGGGCCAGCTGCTGGTGTTCCTCTCAAGGGCCCAGGGCCCCAACGGTGCTTCCTGACACACTTACTTTTTAACTGGACAGGACACGGTGCCCCAGGGTTCTCCATGCTGTTCTGTAGAAGGCACAGACCCAAGAGAGCAACGCCAAGCTCCACCTGTCCCTCCTCCTCTTTCCTGGAAGCATCTCTGACATCAGTCCATTCAACGCTCAACTCCAAACACACAGTCTTAGGACTGATTGGAACGTAGAATCTTCAAGTGCAGATCTGAGAGAAGACGACAGCTCCTCTCCAGGAAGGGCATGGCCGTCACCGACTGCGCTGAGTCAGGGTGGCTTCTGAAGGCCAGGTGTCCACCCTAGCAGGTTCAGAAGAGCCACAGAAGTGCTGTGCAGTGAGGCCCAGGTTTCGGGATGGCACCTTATCGAAGCAGTTACCATTCTGGGCTGAGGGTTTGGGGAAGCAAAACGCAAGCATGTCCTACTGCTTACGGGGAAACCAAAAGAAAGTGTCTATGTCACTCAGACAGGAAGCAAGTAAGGTTGGGCACCAATCTTTCCAGTCCCCCTTCCTCTACCCTTGGTCTTGCTATGGATGGACATGGGTAACTTAGAGCTGATTAATGAACTTCTGACTCCTTTTCTTGATTTTCCAAGACACAGATTCCTAGACAAGAACTTGATTTGTTTACCCGGCATCTTGGCGTCACAAAGTAAACATCTGACAGACACTCTAAGGGTGCCTGAGACTCCCAAATGACTGTCACACAGCACAAGTTGTACAGCTGGCTGGGACCTGTGTCTGGGGAATATAGAAGCTTAAGGACTGAAACTGATCACTGTGAGCTTCTCCACCCAATGCCTTTCCTGGTGAACAGATCCCACCGTGATCCAGGGTCTCAGGCATGCCGATGACTTTGCTCTATGGGCAGACAAGCAAACAACAAGGGAGCCGAGATACACTGAACAAAGCCCAGGGATGGGTGAGGCACATTTCCTGGACAAGGAACAGAGTGCAGTGAGTGGCCTTTGCATAGTCTAACCTGCAGCCCAGTCTTTCCTTAGCACAGTGGCACAAGCACTAAGCTAAGAAATCATCCAGCACTGAGGTACCTTCCTAGCCACTCAGGACTTCTGCCTGTTTGAGGTTGTGTAGATGGGTTTAGGGTGACGGACGGTGGTGATCAGGGGAGCCAGTTCAAGAAATGCCTGGTGCTGGAGTCAACATTAACACCCGAGCAGGGCATGGCAGTTAACCATTCAGATCACCCTCCCACAAGTAAATTAAATCTCCCTACAACAAACACACAGCCCCGGGGCCTGCCACTGCACTGGGCAGATAATTCACAAGCAACCTGGGTATGCAAATCAAGTGCTCCTGCGCTGGGACTGTTAAAGAGACAGTCCAAGAGTCCGGGTGCACATGCCTCCCCGTTTAACAAGTTTCAGAACGAGAATGTCTCCGTATATTGGCCTGCACATGGAACAGGACAGGAGTTAGGTTTTAAAGCCTCTGCATGGGAAGTGAAAGTGACTGCCTTCTGTTCTGTGTGGCCCCTGGTGGGCATGGGCAGCAGGTTTCACCTTCAGACTCCAGAGGGAAGGCCTGAGACGTATCACGTGACCACTGCAGACCTTCAGTGGAGAGTCTAGCACACTTCCCTGGTGAGGCCCTTCCATTAGTCTGTTCACTTTCAGCAACCCTGGCAGTTTCTGAGTGCCAGGCTGCCCTGGATGAATCACATTTCTTCCTCTGAACCCCAAGAAGAGCTATGACTATATCCACATTCCACACTGGAGGCTCAGGGAAGAGAGGCCCACACACTGGCTCCAAGCCTGTGTTCCCTTTCATAGCGCAAAAGAGTCTTAGTAGCATGGACCCACTCCAGCATCAGTAGATGAGCATCTGGGCACTGTCTTTAAGTTACATGGGAGCTAGTGTAAACCAAGAGCATTAAACAGAGGGATTCTTGGCCTGCCTTTCTCCCAGTAAAGAGGAAACTTAGAAATGAGAGGAGGGCTGGATGTGGCCCAGCTGGAGAGTGTGCACCTCCTGCCTCATGCTCCTGACACCCGAGTCTCAGCCATCTCATCGTAGTGGCTCACTCCTGTAATCCTATCGCCTTGGGGGTGGAGGCAGGTGACCAGAAACTGAGGGCAATCCTTGGCTACACGGCAGAGTTTAATGCTGGGCTGGCACACATGGGGCTGTGTGAAAGCTGGTGGGTGGGGGAGGAGAGACTTAGCTAGGCCAGAAGATTCCATATTCAGTTTGGGAGACGGAGTGAGAAGACACCCTGCGAGGCTTTGTTTAGCTCACTCTGTACACAAGGGCTGGGATAAAATCTTAGATGGTAATTGAGTGAATGGTGCACTGTAAGTGGAACAGATTGCGGCTCCCAGCAGCATAAGCCTGTCGGAGGGTTGCTAAAATAAACAGATTCATCGCCAAAGATGCCATGGAGGGGAATGTGAAGCGTCAAGGTGCTATTCCTGCAGGCTGGTGTGTTCTCTCTCTCAGCTGCATCTCCACTTTAAATGTTAATCTGTCTTGGGAGGCACAACCAAGCCACCAGCTCCCCTTGCCTCGTTCTGGTCACAAGCCCTTGGAGTAAGTGCTCTGAGGATGGCATTTCTACTCTGCCCTGACAGGTAGTGAGCTATCTCTGGCTGAGGGGAGGGGACCAGCATAAAGAGGTGGCTGTGAACCCTCCACATGCAGCCCCAACTGGAAGTGGCAAAGGGAGACAAGATGCCAACGCCCCCAAAGCCCTTCCTCCAAATGCCTCTAACAGGGCGCGGATCCTAGCAGACTCTTCTCAGCTGGGGAAGCCGAGGCTAGGGAACTGGGGTTGGGATATGTGCATAGCTAACAGATAGCATCTCCAGAAGAGCTCAGGGCTCTCAGGCCAGGGCCCCGGTCATAAGGAAGAGGCTGACTACACACAGCATATGTGCACGTGCCAGGTTCCCACACACGGCCTCACTCTTCCTAACAAAGGGAACTTTCTACGTTGTGTGGGGCAGAGCTGGTGCTTAACCTGGCTATACCAGGCCCCACGGTTCCACGGTGCCTTCTTTCCCTAAAAACAAACAAATAAACAAATAAAACCCCAAATACCCAACTGCTCATTTTGCCAGCGGAGAACAAGCCAACCAGTACTGAGAAGCAGAATTTCCACCATAGCAGAGAGTATCAGAAAATGATTCTATTGGGGGAGAAATTCTACCAGTGAGGACTGGGTTGGAGGCCAGAGCCACTTGTGACAATAATTCTGACGAACAGCCTCCTCTCTTAAGCCGGGGAATATCCGTGCTTAGGTCCCACTGTAAGATTAGCACTCTTATACTGACGCTTTCACCAGTGAGCAAAGCGAAGCAGGGAGTTCAAGGGAGGTACTGTGATCCACAGGCTGGAGGAGAACCAGAACCTGTGACCACTAAGTCTCTCATCGCCATCCTGAGGCTGTGGTGCAGATGTGCTGAGGTACCTAAGAGAAGCTGCGGACATTCTCAGGGATGAATTTGCTAAGAACTGAGGGAGAATACTACTGCAGCTGCTTGGTATGACAGGCAACACACGCACGCATGCACACGCACGCACTCACGCGCGCACGCACGCGCGCACGCACACACCCTGATGACTGTCTACACACCCAAGCCCTGAAGGCTTCCAAGCGGCAGCCAGATGCAGCAGAAGAGGGTGCAGAAGAGGTGGTGCAGACATAATGGACAAACATTCTGCAGGTGTTTTAGCCTCCGATCTGAGATTCTTTTGCCTTTGTCTCCCAAATCCTGAGATTATAGATGTGCACCATCATGCCTGGCTCTTGCAGATCTGAGAAAGCATGAGTCCAGGGGAGGAACATGTAGCTTCTTCATGTAGTGATGGGTGTGGAATGTGGCAGGGTCTGGTTCACCTCTAAGCTGATGGTATCACAACAACACTGGTTTGACTGTGTGTGTGTGTGTGTGTGTGTGTGTGTGTGTGTGTGTGTGTGTGTGTGTGTGTGTGTGTGTGTTGGGGGTGGTCTCTGGGTAGGGGTGAGGAAGACCCACAGAGCACACTCCTTGAGCTAAGGAGACTAGTAGGTAGCTGCTGTGTGAAAGTTAAGGAAGCGACTATGGTCACCTGCGATGCAGCCTGTGGCAGTGAGAAGGAGATGGGAGCCACTGCAGGTCAAGCTTGTCTGGTGGACGTGTGACATGAAGCGGCAGATGGCTTCCAGGGTCTGATTGGTTACACTGGTGAATGGCCCTAGGGTGTTTCCACTCTAGGGACCCCATGGTTTGGGTTTGCACTGAATGAATCAGAAAGCCTGAAAGAGACGTCCAGGTACATGCTACGCACGGGAGGCCCTGGCACAGCCCTGACCCTCACAAAGCCTACAGCAGGCCTGGGAGGTGGCATGGAGGTGAGACATTAGCCTCACTAAGTGAGCACTCAGGTTCAGAAAGGCAAAAACCAGTGCTCAGGGCCACGCTGTGGGGCGAGCATGAGGAGTGGAGTCAGACCTCAGACCCACTGACTTCTCTTCCAGTTACTGACTGGAACTGACTGTCAGAGAAGCAGGAGCCAAAGGGGCCGTGGCTGAAACGGTGGGCGTCCAAAGAGAGAAGTTGGAGACAGGAAAAAGGCACCATGAAGCTCTCCCCTCTCCCACTATCTTCTGCTGGCAAGCTCACTGGCTGAGAGTCTGTGAGGCACTGGTTTAAAGATGAGCTGAGAGGAACCCTCAGCAGGATGTGCTCTCTTTTTTAAAGCGAGCTTTGGAAGCTTCCAGCATAGTTAGTAGAACAGTGGAAGCCAGATCTCCACCTGGCGCTCAGGGTCACGCACCCCACATGTTCACTCCACCTTTCACACCCCTCTTCCACCCAGTCACCCATATCTTCAAGTGAGTTCTGGAGGCTGAAGAAACAGCCGGTCTGCTTAAGATATCAAGTCCTGTGGATACTGTTTCATTACAGAGTCCATCTTTTTCTTTGCAGGATAAAGCCGGGAATGATTTAACTGTGGCAAAATTAGCATGCAATTTGTAAGTCATTACGGTGCGAAGTATGTGGTGAGAACACTTTATTGAATAAACCTGCTGAGTATAATTTTCCCAGGAACTAAGAAAGAAAAGCCTCTCTCTAAGGCTCTCCTCCCTCTTTCAGAAATCCCTGCCAGCACCTATCTAATTATGTCTTGCTTCTGAAGGCAGCTTCTGTACGCTGAACCCACAGGGATCCTGGTCTTTTCTGGGCTTCAGCCTGTTTGGGGAGCCCAGTGAAATCTGCTGAGACAAGCACCCTGGGTATTTACTGATCACGAGGGCTGCTGCTTGCTGAAGAGTTGGAAGCATTACACGGCCTTTAAAAGTTCAAATCTTGTTAACCAGGAGCCCCTGGGGTATGTCCAACTTCACTCTGGAGCTCAAGGACACTGAGTACAGCGGGAACACACTGGGCACCAACCAGCCCAAGGCATGGACGGCGCTCTCTGCCAGTTACACATCATTGTGGTAATATACTATGAACTGAAAATGCATAAAATAATCTAGTGCTGGAGGAGTCCCATACATGCTCCTAAGCACACGTGTGTTTCCTCAGCACAGACGGCTGCAGGACTAGAGATGCTGCTCCACAGGAGAGCGCTGCCCGGCATGTGCAAGGCCTTGGCTTCCATTCCTAACACTGCCTGCAGCAAAACAAACCAAGACCCACACCAACCAAACACTATGGTGCTGTTGCAGCTACATTAGAATCCACTTGTGCGTACTTATGTGTTTTCACCAAGAGGGGTTGTGGGGGGTTTTGTAAACTAAGCATTACAGGCAACAATGAAAGTTATGGAACAATGTGGGGGTAGACAGATCCTTTACCCTTAACACCCAGGGGGCAGATAATGAACTCCCTCAAGGAGCAGTGGTCCTTTCCTCAGGCTCAGGGTGAAGATCTAGAGACCATGCTGGGGCAGTGTGGCCATGCACACCTTCAGTCCCAGCACTGGGGAGACAGAGGCAGGTGGATCTTCGAGTTCAAGGCCAGCCTGGTCTACAGAGTGAGTTCCAGGACAACCAGGGCTACACACACACACACACACACACACACACACACACACACACACACACACACACCCCCACTTCAGATAAACAAAGCACAACCAACCAACAACAAAAAAGACAGGCACAGAGGAAGCAAACAAGTACACTGCCTACCAGCTATGACAGGACAGGCTTTATGCCAGGGACTGAATATTTCTGTGAGGAGGACACAGATTTCTCTGAGATCTGACCTCACAGGAGGCAGGAGGACAGGGCTGGAGGTGTAGGGGAAGCAGAGAATAAACTCTGGGCATCAATAGGGACCGCCGAGAGGAAAGGACACAAAGGCTCTCTCTCTGCCTGTCTCCTGGGTGCTAGGTGTGGCATTACTTCTGCTATACCGCTACTACCCAGTTTGTGTTAGTTAAACACAAAATGGCTACCATGGGGAAAAAATAGAGGTCAGGGCAGTGAGGCTAAGTGTCCTGAGCAGAGAGCCGGGAAAGGCCTGGCGTCCCTCTTCCTCTCCCAGGGTTGGGAGGAGACTGAGAAACCCCATCCCTACTTGGTGTGCATGGGGAAGGATCAGAGTTGCTAGGGTGGCGTGAGCTCCCTCTGGATCCCTGGCCCTCCCCAGCAGCACACTCCATACTTGGGTTTCTAATTGGCACCATCTTTGGCCAGTGCCTGGTCCAGCACTTGGCCCAGAACAGGAGTCTGATCAGCATTTGCCAAATGACTGGATTCTCTCCATTGAATCTTGGTCAAGTGCAAAGCACATAGAAATGCACTGCTCTCAGAGAAATGGAGGTTTTCAGGGAAAGGTTAGGTTTAGAGACACTGAAAAGCCAACATCTGACTCTGTTATTTAGAGTGGGTATCCTTGCTGGCTTAGTGAAATATTAGACAGTCATTTCTTACTAATCTGAGGGTCAGGGTCATCCAATGTGTTTACATCAGCAATGTTTGCAGAGTTCCCACTCGGTGGTAGAACGTCTGTACGGGGAGGAGGGACACCAGCTGTTTATGACTTAGAGAGAGGACAACAGGAGGAAGGGGTGAAAGGGAGGTTCTGTTGCTCTGTGACACAACACCCATGAGGTGGCTTCATCTGCCAAGACAGCCCAAGTGCTGGCAGCAAATGCCTCTCACCAATGTGCCCCTCCTGCCTGGGCTCTTGGAGTAGCAGAGGCTGCTGAGCACTAATGGCCTTGGAATGTTTGCCAGAGCCCAGCAAATCGGCCTTGGCACCGAGGAGACAGCTGTTTGTCAGTGAATGGCAGGGCCGGAATCGGTGGCACAAGTGGCCTGCTAGAGGCTGGGGGTGGGGCTGCAGCCGTCACTCTCCCTCAGCACTAACCAATTCCACGCCCTCTTCACTGCAGATACTGGATCATCTTCGGGGAAGCACACCAAGGACCCTAACAGCAACATGTAAATTGTTCCCAACACTCAAGTGGTCTTCCTTGGAGTGTGTACCCCAGTTCTAACAAAGCACCTGGCTGCGCCCTTACGTGAAACATTAAGCTAAAGGGACCTAGCAGTCACACGAGGAACAGTGACAAGCCATGACTACTAGTAACTTTAAGATGGTGAATCTGCCTCCCAGGCTTTCTTCTGCTACTTGAGATCTGCTCCAACAGCATCTATGAGGGGCTGTGGCAGGGCTGGAATTCTGGTGGTGTCATGGCTGCTCCTACGATGATCTAGAGAATCTTCATTTGTGTCTAGTTGTCATTTATGTGGCACTCTCAGTCCCCCAGTGCTCCTCAGGTTCCAGATGGAATGAAGGAGGGGGTGAGGAGCGTGCCTAGGTGCCTAAGCCCAGCTCAGCGCTTACAGACTCAGCTGTATCTGCAGCTGCACCTCTGTGAAGAAGAGAGTCCCTATCAATCAATTCAATCAATCAGCAAACACGCGAGCACTGACCAGGCTTAGAGATCACAGGCAAGTCCCAACAGTTACGATCTACTGCTCTGCCAAGGTGGACCTGTGCGTGTGGGAGAGTGGAAGTGGCAAAGAAACAAGTCTCATGCGCCGATGCTCACCTGGAGGAGCAGAGTTTTGCGGACTGCTGGGGGAAGTGCCCAACACTCCTGCTAGAGAGGCTCCAACGCTTCCAGGGTCTCTTCGAGGTGAATTGAGAGATCCAGAAAAATCAAGATCACAAGGAAACTTGGGGCTGCCGCAGACTGCAAAAAGCAGGAACGGGCTCACACTGTATTAGAGCTACACACTGGAGAGTGTCCGTAGGTCAGAACACAGTCCGTAGGTCAGAACACAGACTGGACAATGGGCAAATGTGAAAACTTGCTCTAATTAAGATGTGTGCTGAGTAGGGCCTAGGCCTGGAGACTGATACAGAGGCAGGGAGATGCAGGGGAGGGAAGCAGCTAACAGAAGGGTAGGTATGGCCCCTCAAGAAGGAAACCCAGCCAGGCTCATGGGTTTCCTAGGTCGTCAGCAAGCTGCAGCACCAGAAGACAGTACAAGGTAGGCCAACCTAGGGCTTGGCCTGGCCACAGAGATGGAGTCTTTATTCCATGTGCCTTCTGCATATGGGCAGCTGGATCTACTGACTTCCCAGCTTCCTCCTGCTCTTACGCTGGGATCCGATTCCTTAGAATCACATCCCCCCACTTCCTTAGGACAATGACAGCTAGCAACTGACCAATACAACTTGGTCACCACGGTACCAAATCCTGGCACTGTCCTTAGGCACGTTTCAGAGTTATGCTCGTATCAGATCTTGTCCCAGACTCCTAGGATGACCTTGGCTAGTCCTACATCCATCTTTCTAAAAACTCACCACTTGTTGAAGGGTAGTTACACTGTGACTGTTAATCTTCACAGTTAAGTGGATTTAGAGCCTTGGGTATGAGTGTGAGGCTGTTCTCAGAAGGCAGATCCACCCACCATCGTCCCATGAATAAAGAGAAAGGAAGCGAGGCACCACCCAGCATTCCCCTCTTTCCACTTTGTGACTGCAGGTGCAATGTGACTGCAGGCTGCCTCAATCTTTTGCGGCAATGCCTACGGACAGACAGACTGTACAGTCTCAAACTGTGAACCAGCACGAACTCCTCCCCCCTTAACTTGTCAGGCATTTGATTAAGACAATAACAGTAACTCACACATATGCACACCACACCAGCCTTTGGCTCTGCTCTTATGACATTAGGTGGCCCGTGGCTGCAGGTGCCTTTGCCCTACCTGTCCTATGTAGAGAGAAGGCACCCAAAGGACCACCTGGAGTGTGTGTCAGGAGTTGTCAAGAAGCGGGCAGGGGTACGTACATGTTTCTCCCCTTCAATCTTCTTGTCAGCCACCTGCATTGCACCTAGATATTTAAAATGCAGCTCCATTAGTCTGTCGACCTGAAAGAGAGTCACAGGCAGGGGTGAGGGGGGAAGAGCACACTTCCTGCTTCAGAGTCACTGCTTGCAAAGGACGGCCCACACCACTACCTCTAACATGGGGATGGACCTCAGGGACATGCTCAGAGCAGAGAGAGGGGCAGCTGAGAACACAGCACTCACCCAGCATGCATCAGCTTGAACGTGTGCACCGGCACAAAGAAGGCGTGCTGGCCCCTCTGGGGCCTCTCATGCCTGCCCCTCTGGGACGCCTGAGAATTCTAGTTGTTACTAGCAACTAAATAAGTAAACATTTGAGTCCCTTCTTGCAAAGAGAAGGTGCTTGAAGTTACATACTTGATATTCACTTAGAACTTAGATTTCTTTTTTTCCAACTGAAACCTTTCATGTTCAGATTCTGCCCCAGAGCTGATCTTTTTTTCAATAATAATAAAAAAAAAAATGCCTGAGTAAAATCTTTTTAGTTGCTTTTGAGTTGGAAGAGAGTGCCAGAAAAACTCCTTCAGCAACTTGAGAAAAGACTTTGACGTCTGTTCAGAAATAACTTGAGTCAGTTTTCAGCTTAGCAGAGCCATCTTGGAACACAGCCTGGGGACACTGAGTGGGTTTGGAAAGGTTCATTTTCCCCAAGACCTTCAAAGGACAGAAAGTGCCGCCGTGATGCCGGCCAGACTTCTGACCTATCCGCCAGGCTGGCACCACTGCGGGCCTCTGGCAGGCAGTATTTTTCTGCACAAGAGCTGATATCATGTTGCTCTAACAACATAGCCACTGACAGCCCAGGCAGATCACACTCCAGCCCCAGCCCTTGGCAGCAAAGGGTGACTCGGTGACTTTATACATTTCCCTCCACATGTTTCTATGTCTATGATTTCCTTAAACCATGAGAAACTGTCTCAGGTAACAGGGGAGTGATCTCACTCTTCCTACAGCGTGTGGAAACTGGAACACAGTCATGACCACTGAGATGCTCCATGCTGTGGTACATTGCTACTGGACAGCACAGAGAGCTGAAGGTGGGCTCAAAGAGGCAGAACAAAACAAGACCTTCTGAAGACTGTGCCCCAGCCCTACTGTGGCTACAAGCAGGAATGCAGCTATCGTGTGTTAAGCCGTCCTTCTACTCCCACGGAACTGCCTACCACATAGGGTTCAAGTCCCAGCTCTGGTAGTATTGGTGGCATGTTCTGGAAACTCATCTAGTCACCCCATCCCGACTCCCCAGCCACTGAGTCTTCTAGAGGAACACTCATGCCTCATGCTACAGCTGGGGGAAGTGAGGCTCAGAGCGGCACACACTTTTCTGCATGTGGCGGTCTAAGGCAGATGGCAGGTGTCTTCCTTGTTTGTTCTCCACTTTGCTTATTGAAGCAAAGCTTCTTGTTGGCCCTGGCTAGTCTGGTTACCAGTGAGCCAGCTTGCCCTGGATCTCTGGTCTTGGCTTCTGAGTGCTGGGTTACAGGTGGCAGCCACACCGGTCCAGCTTTTACATGGATTCTGGGTATCTAAAGTCTGGTCTCCAAGCTTTCAGAGCAAGTGCTTTTATCCACTCAGCCATGGCTGCAGCCCATGTATTTTGAAAGCAGCAAAGCCAGCATCGACTGCAGACCTCTGAATCCAAAGCTGCTGTTCTTAATCACCAGGCTGTGCTGTGCACCCTCCACACTCTGACCTGAACCCTCTGGACGTCTCCTCTATCCCCAAGTGTCCACTGCTGCCACCCAGGAGTTTCGCCAAGGGAAGTACATTGAACACAAGCATGAAGGCTTGTAGAACCGTTGGGAGTGAGTCAAGGCAGTAGACCCGTATTCGGGAGAAGGTACACTAGGGCAGAAGCACTTGGCACCAGCACCCCTGGTAAGGGGCTGTCTCCACAACACTCTGCTCCTGGCCCCATCTGCACGGTCGCAGTCACCCACCTTCTCACTGTCGTTCTCCGTAAATTTATTCAGAAGCCGGGTCCGCTGCTGCCCTCTCAGGTTGCGCAGGAGGGAAGCCAGGATCGAACAGACATGCTCTGGGGTGGGAAGGAGAGAAGAGAACACGCTGAGATCAGAGCAGTAATTATCCCTCTTCAGGCCGTCTGCTCTATCAGAGGAGGAGAAAGGAGGCATCGCTGACTGAGACTATTGATTAATAAGACAAGAGCGTCAACTGTGTCATCAGAAAACCGAACTGATCTTGGCGAGCCGCACAGATACAGTCAGAAGGATGACATCCTCAAGGACAGAGTGAACAAGGAGACCAAAGGGAAGTGAGAATTTCTATCTTGCCGGGAATTAATTGACTTGTATTGTCCACAACAGAACCTCAAACTAATCCCCCACTTACAGAAATGACCCGTGAACAGAATACAAATACCATCAGGACAAGAGTGAACGATAAATAAGAAATGTCTGTCACTTCTTAAATTGCCTTGTAACTTTCCCTGGCAACTGCCCTGGAATGAAGCAGGTAGGCGCCCAAACTCTGATGCACTAACCCCCACTTGATGCTGAGGGGAGCTGGGAGGCAAGCATTTCACACTGTTTTTTTTTTTTTTTGTTTTTTTGGTTTTTTTTTTTTTTTTTTTTTTTTTTCCCCGGGGCTGGGGGCCGAACTCAGGGCCTTGCGCTTGCTAGGCAAGTACTCTACCACTGAGCTAAATCCCCAACCCCAGCATTTCACACTGTGTCACCCTCCTGAGCCACCGCAGCTCAGTGGCTCCCTCAGAAACAGCTATCCCAGCCCTGCAGAGAGGACAACCACAGGATATGGCACAGGCTTCAGTGATGAAGACAGTTTTTCCTTTAAGCATTACAAAAAAATTCTCAAGCGAGAGATGGCTCGGTGGGTAAAGGGCGGTTGTGTAAGCACAAGAACCCAAGTCCACATCCCCAGAATCCACACAAAAGCCCCACGTGGTAGGGCATGTCTGTAACCCTGGGGCTTCTACAGTGAGACAGGAGGAGGGGACAGAGGATCCCCAGAAGCTCCCAGGAGGGCTGCCTGGCACGTGCAGCAGCGAACAAGAGACCCTGCCTCAGACAAGGTACAATGTGAGGACTGACACCCACGATGTCTTCCAATTCTACCCCTGTGCCACGGCTGGCACATGTGTGTGCACCCCCCGCCCCCATCTATACCTGTAACATGGCCCACACATATATGTGAACCTCCCCAACCAGCTCCATACGTGTACTGTGGATCACACATGTGAGCACACCCCCCAACCCATTTAAAAATTCTTCAATAATGACCTTGAAAAGGAGGTCACAGACACCTACTTCTAAGGCAATGACCAAGTTTATTTTGAAATAAATTGCTGGTGCTGGAGAGATGGCTCAGAGGTTAAGAGTGCTCACTGTTCTTTCAAAAGACCAAGGTTCAGTTCCCAGTCACATGGGTGTCTGACAACCACCTGTAACTCCAGCTCCATGGCATTAACACCTTCTTGTGGCCTCACTAGGCACCCACACATACTTGGCATATATGCATGTAGACATACGATTGGGGGGGGGTTGAAGAAACAGGTCAGTGGTTAAGGGTACTGCCTCTTCTGTAAGCACCAAACGCATACATGGTACACAGACATACATGGAGACAAAACACCCATACAAATAAGATAATTTAATAATTAAATAAAACTAAATGGGAAAAAATTGCTCAGCATGGATGACAGCTATCTGGCAACCCAGGAGCACTTTCACATGCAGATGCTACTCAGAATTCTGAGTTCTGTGACTGTGAACATCAAAGACCCACTGGGAAGCATCCCATAGGTGCCTGTGGCATCCTGTCCTTGCTGAGTCTGTGTCAGCGGTAACCTCAAACAAGAGGTCTCTGTACCAAAAGTTCCCCCCCAAAACAAAGAGCTGGCCTTTGTTTGGAATGGAACTAACCTAGCATGGCCCCAATTCAGCAGAGAGAGGGTCCTAGACCAGGATAGACAGTAGCTAGGGATGGGTCTTCATGGAGTCTGAAGAAATGATGTGTCCACTAGAGTAGGACAGAGGGACAGAAGTAGTCCACATGGGACCAGGACCAGGGCCATTGTGCAGGGGACTCAACTTTTCCTGGGTTTCAGCATCATCTGATAGGTTATTTCTCCGCTGCCAGGGAAATGAGCCAATTCAAACCAGATTAGATGATATTAAAGGCAGGTTTATTGAGGAACTGCGAGTTTAGTAGTCCCAAGGACCAAAGCCAGGGAAGTCACTGTGGAGAAAGGCAGGTTAGGGGAGGAAGAGAGAAAGAGAAAAAGGAATGTGCATGTAGAGAAAGGAGAAGAAGAGGGAGAGAGATCAAAGTGTCTGGATTATATGGAGAAGAGCCTTTGGGAGAAGGACAGCCCAGCCCTAGGGCTGGGGGAAGGGTATGCCAGGTATAGACTGAGGGATGCTGGGAGAACCTGGAGGCCAGATCTGCTTTGATATGTAAAATATGCACCTCAGTCCCTGGTCTCAGGGTCTGAAACCAAACACTTCTGTCTCCAACAACTCCTTTGTTCTCAGATACCTGCAGAGCTGTGCTCCTGTGTCTTTGGAAACCATTTACATGCTAAGACTCACAAACTTGGACCCATAGCCAGACCTGCCCTTTGAATGTCCATTTAAGTCACACAGTCTACAGCGTTCCCCACGGCTGCCTGACAGGTATGCTCACCTTAACGAGCCTACAGCAAGGCCTTGCCCTCCCTCCCCAGCCTGCTCCATTTACCACACAGTAACCAGGCTCTCAAGTTTCTCAAGCCCCTCAGCAGATCCTTCATGGAGTCACCTTGCAAGTTCTCCCTTCAGATGTGACCCCAGCTCTATACCATCACGACTGCCACACACCCCCTCTAGTCCGACACCCTCACCCCAGCCCACAACACGCACAGCCTGCTAGCAGGTGCCCTTGCTTTCGTCCTTGCCCACGGGCAGAGTCTTCACGGAAGGCCACGGTGCTTCTTCAGCCTGACCGCTGCTTCTGACACAAGTGCTCCTACCTCGAGGCCTCTGCCAGAAATGTTCCCCACCAGGTACCCCATGCTTATTCTAAGATTCAGGGGCCTCAACCTTTCCCACTAGACTCCCTCTGTCCACACTCT